>NC_051399.1:21960031-21970031 GCF_015228065.2 Penaeus monodon | reverse complement strand
TCGCAGCATTCGGTGGTGGGGCGGCTTAACTTGGCACATACTCGCTCCATCTTCTCTCCCGCAGTTTTCGGAAGGACAAACCGTCTTAAAATACATTCTTTCTCACATGACGAGCGTTTCCATAGCAATCCGCCTCAGCTGATGGTTCCTTCTGCTGCTTCCGGCCAGCATCGTGGGGCATGGGGATTGTGGAGCAGGATGAGAGAGCGGGCAAGATGCTGCTCGTCTGAGGTTACCTCGTCACGTGGTCACCAGGACAACCTACACCTGGTGGCCGCAACGCCAGCTTCTCAACTGCCTCGCCTCACGATGCCACACTTGCTCAGCCTTATTTCTCTCGCTCACTTCAAACCTCGTTCGCTTTTCTTAAGCATTGTTTCCAATACGAACAACACAGTATTTTAAATATACGGGTTTCGCGCACTGGTCATGCCAACAATTTCCACCTGTCATCGCTTGGAAAGATCACTCACGGATTATAGATCCAAATGAGGCGAGTTTATAGCGCAATTCTGATACCTCCCGTGAGAGGCCTCGGGCTCTGCCGCCTCCCCCGGGCCGCTCGCAGGTCGGCCTCGAGGGCGGGGTTGCGCCTTCGCGGAACGCTGCTGTTGCCAGACATTTCCGGCTAAAATCATTCAATATAAAACGCAATTGCATTTCTCCCCTCATGGGCTTGCCATGCAGTCATCTTTACTGATAATCTCCCCAAAATAATTACACGAAGCACATACAGGCCTACACAAACACATACTATCATACACACGCAACTAAAGAAAAGTTTGAATACAATCACCTCCCCCCCAACACACCCACACACTCACCCAAACACACACACACACACACACACACACACACACACACACACACACACACACACACACACACACACACACACACACACACACACACACACACACACACATACACATACCCCCCCCCCCCACACACACACACACGCACGCACGTACACGAAAAGCGAGGAAGGGCATCGGGGAGGTCCACGGGCGTCGCACGAGGTGCATCCTGTATCGACTAAATTGAAAGCTTCTCCGTGTACTAACCCGGTTCATCCCGTCAGTCGGAGGTGTTCAGCTGGAAAAGACAGCCCCATTTGAGTCATCGCCGTCCCGCTCCCTCATCGCCAGCCTCGTAGCCCTAGGAGTGCCCGATAGTGCCACCCGTGTTCGGTAATTGACGTCTATCCGTCTCCCCGCGAGCCCCGTTTCTCCCATGGACGGGGAAAGAAATCGCGACCCACTCGTCTATAAATAAACGGATCTATGTGATTCCACTTTCCCCTTCTATGAGGTGGCTGGATCCACGCAATTCCTGAGAAAGAGTAAAGAGGATGCGCACAGACATCGCGAAACCCGTGACTGGGGACTACTAATAAGCAGCCGAATCTTTAACGCTGTTCATATAATTTAAAGAAACAGACTCTTTAAATATTAAAATACATATACATATACATATAAATGTACACACACACACACACACACACACACACACACACACACACACACATATGTGTGTGTGTGTGTGTGTGTGTGTGTGTGTGTGTGTGTGTGTGTGTGTGTGTGTGTGTGTGTGTGTGTGTGTGTGTGTGTGTGTGTGTGTGTGCATATATATATATATATATATATATATATATATATATATATATATATATTTTATATATAATAGAGAGAGAGAGAGAAGAGAGAGAGAGAGAGTGACACACACACACACAGATCTCTCTCTCTCTCTCTCTCTCTCTCTCTCTCTCTCTCTCTCTCTCTCTCTCTCTCTCTCTCTCTCTCTCTCTCTCTCTCTCTCTCTCTCTCTCTCTCTCTCTCTGTGTGAGTGTGGTGTGTGTGTGTGTGTGTGTGTGTGTGTGTGTGTGTGTGTGTGTGTGTGTGAGTGTGAGTGTGTGTGTGTGTGTGTGTGTGTGTGTGTGTGTGTGTGTGTGTGTGTGTGTGTGTGTGTGTGTGTGTGTGTGTGTGTGTGTGTGTGTGTGTGTGTGTGCGTGCGTGCGTGCGCGCGCATGTTCGTATGTATATACACACAAATAATAATTAGGATTATAAAGCACTGGTGTTTCTAGCCTTGAAATTCAAAGTACCTAACCGACCCATTTTCCCCCGAAGCCCAAATGAACGTATCACTGCTCCAGATATAAATCAAGCTGATTGAAATGCGTCCTGAGTGTTTTAGAATGATTTCCAAAACCCGGATTTTAACAATTCATAGAAATGATACCCAACTAGTTTATAATACTACTCAGAGTATACAGAGTTTCAGTTTCCAATTAATTAGCCCGTGTTTTGGAGTAGCGATTGATCAAAATAAGTTTGGGAGCGGAGGGGAAAAAGGAACACCAGAAAAATAGAATGAAAAGGGGAAAAGGTCGACGAGTGCAAAGTGCGGACAGTTAAAGAAGAAAGATCGAAAGAAAGGAGCAAGAAGGAAAATAATGTTTCTACTAATAGAATATATTGCAAATCATCATCCATATATCACTTTAAATAGCAAGGAAATGATAAACACAGATGTCTCTATCAAGCTAAAAGTGATATTACTCCAATCACAATTTAGCGTTTGATTATGGTAATGAGCGCGACCACGGCGCCTTTGATATAATTACGCAGGCATCCGCATAATGAATCTCTCCCGCACCACAACGCTGCACAATGCTCGGCCGCGAAGACTCCACGTGCACAGGGCGAGCGTGCAGCTGCAGGGGCCGGCTGCAATTGCTTGTCATTAACATTTCGCTTTTTGGTCGCATTGCCATAACCAGCTATAAAAGGTATATACAAATTGCAACACTCGTTTCCCGCATCTCGCAACACAATCCGCGAAGCTTTTTTTTTATCAACAGTAAAATTTATATGCCTCGGTCGTGGCCACGCCGTCCGACTAGCAATTTCATTCCGAGAAGACAAATCTATCTGAGAAAACACTATTTCGCTCTGTCACCGGAAAGCTACCAGACGCTCTGCTCAGAGGGACTTTTAGCGGCCATTTAATGTCAAAACAAAACGATGTCGCAGAGTAAAAGTTTAGCGGCTTAGAAGCCCCTTATTTGTCGAAAGTGACAACCACTCGAGGGCGAAAAAACAAGATTTTCCCGAAGAGTCTGGGAACAATTCCAAATTCTAAGTCGGGATTACGGCCTTTAAGCGCACTTCTCCAAGTAAAAAGCGAACTTGCTTTACTTTCATCTACTCGGCCTTAAACTTGACGAAAATTTCCAAAAACCGCTGTTGACATGAAGAGTTTCTCTGTGACAGCTGTTCAGTCTTCATTTCGCATTTATTTCCTCTCGGCGGTTGCGAGGCCCTTTTCGCGCCTCCGTTCCCTCCTCTGGGCCCGCGTCGCGACGGCCTCTACTAGGTACAACTCCAGTACCCGGAACTCTCTCTTTCCATTTCTCTCTCTCTCTCTCTCTCTCTCTCTCTCTCTCTCTCTCTCCTCTCTCTCTCTCTCTCTCTCTCTCTCTCTCTCTCTCTCTCTCTCTCTCTCTCTCTCTCTCTCTCTCTCTCTCTCTCTCCCTCTCCTTCTCTCTCTTTCTCTCTCCTCCTCTCTGCTTCTCTCTGCTTCTCTCTCCTCCTCTCTCCTTCTCCTTCTCTCTCTCCTTCTCTCTCTCCCTCTCCCTCTCTCTCTCTCTCTCTCTCTCTCTCTCATTGTCTCTCTCTCTCTCTCTCTCTCTCTCTCTCCTCTCTCCTCTCTCTCTCTCTCTCTCTCTCTCTCTCTCTCCTCTCCTCTCCTCTCCTCTCTCTCCCTCTCCCTCTCCTCTCTCTCTCTCCTCCTCCCTCTCTCTCTCTCTCTCTCCTCTCCTCTCCTCTTCCTCTCCCTCTCCCCCTCTCTTCCTCTTCCTTTTCCTCCTCCTCTTCCTCTCCCTCTTCCTCTCCTTCTTCCTCTTCCTCTCCTTCTTCCTTTTCCTCTCCTTCTTCCTCTTCCTCTCCTTCTTCCTCTTCCTCTTCCTCTCCCTCTTCCTCTTCCTCTCCCTCTCCCTCTGTTTCACCCACTCACTCACTCACTTACTTACTTACTTACTCACTTACTCTCCCCCCCTCCACACACACACACACACACACACGCACGCACGCACGCACACGCACACGCACACGCACACGCACACGCACACACACATACACACACACACACACACACACATATATTTATATATTTATATTTATATATATATATATATATATATATATATATATATATATATATATATATATATATATATATATATTCTGGACTAAGCTAGAATAGAAACACGACAAGAGAACCCAAATCTTCTTAGGCTAAAGTCAACGAATAGTAAATGCTTTCTAGCCGACGGAAAGTGACGGAGGACGCAACATTTTTTGCCACTCACTTTTTAAAAAATAAGCAACATGGTGGTTTCGCTTGAAAAAAAGAAAGAAATATAACATAAAAACACCTGTGTAAGAGAAATTTTGAAGGAACGTAAATATCCAGCGGTCAGCGCATGCGTTCAACATACGTAAAAAAATGCACCGCGCTTCTCGGCTCTTGTTATAGATTTCTATGATTACATGTCCTGCAGCGACACGAGAAAGCGCTTACTGTGATGGATCTACACGTAATAATGACGGCAGTTATTCACAGCATTTGCACCTTCTATTCCAAGTCACATCGCGTCCGGTAACTACAAATGAATTAAGTAAAGCGCCAAAAAATGGTATGTGAAAAAGTGCTGCCAGTGATTTTTTGTATTCGCATCGTCAAACAAACGCTATTTTTTGTGGCAAGCATACAAAAATCGTGTGTTCGGAAATAATTATATTTTGCAAGCCCAGTGACGTCGCATGCGCAAAAACAAATGTATAAATACATAGGGAAAGGTAATTTAGCGTCGAGGGGAAAGAGACACAAGCTCAAGTAAAAACGAAAAAAAGAAAAGGAGAAATGTTAGACAAGGACGACGTCCATACTTTCTCCCGAGAGCGACGGTCTCTCACTTCTGCGGAAATTTTGTCATTCAAAACTTCACAACTGATATTCTTTCCTTCAACTTAACGTAAGAGAAAGTCTAGTTTTTAGCAGTTAACGTCTCTTGAAATGCAAACGCAAATCCTGTGCTGAGGCTGGCGAGGCCTGAGCAAGAGCAGACGGGAGCTAGGCGCTCTAATGATTCGCTGAACTAAGCGTACTAGTAAATGGTTTTTTTTTATGTGTTTAACGAGTCTTCTATAAATAGAAATCTACTCCACAGCCTTTAATAATCAGCTTGTGAAATTCCCTTTCCAGCCCAAAGAACATCCCTCTGATGTTCCGACGGGATTGCGGATAAATCCTAACTTCCTGCAACCGCGACAAACACCGGGGTAAATCTACCAAACAAGAGGACGAAGTGCAATAACCCTGGCACGCGCACACCTCTTGACTACCTCTCTCGCTTCCTACATTCCGTATGGCCCGGCCTGTCGAGAAAAACAAATGGGAGTGTCAACGTTCAGGCCGGGCCGAGCTCCCCTTTTCCTCGCGTGGCTGCAGATCGAGCGAGTCTACCCGCACTCACCTGCTTCGCCTTACACACGCTCAGCGAGGCTCGTTCGCCAGCCGGCCTCGACGACCCTCTCGCTCGACTAATGCCGTCGCATCGACACTGGTTGTCTTCCTCTCACGAGGGCGCTATGTAATTGGTTTGTTAAAGTATAATAAATACATACATACATATGTAGGCATACATGTGTAAAAACATATATGGCACAGACACACACTCGCACTTAAATAAACACATAAATACACTATACACATGCATACATACATAAATGTGTGTTATTCAATCTACATTTCAAAAAACAAATAGCAACCTATCCTTTGTGCTAATCACACAGATTATGTAATTCGTAATGCAAATAATATCTTTGTTGGGCTCATACTCTGGTTAACAAACACAGCTCTGTAAGCTATATAAAAATTATCAAAGGGAAGTGATAATATTATCCTGGAATTTTTTTCGAAACTGTATAAACATATTCAAATATAAAATATACATAAGGATATGTATACATACATACATACATATAAACACACAAACAAACACACACGAACACACACACACACACACACACACACACACACACACGAACACACACACACACACACGAACACACACACACACACACACACACACACACACATACACACACACACACACACACCTTATCCTGTTGTTTTTTTGTTGTTTTTTTCGAAACTGTATAAACATATTCAAATATAAAATATACATAAGGATATGTATACATACATACATACATATAAACACACAAACAAACACACACGCACACACACACACACACACACACACACACACACACACACACACACACACACACACACACACACACACACACGAACACACACACACACACACACACACACACACACACACACCTTATCCTGTTGTTTTTTTGTTGTTTTTTTCGAAACTGTATAAACATATTCAAATATAAAATATACATAAGGATATGTATACATACATACATACAAACATACAAACACACAAACACACACACAATTATAATTATATATATATATAATATATATATATATATATATAACCCACACACACACACACACACACACACACACACACACACACACACACACACACACACACACACACTCGCGCACGCGCGCACGCACGCACGCACGCACGCACGCACGCACGCACGCACGCGCACGCACACACACAAACACATAAACACCAAACACATAAACACACACACACACACACGCGCGCGCGCGCGCGTGTGCAAATAAACACACACACACACACACACACACACACACACACACACACACACACACACACACACACACACACACACCACACACATACATATATACTTATATGCATGTATGTACGTGCATGTGTGTGTATGTGTATGTGTGTGTATGTGTATGTGTGTGTATGTGAATATGTGTATGTGTGTGTGTGTGTGTGTGTGTGTGTGTGTGTGTGTGTGTGTGTGTGTGTGTGTGTGTGTGTGTGTGTGTGTGTGTGTGTGTGTGTGTGTGTGTGGGTGTATGTATTTATATACGTCTACATATATATGTATGTATGTATGTGTAAACGCACACACATATATATTCGAATGCACATAGATATTCATGGTTCCGAGTAGATAAGTGATTGTACAGAGATCAGATTCGAAATCAACTTACTTTTGTTTTCGACCCCCAGCAAACGAGGTTGGTTCTACCATAGTCATTACATCCTGCACTAAAGGGAGATTAAGCTGCCGGTTGTATGTCTCTATTCAACGTAGAAATTAATTACTCGAAGCCAAATAAATCCTTTCATCGCCGTAAAACCACGTAAGAAGGCTCTTTCCCTCTCCGGCCACCACTCGCCGTAGCCCCTCATAATTACACGGAGCGAGGATGCTTTTTACGTTTTTTTAGTACCAGTAAAGGCGAAATATCACGAAGTAAGTGGTGATATACATGTAATTGGTTCATCAGCCGCTACCGCAATTATGGGCTGACAGCCAACATTAACTGCGGCTTTGTTGTTGCTCGACTGCACTCCCAATTGCTAGCAAATGAACCAGTCCCTTCTTACCGTGCACGCGTGTCATTTCTCAACGATGCGGGTTGACACAACTGCACGAAGAAACCGTTGTTTACTTCACGGGTAACAAAGACAGCCTTCTCTAAAGGGATCAGTAGAAGAGACCTACATAATATCCATCTACCTCGAGTAGACGGAAGTCTGTGCCCTCTTCCCACGAAATCGAACGAATCTGGAACGGGACGAAGGATTCTTGAACGTGTCGCGCCTCCACCTCCGCCGCCGTCTTTGACTCCCTTGACTGAACGCCTACAATTATCACAAAATTAATTACGATCTGTTTATGATAGACCTACCAGACACCCGAAAGAGGTCGAGATAGTGAATGACACGGACAAAAGGAATCACCAAATTGCCTCTGCTCCGCCGTCAACGATTCCCGTAGTTTGGTCTTTTCTTAGAATTCATTATATCCAGAGAGCCCATGATGAACATAATCACTGAGTTAAGAACTGAGGACCGCGTCACACTGGGGCTGATAATGGAAGTCTACGTTAGGGGGAAAGTCATGGCCGCACCGCCTCCTTACGTGGGCCTCTCTAACAAACGACCTATTTCTAGGCAAATGCGTTCCTTTAAGACTGCGGGGAAATTTACTTTGGTTTTATAATACAGCCAAATATACACATTACTGAATTCGCAAATAAACTGGGAAGAAGAGAGAGGGAAGAAGGAGAGAAGATCGAGGGAAAGGGAGTAAAGTGGCCCTGGAAAGAGGGAAGGGAAGAAGGAATGAAAGTGAATGAAAGGAAGGGAGGGATAGTGAAAAGGAAAGGAAGAGATAGGGAGAGATGAAGATAGGAACAGAGGGAGAGAGGGGAAGAGGGAGAGGGAGAGGGAAGAGGGAGAGGAAGAGGGAGAGAGAGAGAGAGAGAGAGAGAGAGAGAGAGAGAGAGAGAGAGAGAGAGAGAGAGAGAGAGAGAGAGAGAGAGAGAGAGAGGAGAGAGAAGAGAGAGTAGGAGGGAGAGAGAAAGCGGGAAGGAGAGAAGAGAAGAGAGAGAGGAAGAGAGAGGAGAAGAGAGAGAAGGAGAGAGAGAGAAGAGAGAGAGAGAGAGAGAGAGAGAGAGAGCAGGGGGAAAATAGTAAAATTCATAAACAGATACTCAAACACATCTATATATATATATATATATATATATATATATATATATATATATATATATATATATATATATATATATATATATATATGCACATCCACACCACACACACACACACACACAC
Organism: Penaeus monodon; assembly: GCF_015228065.2. Lineage (NCBI taxonomy): Eukaryota > Metazoa > Arthropoda > Malacostraca > Decapoda > Penaeidae > Penaeus > Penaeus monodon. The sequence continues at coordinate 21,961,207 of NC_051399.1, read as the reverse complement.
ACACACACACACACACACACACACACACACACACACACACACACACACACACACACACACACACACACACACGCACGCACAGAGAGAGAGAGAGAAAGAGAGAGATAGATAGATAGATAGAAGGAGAGAGAGAGAGAGAGAGAGAGAGAGAGAGAGAGAGAGAGAGAGAGAGAGAGAGAGAGAGAGAGAGAGAGAGAGAGAGAGAGCAAACCAACTTATACATATAGTCACAAAGAAATACAAACGCCTACAAAACACACAGACCGAACATAAAAACACATGAGAAGACACACAAACAGATGTATACACACGCTCATACAAAGATGCATACATCAAAGAAAATAAACCTGCCAAGTAAAAGTCTCGTGTAATCACAGTAAATATTGGTTCACGCTTAATGGATAGTGTCAAGATGAGGCATTAAAGAGAGGTAGGCGAGGCGAGCGCGCGCGCGTGCACGCATGCCTGGCTCCAGAGTAAACATGGAAGGGAAATATTCGCCCACGACGAAACAGCCTGACAAACACCCCCGCTTGATCGCTTGCTCGGGGGACACTGGGGCAAGCGGCGCGGGGGTGGGGTGCAGAGAGAAAGGGACGGGGGGGGGGGCGGAAATGGCCAACTAAGAGAATCAGGAAGAAAGAGGAGGGTGGCTTGAGGAGGATAACTTTACCTAGGAGCCGGAGGAAGGAGCCAAGGTGGAGCAAGGAGATGAGAAGGCAAAGTGCAAGTTGAAAAGGCTTTAGTTAACGAAGGTGAGGAAGCAGCAAGGATCAGCCTTCGTAGGCCATGCTCTCAAGGGCAACGTGATTAAATAAATACCCGCCTTATATTTAATGGCACGGGAGACGAGATTCGCTCTTAATATCCTCAAAAAATGTAACGTCAAATAAAGCACCGGTGCAGTTTGATTATATATATTTCATAAAACGAAATGAATGTCGCCGTAATTCTCTCTAAACCAACGGCGGACGAGGGAAAATGGATGTGCACTCGGAGGGCGAGGCCGGAACAGACCTGCGATGGCGGCGGCACCGCGCAGGACATGGCACTCTTCACGGCCAGAGAAAGACCGATAATGAAAGAAACTATCCCGTAACATGAGATCGTGTGGGGAAGCCCCCCCCCCCCCCGGCCAGTTCGCGGCGGCGACATCAGAGGTTCAGGCACTCATCA
>NC_051399.1:21950031-21955031 GCF_015228065.2 Penaeus monodon | reverse complement strand
GAGAAAGGGCGAGATAGGCCTACTCCTGAGCCTTACAATTTTCCGCCGAGGATGAAAAGACTTTACTCGTGACTCACTCCACAAGCTGCGTGTGCAACTTCACATTTCTCATTAGTCCAAGCTTAAAGCTCCAAAATAATTCTCGTATGTAACGATACACCCTCCTAGTTCAAAGGCTCGCTGTTCTCTTTTAAAGTCCGAGACCGTAAATTTATAACTGAAGTATATCTATTGCAACACGTTTCGTTTTTACTGCAAAATGACCAAGACACAAAGTTCTGCTCCCTTTAAAAACAAACACCACTTCCTGCTCATAATTTCTAGGTCATAAATATTCAGAATCTATTACGAAAATTGCTTTAATTAGGCTTTTATATATCTTTTTTATTAGCGTCATAAATTCATCAAACTATCTTTTTTCACGAACGGAGATGGAGACAGTCCATCATCTAAATTAGATTCCTTAATCCTATTTCGATTTAACACACATGCCACAAATATCGAAGCTTTATTTCTCGAATACCGACCCCCTGTGCCACCACCGCATCCTCTTCTATACTTACAATCGCGATATTCTAGGAGCGTTGCATGACACTGTCTGTAGGTCGACTCTGAATGTTCACTTTCACTTGGCTTTTGCGCCTTCCCTTCCCTCGAACCGTCCTCATTAATGGCTTGCTTACCTTACAAAATGCTAGACTCTTTTCATCGCACGACGATATACTGTGCAAACTTGTGATTGCATTACGCATTTCTCGTTGCTTTCTGTTACCTAATATGTACTAATATATCATTCCAGACTAAAATACTATCTCTGCGCGAGTGACGTGAAGGAAACGCGGCGCTACAAAGGGCCAGATCAAGAAGATGAATGACACAAAGGGAGCTTCCCCTTTCTTCTTTCTAACACATTTTTACTCTCTCAGCTGAGTTTATATAATTTCAGAACTTTCCTCCATTTTAACATTTTCGATGTGAAACTATTTTCTAAAAAAATCGTTTACGATTAATTTACTTTTATTTCATTTTCTTGCACAAAGAGCCCCGATAGCAACATCAAAGCGTTGCGCCTGCATTAGATCATGACCATATCCACCAAAAAGAGGTATCAATAATTTTATGCAAAGGAGCATAATTTCAGGTACTTTGTGGCAGATAAGACGGCACCTGAACCTAACACCTGCGCCACTACAATGATCGTACGTAAGCTAAGGTACTTTTCTGTATAGGCAACAAAGTTATGTATAGCTCTTTGTGCTATCTGAATTTGCAATTGCATATTATGACAATCACAAGTTTACCTAAAAATTCAACTGTGAGTCCTTTTGCTACCACCATAGCGTCGCACTATAACCGCCATGCCAAACCCCGCATACACCCGCACTCAGTATCTTCACCCCGCGACTAATCCGATCCCTGACACGCAGCTCCGCCAGCCTATAATGCCAGGGCAGCTACTCCCAAACCTGGTAAACATTATACTGTCCTCGTGCATAGACGATTTCCATGGCTCTCCGTTAGTTAAAGCAATTTTCCCGGGAGACTCGTCCTGAGGAATCCTCTGAGAGGGTAGCTATTCCTCAGACGTTAGGGAACAGGGACGACCCGCCGCCGAGACGTTAGTGCGCTCTTTTTCATTACACGGAAGCAATCTCGAGTCCCGCGCTTTAATGATAATCAGACAATTTTCACTCGGCCACACTCGCGGATCACCAAATCGTCTAGACTAATTCGCCCTTTCAGGTCCTGGCTGCCGACATGTCCTCTAAGCTTTAAAACTATCTGTAAGTACAAACTTATTCAGGGATTTATGTAAAGTTTGGGCTGCGACGCTGAAGATTACCAATAAGCTTAAAGGTATAGGGTGTAGCTGACACGAAGCCTATGCCCCAGCCCTACCCTCGCCTCTTCAAATCGCATGACAGTAATGAAACTACAGTAAGTGATACATTCCACTAACTACCCGCCAAAACCCGCCCCAGAGACAGCCTAGTCAAATACAGCCCTGGATAGATATGCAAATCAAATAGAATTTTCATGTTTATACTGATAATACTAATATTAATGAAAGCCAAATGTGTGTATATAGTTAATACTAGAGTAAAATGATCAGTCACCAAAAAAAGCGAGGAAAAAAGTTCCTGAAAGGTTCATCTAATTAGTCTTTCTTCTGCGTAATGGCTTTCGTCTCCTGGGTCATTCTGGCTGCCTTTATTCTGGGCTCTCACTGTTCTCGGTCTTTCGCCATTCACTGCCTCACATCACGGCCCTCCAGCACGAAATCATGGATTATCCTACGAGTCATTATCACTGTCCTCAAGAAAACGACACAACATTTAAACATGCACCACCACTGTGACCTTTCTCGTTTCACTGCTCACTGCTAAGCACTCGCCTTAGCTATCAGGTCATCATCACTTTTCTCCGTCTTTCGTAAGCCTTCCTACGTACTGCTGTCAAACTACACTCAGTCTCCTTTTACACTGAGCCTCAGCGAACCTCTACCTCCCAGTCTTTCGCAGTTTTTCTCCCTCTTCCCCTCTCTCAATATTTCTCCCATCGTCTCGGAATCGTCCCCAGTATCTCATTATCCACCGAGGTCCTCTGCAGCCTCACCGTCTCCCGCTGCCTCTCCGCCACCCCGAGAGCAGCGCCCGCAGAGAAGAGAAAGAGGCCCGTGGCGCTGACGGCAGAGAAGAGAGAGGCCGCTGATTCCGCGTGCGGGAGGGAGGTGAGCGAGAGTAATGCGGTTACGGGGAAAGGGGATGGGTGGGCTTGGTGGGGCGGCGGGAGGGGGAGCGGGGTGGGGGGAGGGAGAGGAAGGGGGAGGAGCAGTGGCTTAAGCTCCTGAGAAGGGGGAAAGGGGGGGGGGGTAGCCGGCGTGGTTAGTGGCTGAGGAACGGACAGATATGCGGTTGATTAAAAAGTTTCGCGGTTACATTATTTATTGCGAAACTGGACTCACCGCCATTTACTGGGAACCTCATGGATATCATATTTCAGCATTATCAATAATACTCCTCTAATTCTCCTGAACTTTTTTCATCAATTTTCCTTCAGTTTCATAATTTCCCTCTGATTAAATTTTAATGGTGCTCTCCGGTTACATGGCTAAATCATAAGCCGTTCTTTCAAACAAAATTCGCCGTATGGCATCTGCTGTCACCATCTGTTATAGCATATTAGGAACTGAACAGAATTGACACTAACTATTTTGCGGAAGTAAATGAACTGTTCATTCAAATACTCCTCTATCAGCAAAAACAAACAAGTGCATAAAACATGACATGAGTGAATGTATAATGAGAAAATGAGAGACATGAAAGAATGATTTGATTTCGAAGCCAGAATAGTTATGAAATGCATAAATATATCCTCCTCTTTAATTTGCCTTTCTTTCTAACTCTCTCCCCTTCCCCTACTCCCTCTCTTCTTCACCTCCTTCCTCCTCCTACTCTCTCCCTCTTGCTCTCCCCTCCTCACCCCTTTTATCTCCCCTTCTCGATCTCCCTCCTTATCTCCCTCTTCCTCTTCCCTCCCCTTCCACCTACCCATCTCCCACTCCATTTTTTCTGATATCTATTTGATTATTCTCCTTTATTTTCCCTCTCTATTTCCCCTGACCCTTTTCTAGCCCACCTTTCTCTTTTCCCCTCTTATCTTTCTCTCTCCCCGCCTCCCTCCCCCACGCCACTGTTCTCGCTAGTGCCACCTATCTCTTTCCGCTCCCCCCTTCGCCCCCTTTCCACCTTCCTCCAGAACACAAATAAACCTAATGCGGAGAGTTCTAACAATGTCACCCGAAACTTGCCGAATAAAGTAATGCAAACATTTTTCTCACATCAAAAGGCGGTAGAGGCTTTTGACAACAACAATGGCGAGGTCTCTTCTGCCCCCTGCTGCCAACCTAATGTAATTACTCGACCTCGCGAATCTGCAGTAAAAGCCCCGTCGTTTATGTTCTAGAACTCTTGGTGCAGTCCAGACTCCGGGGGAGCAGTCGGACCCAAATCAGCTCCGACAGATACCGAAGCCGCCCTCACGCTCTGCCGGGCTCGAACGCCGACTTGTTGAGTTACGTTCCCCGTTGGAAAGGAAAAGGGGAAGAATATAACGCCTCTGCTGTTGCTCTGATTGATGAAGAGATCCGGTCGCGTGTGCACCGAGGTCGTTCGCCTAGGTATGTCCCGCTTTGATTTCCCTGCTTGTGATAAAAATCGCCAATCCTCTGAATCCCGTTTTAATTAAACCTGTCCGCGACACCACGGCAAAGTCGCCTCTTTACACAATACCTGTTCAAGCACTCCCTTACAAACTGGCTTGTTAACACACGTACCCCTTCTAAGTTTTCTTTTACCGTCAGCGTCAGTATCATCTAGTTTTCTGTCTCCTTCCAACGGCTTCAAAGCAAGAATTCTGCCCCTGCATTTCTGTCTTACCTTGAATGCCTTCCCATTCACCAACCTCTTTTCATCATCGCTGTTGCTTCGTGTCCGCTTTCTCGCATACCCTCCATCTTTTGACATTAAATAATCAATCCCGTTATTGTCTGAAGTCATTTTATTCTCCCGATCTGCCACTCGGCGCTCGCTTCCCCTTCTGCCTGACTTCCCTCATCCTCTATTATTTCTCCTCTTGTTAACGCCAATCTCCCTATTTCCCGACTCTTTATGTTCCTGTCATTCACTGCGCTTTCCTCCCTCCTTCCTCTGCCATTCCTCGCATCACTCCTGAAATTCCTAGACAATTTATATATCAGACTGAGCGGATATCTATCTTAACATTCGCCTAAGCATTTATCGTCGCTTTTATGCCTTAAGGTAAATACGCAAAGAATTAGGCCTTTTCCTGTGGGTACATTTTCTCGAATTATATTCGAAACAAATTTATCCCATGTGATGAAACAAATAGGATAAAATTCGAGCCCCTTCCAAACGGCCTTTCCGCCCAAGTGCTCAAAACGATTATTGCATATATGTACTCACAAACATACTTCTAAA
>NC_051399.1:21937531-21945031 GCF_015228065.2 Penaeus monodon | reverse complement strand
ACTATCATCGCTCCTGGATATTCACATATCAACTTTATCGGCGGGAGTACCCATCTCCTGTCCCTCCCCCTCCCCCCTTCCGCCATCCCATGTTAGGCCAATTATCAGCGCCAACGGAAAATGTGAACATATATATTGTGTACCTATTCCCGAGCTTTTGTATTGCTTTACCTTGCTTTTAACGCTATGATTTACTACGCACATTATCTAAAATAGATACTCACGCCAATCAATCTTAGTAGCAAAAACGGTAACAGCAACAATAATAATGACTGTAAAGATAAAAGGGAAAGATGAAGAAGGAACACATGCACGAATACACAAATAAACAAAACCACGTAAAAGGTAATTCATCTTTTATGAAACTTTAATTAACATCTTGAACGCCTACAAAAATATTTCAAAGGATTTTTCGTGGGTTCTTTGCACAACAGAAGTTTTCATGAAACGAATTTTATTTATTAGTCTAATGGTATATGAATTAGAAGATCAATAACTGGGGTTCTTAACCTTTTTATGTTTGGAACACTAAACTGCAAGCCAGTCGAGCATCCACTCTAAAATGAACGGAAATGCTTACTAATTTAAGACAACTGCAAACAATAGAATTGAGATGTGTCTAAGAGTACCTTTCATTACACTGGAACGTTAGTAATTTGCATTCGCCATACATCGAAACGAACTAAAACATAATTTATAAGCTCTACCAAGCCGATCTTTTGGAGAAAAACGCAAAAGAGTTTGGAAGGAAGATGCAAAGCAGCATGGCCAAGGGCAAGAACAGAAAAGTGGCCTCTCCTGGGAAAGGGAAGGAATGCCAGACAAGTGTAAAGGGACGTGGCGGAGGAGGAGACAGGAAGGGCATAGGGTTAAAAGGCCAACGAAGGAGATCAACAATTTTTTAATATTCACTAATGTTCTTAACTTTCCCGACAACTGGGAAAGAAACCACAGACAGGCTCTACAGACTAGGAACATTTATGTATACAATTTGGGATCTGAAAATGCGCACCACATACGTAAATACACACACACACACACAAACACACACACACACACACCTCTCTCTCTCTCTCTCTCTCTCTCTCTCTCTCTCTCTCTCTCTCTCTCTCTCTCTCTCTCTCTCTCTCTATATATATATATATATATATATATATATATATATACATATATATATATATATATATATATATATATATATATATATATATATATATATATATATATATATATGTAATATGTATATGTTTGATTATGTATGTGTGTGAAATCTAATTTCAACTCTGGAAAAAGGTCTGTCTCATACATGACTGAATCCCAGAGAATTGTTATTCCGCCAGCTCAATAAGACAAGCATGCAATAAGCAACGTACGGACTGACACTCTAAAGTACATCTTGCCATGATCTCACTTTGTGGACCCTCGTGTATCGATGCCTTGACTGATCCAGTAAACTTTAAAGGCCTGGAAGTTTTAATAGTAGCCGACATGCCATGTTTAGCAGGAAAAGCAATCCTCTGTGGTTCAAGTAAGACAACGTTATGTCATGTCTGCGAGAATTAAGGTTGAAGATTGCAGATTGTCTTGCTGGGTCGGGGAAATATTCTGGACCGGTGAATAAAATTAATAAACTTTGATAGGCCTATTAAAAGCCCAAATATCTCAGATTGTTGTACTAGCTATAAGTATGTACTATCCCATATATGGAATTCATATTATGTTATGGATATATATTCACTGAGATAAAATTATCCTATTGCTGTGCAGTTCTCAGGGATGGCTGATAAAAAAGTGATTGTTATATTTCTAGTGACGTAATGGAAGACAATCATATTATATCCTGAATTTGTTATCTGGTAATAAATCGATCGTATCAAAGATTGCCTCCGGCCAAATTTTAAAAATGAAGTCATATATTCAGAACAATTTCGAATAGTTAAACAAATATCTGTTGCAAATCCATGATCATATCAACTACCATTCAAGTCTCAAACAAAATACAAAATTCACTGCCGTTTCGTTGGCCTTCCTTACCCACTCCACCTGTCCACACTTCTCGTCTGTCTTGCATCCCTCTGAAGCAGCGCCGACATGTTTCCAGCACGAGCGGTGCACATGACTGCGCTTGCTAGGCATCGCGACCTTTCCGAACTGCAACACAACAGAACAACCCTTCGCAAAAATCCCACACACCACTGCCTATTGCAATTCCTTCGACTCCCCATCACGTTCAGACAAAACCCTAAACATCGCTGACAGGCTGCCTTTCCAGCATACACACGAGTGAACGCACAGTCGCACGTTCACATACACACACACGCACAAGCACGCACACACGCGCGCGCGCGCACACACACACACACACACACTCACACTCTCTCTCTCCTTCCTTCCCTCCCTCCCTCTCTCCCTCCCTCCCTCCCTCTCTCTCTCTCCTTCCCTCCCTCCCTCCCTGCCTCTCTCTCTCTCTCTCCTTTCTTTCTTTCTTTCTTTCTTTCTTTCTTTCTTTCTTTCTTTCTTTCTTTCTTTCTTTCCTTCCCTCCCTCTCTCTCTCTCCATCCCCCTCCCCCTCTCTCACCATCCCCCTCCCCCGCTCTCTCTCCACCCCCTCCCCCCTTCTCTCTCTCCATTCCCCTCCCCCCTCTCTGTCTCCATCCCCCTCCCCCCCTCTTTCTCTCCATCCCCCAGCCCCTCTTTCTCTCTCCATCCCCCCCTCTCTCTCCGTCTCCCCCCCTCTCTCTCTCCGCATTTCCCTTTCACTTCCCTTTCGTCAAAACACACGGAAAGGCACTCACTGAATCCCTATCTTTCTCGAACACGTGTAGTCCTTCTGCCCCTCCCCCGCGGGCTCCCCTGCAGGAGGCTACCGGGCCGCCCTGGTGCCTCACCAGTCACTTTCCTTCAGCTGCACCAGACCCCTTTCCGCTGCCTCTCCGCCTCGTGCGTTTGGCCCGTGCTTTAGGTCTCGAGCCAAAGCAGCTGCGAGCCATCTGTCGGCGAGTCTCCTCTTCTTCCTCCCTGTTCCCTTGTTTATCTTTGCGTCCTTCTCTTTGCTCTTCCCTTCGCGCTCTCCCTCCTTTCATTCCTCTCTTCATAATTAATCTTCGCTTTCCACTTCATGTTGATGGAGTCCTTCTCCCCTTCTTCCCTCCCTCGGTATCTCTCGTTTTATTTTCCCGCGTCGTCTCTTTGTCCTTTTTCATACTTTTACTAGCAATTTCATTTCACTTATTTTTTAATTTGAAATTCAAAATCGCTGTCGATCCGTCCTATCCACTATGTCTTCCTCTTTCTTCCTCCTTTCCTTTCTTACTTTGTTTTACTATCTCTCTCTTCTCTCTCTCTCTCTCTCTCTCCTCTCTCTCTCTCTCTCTCTCTCTCTCTCTCTCTCTCTCTCTCTCTCACACACACACACACACACACACACACACACACACACACACACACACACACACACACACACACACACACACACACACACATGAACAAATATACATGTAAACATCATCTTTAATTTCTTTTCCTTCAAGTTCCCTAATCTCCTCCCCCTCCCCCATCTTAAGCGAGCGTGTCCAGAGTTCCGAAGCATTTTCTCAATATAATTTAAGAGTCCCATTCTAACCCACTCCTTCCTTTCCGAGTCCTGGTATTTCGGCAGTAATGGAGAGAGAGAGAGAGAGAGAGAGAGAGAAGAGAGAGAGAGAGAGAGAGAGAGAGAGAGAGAGAGAGAGAGAGAGAGAGAGAGAGAGAGAGAGAGAGAGAGAGAGAGAGAGAGCTACAATAGCCTCGGCTCTCCACAAGTACTACGGCGCAAAGCTTCTGGTTAATCATGCCTCACGCGCATTCAATATACGACCGCTTTGATCATGTGTAAAGCAACATACAAATAAAATGGAGAAAGCCGGAAGAAAAAGGAGGAAAAATTATCCTTCCGCTCCTCAGAAACTAGCAATTCATTTGAGTATCCATTAACGTGGCTCAAAAATGAGGTCTGACGCTCGCAGGATCCCATTTCCTCGGGGCCATGTCGTTGGCTCGCGGCCGGGCACTGGCAACACGCGCTTATCTCGCGCCTCCATTAGTTATGGCCCCTCTTACGATTTGCAAGCAGGGCAAGCGGGAGGCAAAGATCCTCGCTCGCTGCTTTCGTTGGTTTTGCTCTCATGACGTCAAGGGAGAAACACGGGAGCGGGCCTGCTCATGGGAGCTCGTTGTTCAAACTACCGTACTGCAAGAACACTCGTGCATGCGAAGCTGACAAAGTTTACGAATGTGACGTTGATATTTTGCTGACGTTGCTTCAGACTTTTAGTGCAAAGCATGAACTGTAAGACTCACCATTAATATTTTTTAAGAAGAAAAAATGAAGAACAAAGAGGTTTTCAACTTCTCTAGAAAGCTCTACCATGCCAATTACCATAATTCCTCTTTTTTGCATCCTTTACTTCCCAAACCAATAAATCGAAGAAGAAAAGCCATCTAATATTTTCACGCGGTTTCCTGCCTTCTTTATCTCTGCCTCCAGCCTCTTATAGGTCTCCTCTATACCCCCGACAAATATCTATTTTCTTTAAGCTCGTTGGAGATTTCGCCATACCCCCTCGCCTTCTCTCTCCTCTCTCTCTCTCTCTCTCTCTCTCTCTCTCTTCTCTCTTCTCTCTACTCATCTCTCTCTCTCTCTTCTCTCTCTCTCTCTCCTACTCCTCCTCCTCTCTCTCTCTTCTCTCTCTCTCTCTCTCTCCTCTCTCTCTCTCCTCTCCCTTCCTCCCTCCCTCCCCCCTCCCCTTCCCTCCCTCCCTCCCTCTCTCTCTCTCTCTCTCTCTCTCTCTCTCTCTCTCTCTCTCTCTCTCTCTCTCTCTCCCTCTCTCTCTCTCTCCCTCCCTCCCTCCTCTCTCCCCCTCCCTCCCTCTCTCCCCCTCCCTCCCTCTCTCCCCCTCCCTCCCTCTCTCCCCCTTCCCTCCCTCTCTCTCCCCTCCCTCCCTCCCTCCCCCCCTCTCTCTCTCTCTCTCGCTCTCTCCCTCCCCGTCCCTCCCTCTCCCTCACCCCTCCCTCCCTCCTCTCTCCTCCCTCTCTCTCCTCTCCTCTCTCTCTCTCCCTCCCTCCCCTCCTCTCCTCTCTCTTCTCTCTCTCTTCTCTCTCTCTCCTCTCTCCTCTCTCTCTCTCTCTCTCTCTCTCTCTCTCTCTCTCTCTCTCTCTCTCTCTCTCTCTCTACCGTCCCTGCGCATCGATACTGTGTCAACAATTATTTATTCTCACCTCCACTGATTGGGACTATAACCACAACTCCCATTAATTCTAGAATATAAACATTAATTGGACGGCCCACATTTGCCCTAATAATCGGATTTGAGCGTGTTTACGGATATACGAGTCTGCGTCCATGTGAGTATAGGTTAGTCTGGTCTGAAGTTCGGATACATACATGTAATAGTGTCTCGCTATCAGAAGGCTTACCTAAACGACTGTATTTTCGAGTATTGTCGTACGCTGATGTGAGTCTTTACGGTTATTTGCTCGGGCGTGGCTCTTTCACTGTCTGTCTGTTCAGGAGGGAATGTGTATGGCAGGTTTGCGCTGTGTAATCATGCTTTTGTTCGTAAACCAAAATACACGAAATATACTTGCATAGTTCCACACCCGCACTATGCTATGTTGCCGTTTATCTAGCATACTTGTGTGATCGGAAAGCTGTGTACCCTAATGTGCACATGCGTGAATGTACGTCCGTCTGTTCCGCAAACGTGCGTGACTACGCGTCCGTGCGCTCTAACGTCCTTGCGTGCAAATGGACAGAAAAGTGTGTGATCACAGTGATAGATCCTGCTCTCCCTTCAGCTTAATGTGCACCGCACAGACTACACGGCTCAGAGGCCTGTTTTTCTTTAAATCGTGCGTTTCGTCGTGTGGCTTCCTGTGTAGTCGTCGTGCGGCATCGCTGAGCGCGATCGGCCAGAGCCAATGACAGGCGTCCAAAACACAGCGAAACGAGAACAAACATAGAGCTGATAACCCATAGAGCATCTTGCAGACACATTTTCTTAAGATCTTATCCAATTTCTCGTTGTCCACGATAACCGGCCACTTCCTCCACACTACGTGTCGCATCTCTTTCTCGACAGTTCGGTTTCTTCCACTTTTGTGAGACAGTGTCCAAACTTTCGACATTCTTAACTTTTCTCAACTTTATAACAGACTTTCTTTCACAATTTCTGACTGAAGATACCTCGACACACACGCCTCTTATTTTCCGGTTGTTTTCCACCTCGCTTGACCGGATCCTTCGCCGATTGACTCGTTTTTCCTCCTCCCGCGCCGTGGCCAGGTAAATAGGCCAGGCGGAGATCCATGACAAGTGCCGCGGTCTGTGTGCTCTCGAGGAGCCGCTTCTGGCACTGACATCAATTTAGCTTCGTTTCGATTTTATTCCAAAATCGCAGTATCGAATCAGTAAAGGGCATCTTACAACTGTGCCAGAAGCAATGAGTAAGCACAATAAATATTTTCTTGAAATTCTTCGTTTCACCGAACCAGCACATAAGGTATAATGAAGCACAGGCACACACGCACGCACGCACGCACGCTCACACACACACACCACGCAGAGGAGGGAATGACAGAAAGCAAATAGCATACAATTCCGGAGGTAAACTAACACAATGACAAATGGCCGCTGAATAAATAAAGAAATCGATACATAAAGAGACACATGAAGACAGACACGCCGACAGACTGGACGGACAGTGCGACCACGCACGCCCAAGAGAACGCCTTCACAACGACAAATAAACCGTAAAACAGAGGAAAGACGAAGAAGAGCCCAACGGACGCCCACACTCGACCCCATCAGGCAGTTACTGGTCTAACACCCGCGCCCACAGCCATCACAGACTCGTTACCACACGGCTACAGCAGCACCTCCGACATTTCCCTTCCGACGGATAACAACAAAGCTGCAGCAGCGCCCGCACTAAATTGTCTGGCGGATGTCGAATTGTAACTTTCCTCAACGTGTAATTTATCGGAGCGGCTTTACCACGCGGACCTAAACTTCTCGAGAGCACTCAGGAGCTGCGATTATCCGAATCTTTGCGTGACAAAGGAGTGAGCCCGCCAGGCAGCTCCGAGGGTGCGCTGCCAGCGGATTGCGTCTCGGCGGCAGAGAGCGGCCTGCCACCAGGCGCCAGAAGCAGATCGTTTGGAGTCTCTGCGGACTCCTTCGAGGGTGAAGCAGCAGGCCAGGGACTCCAGATGCAGCGTGACTGCTACGTACTACAATGGCCGAGGCCACTATTGGCATTTTGTCAAAGAATCGAGAATGATTGTCAGCGTCAATATTGTGCAGCTGTCGGTGGCCAAGGATTAGGGCGGCAATATTGGCTGGACACCGCCCGAGACGGACAATTCCACGCTACAAGTTTCCCGTCGTCATTTTGGTTGGGGCGCCCCTTTGTTGCTCTCTCGCAAGTTTTACACTCGAATTTCCTCAAAAGAATTTTCCGA
>NC_051399.1:21927531-21932531 GCF_015228065.2 Penaeus monodon | reverse complement strand
ATTTCTCAATTTCCTGGAAAAAAAATCAAAGGGCAACACAGTCGACATTCGCGTGGCGTTTTATTTCAAAACTTGCGATCCTTTGTCACCTCTATTATTAAAGCTGTATTCTTGACGAAGAAGGTGCTCTGGCAATTCACGGCCTCGCATGATGATTCGCATGAAATCATTAGAATTTAATATCTAGATTTTTTGTAAAATATGCGCCGATTTCTTTTTATTTTCCAGTTTATACATTTTTTTCCCTTTCATGAACACTTTATTTTCTTCTATCTATTTTTCAACATCCGAACGAGAACAGCGAACGAGAGGACGGTGGCATACACGTTGACAGGCTGGAGGCTACGGCACTGGGTGATTCAAGGTGATTCTCGGGCTCCTTCCTCTGGGCCGCGCTTCGGGTCCGCCTTCAGCCACGATTCGTCTTTTGCAGACGCACAACCTCCGGGGGCACGGCAAAGGCCTTACTCGATATGGGTATTTTCCTCTCTAGCTGTGGGATCACACGGATTTTCGGTCGGGTTCCCATGATAATGATTATCGATGAGCCTTACAATTAAAGCGGACTTTGTACAATAACATTTAAGACCGAAATGCAAGTAAAGTTCATTCATCCTACGCATATGCAGTTCCAATATACCGTTCAAACACCAAGTGAAACACACTTTTGTGAAAGTGAAAAGCGCAATGACTTGCTCTACGAAGTGAATAAGTGAGTGTGAACTCGCGGTGCGAACACCGGAACCCACAGGTATATATCACCAAACGTCGTGGTTTACTGCGTCCGATTTTCCAACCTCCATACCTGGCAAAATAGATATTAGTCTGGTAAATACTTCCATTGAAACCAGAGAAAGAAAGAAAGACTCCACATTCATCTCGGAGCCAGGTGTCCTCGTCAAGCAATCCGCTGGACACCCTGCGCTACCTTCTAATGAGAGCGGATGCAGCGCGTCAGGCCGAGTTAGCAAGCGTATGACACCTGGAGGACAAGGATTCCGAAGACTTTCGCGAGGATTTCTGACGTCGCCGGGCGGGAGGAGGAGCGCTGGAGAGACGTCGGCCGCGAAGTCTTCAAGAGCTACAAACTCAAGGATGATGGACGAGGAGCGCCTTTCAAAACAAGGTCGAGATAAGAGAGGAGTCTGGTGATGAGCCAAGGCAGGAAAGATAAAAGAACGGGTAAGAAGTCTCTCTGTGGAAGCTCCGTCGAGGGCGCGGAAGGATGAACATTTTACAAGAATAAGTACTTCATGTCGTTGTGATAATTTCGGTGACATATCGGGGGAAGGAAGAAGCACGAGTCCGGATAACCATAATTACGGATGAGACTTTCACCTAGGCTGCGGCTGTGAGGCCGCGCTTGTTTCTTCCGACACGTGGGCGTTACTCAAGCTGATCCTCCGCGCGCGCGAGCTCGCATCCGCGCCGCATTCTAGGGCAGTCTCGCGGACCCGCTTTCAGGGCCGACGACACAAGTTAGCGCCCTCTCACAACTTGTGTAAGAGAACCGTGGGAAGATGGAAGTTTCCGGAATACCTCCTCCCCCGCCGCCACGCCCCCCGTGCCTCCGGTATTGCCTTACATCATCAGTGGCACGATGCCGCGCTGCCGCATTCCCACCAACACGTCCGAAGAGAACGTACTCATGCTGTTGACACACGCCGCGGAGATCACGCCGCCACCAATACCGAAGACTCCTTTCTCTTGGCGGAAATTATCTCGGCACACTTGCTCTTTCCCACTATTGTCTTACCCAAGCAATATATATATCAAACTGCATTGTATCCAGCGAAATGAGAAAACTCACAAGAGAGTCACGCTAACTTAATACCTTCCCTTCTGTACAGCCATTTGAAAAGAAAAGAAAAATATCGGAGGCCTCAATACATACGAGCTTTCCACCTTTCAGAGTAACA
Source organism: Penaeus monodon (assembly GCF_015228065.2). Classification (NCBI taxonomy): domain Eukaryota; kingdom Metazoa; phylum Arthropoda; class Malacostraca; order Decapoda; family Penaeidae; genus Penaeus; species Penaeus monodon. Next base: position 21,930,612 of record NC_051399.1, on the reverse strand, counting down.
TGCACGGGCAACACGCAGTTGCCAACACTAAGGAAGCAGAGGCTGAGAGAGTTTTCAACGTATTCTGTCACATCATGCCACTCTGTTAAATGTATATATACTAGTATCAGTGTATCATCAATACATGCTGTCAGTTTGATGTATAATTGGTTCGCCCATTACCTTAAACATATGTTTATGTTAGATCAGAAAAAAATATGTATCAAAGAGATCACTGTAAAAGCATCAAAGTCCATGACATTCAACCTATGACACAAAACATTCAAGCCATACTCTGTAATCTCTCTTAGCTTAAGTTACATCTTGGGGGTGTTAAGAACAACAACATTAACACCTCCCTTTCCATAAACAAATACATTTCCTTCGAGGCATCCTTCAGATTAAAAACATGAACACTTACCTGTCCTGAAAAATACACTTCTTATTCATGTTAGTCATGATTAGTCTTCAACTTTTCCCCTTTCTTCTTGGGAGCATCAGTCGAGAAATTTGCAAGGGATCTTTATTTTTTGTGTTTTATATATACACATCATATGTAATATATGGCATAGAAGCAGGCAAATGTTCGCCCAAGACGTTAATTTATCTATGTAAATATCAAAAACATCACGAGAGAGCCAATTTGTTGAAAAGCAAATTGAGTACTGCACTCTCTGGCCGTAGTATCTGGCGACTTCAAAATCTATTATCATGAAAAATGTCTCCCGTTAATTTACATAAAAGGATCCTTTAAACCTTTCTCCTAAGAAAATGGATACCATTTGCCTAATTAGTCAAATTTTCCCATTACTACTATTTTTGGGCTGGAAATTACTAATGTTCGTCTATCACTCTCTTTTGGTACACAAAGTTATCATTTTCTTATCACATCTGCTTTAAGACAAAGGAGCAGTTAATTAAATCATTAAACTTTTACTTGACAGAAGTAGCTTGGAAAATTCACAAATTCTTGATCATTTTACCAATTATTCCGAATAGAATTTGTACTTAGAATACTATTGAATAATGTACACTGAGGGATCTCTTCTACCCTAGCGTCATTTACATCTCTGTAATCATACTGTTACTGTAGTGATGTATTTATTCTGTATCAAAGTGCTAGTGCGATTGCTGATTTGCGCTTTTATATTAATTTATCATCAAAATTATAATGCAAATCCAAATCAGTGTCTTTGTTATATGGATTATTTTTTAAAATTCTCCCACTATAGCAAGAACCACATGTAATTATACACTGAAGGACATAGTAAACGACGATAGATTGATAAATAGCTAGAGAGATAGATAGGCAGAGATAGGCAGAGAGAGAGAGAAAGAGATCGAGAGAGAGAGAGAGAGAGAGAGAGAGAGAGAGAGAGGAGAGAGAGAGAGGGGTGGGGCAGAGAGAGAGAGAGAGAGAGAGAGAGAGAGAGAGAGAGAGAGAGAGAGAGAGAGAGAGAGAGAGAGAGAGAGATAAAAACATCCACCCACTTTCTTGCTACTGTTATTCTAAAAGCTTGAATGGCCTTTCTATTATGTATCAAAGGGCTCCTTCCCCTTCCTTCCCAGCTTCGTGATCCGTCCTGGGGCAGAGTAATGCATCAGGCAGAGAGATTGACCATAAATCTAACGAAAGCCAGGTTTAAGTGGGGCCACTTGTCTACAATAATTACAATATCTTTGTCCAAGTGATGAGGATGGGGACCTATTATATGTAGCTCAATCGCAAAATATGAATGTCCACGGAAGTCACATTAATATAACCCGCTTCCATCAAGATTACCCAATAACAAACGTTCGGTTGCTGCTTCTGTCCTCTCGGAGCAACACAGACATGAAGTTCAGCTCGAACAGCCAACTCCAGAGTCTAAAGCGTATGGGTACACATGAGGAATCGTCCACCCGCTTCCTCGGGGCCTGAACAAGAAAACCAATAATGAATATCGAAATCAGTCTAGATATACCAGTTCAAACTTAATAAGAATGACTATATTTCCAACTGGGATCTGTATATTTAGCTATATCTTTCTATCCGTTTGTCTGCATGTGTGCATCAGTATATACAAACATCATGCGTGTATATACAGATGTATATTACATAACTTATACGTGCATGCATGTGCGTTTTGAGATAATCATACCTATGTCTCAGGTATACTTAAAAGACACGAATCCAAACATAGGGCCATGGCTAAAAGGACTGGGATGATGCAAGACTGCTGCAGGCCAACCAGTAACACGGTAGTTCAAATTAAGTGCACTCTGTTTGCTTTCCACAAAGAGGGTATAGAAAATCCAGGAAAAGAAAACATGATACATAATTCACAAAGATATTGTTCGTTCCTCAGTTGGCTGAAAAAAATCGGCTAGGAGAAAGGTGTATCCATGCTCTCAGGTGAGGCCGTGTGGCTCATTGTTTTGTGGCTCTTGCCCTTTCTTCCAACATATGCTCCGGCCGATACATGGCAGCAGCAACCTATCAGCGAGAGAAGCGCATCTCCCAGGAGACTCTTGAGCGACGGGGCCCTGGAAGCGACTGCATGCGAGGAGCCCTGCGCGGCTGGTCACTGAACGCTTCCGGTCGACGTGGGAAAATGTTTACACGCTGCTGACTCTGCCTTCGAAGAGAAGGAGGTGGTAGGCCTAAGATTCACCTTGGGTGGGAGTGAAGTATGTCAACCGAAAGGTTTAAGCAACCGTAATCTATAAATGACGAGTTAATCCAACGGATTTCTAATTTCCAAAATACACATAAGCTAATCTAAATTAGGATCCTCTTTTCAAAATCTGACTAGGGATACTAAAGATATGTTTTACAGCAGGCGAAAAGCCCAGAAAATGTGTGAGAAAATCTCCATTCCGAGGAGAAGATAGTTAAGCTCTCTTTGCGCGGTTGGTCTTCACAACTCACTCCTCCGGGCCGGTCTAGGCTTAACGAGGATGATTTAAGAAATATGCAAATTACAAAAACAAACGGCAAACATAATATTCAGACTTTGTCATCCCCTGGACACCTGTAGGCGTATACGGCCTTTGGGGCGAAATATCCGCCACGCGACTTACTGTAGTGTATCCATCATCCATACATACACACAGGCAGAA
>NC_051399.1:21912531-21917531 GCF_015228065.2 Penaeus monodon | reverse complement strand
GTCTTGGCAACGCTACCTTCCGTAAACTCAGCCACTAGCTTTCTTTTATTTTACTTGCAGTCGTCTGGCATTAAAGAGACATTCTGAAAGAAAGCAGCGCCGACACACGGCTAAAACGCGTCTCAAAAAAGGCGCGTTTTTAGCCACAGAGGCCACAGTTCCCGTACATTCTTCCCTAACGCGCGAGGAAATTAGTCCATACCTCACCTACCCCACAACTCTCAGGCAACCTCCGGCCGCCATAGAAAACTAGGATTCAATTACGGTGCGCTGAAAGAGATGCCGAGAATACACAGGTCGGTGGGCGGCACGGGTGACATCCGCATCCCCCCTACTCACCCTTCACCCGCCTCTCCCTCTTCCTTTCCTCTGTCTCTCACCTACCCCACCCCCCCACCTTCCCTCTACCTTTCCCTTGCCCCCTCTCACCTGCCCTCACTGCAGCAAAGCATTGTGGGTGTTCGCGCCCGCCCTGTCGCCACACAAATATCCTCCGCAAGAAAGGTGAGCGAATAGCGCGGGAGTAAAGACTCTTGTCCTGGCCAGGAAGGACGGGCCCTGAGGTTAGGTACTTAGTCTCGGGATACCTGGTTATTAAAGGTCGTTAAGTCCCGGCAGCGACGTCTACCGACGAGACATCCGGTGTGTTTGGCTACCTGAAACCAAATGGTTTACCCTTTAATGACCGCAGCGTTTACCTCGCCCTGAATCATCTTGGTGACGCGGGCGTGTCAGTTTCTTGCAGATTGGGACAAAATCTTATTTATGCGTGAAAGGAAAGGTCGTTCTTCAATCCATCACGAGGTAGCCCGTCATCCACACGGGATTTCGGGTATTATGTCTGCCAAGTTCTAATGACAAACTTTTTACCATTAACTCTAAGGGCTCACATCATCAACGATCAACGTCAGCAGGTTAATATGAGAATACAAAACTGGGCCAGCACTACACAAACGGAGCTGGCAGGTATACTCCTCGCAACGGAATTCTTAATGTCTAGGGGCTCTGGAGTAGTTTTCTGTGACTCTCAAAGTGCTCTTCGGACGCTAAATTCTTTCAAAGCAGGTGGCGATGAAGAAATTGTGAGTTGCATTAAGCGTAACGTAACCTATGCAACAGAGCGTAATTTCAACATTCAGTTTGTATGGATACCATCTCATGTTGGCATACGCAAGCACGACCACGTAGACAAATTGGCGAAAGAAGCCTGCAGCAAGGATATTGTGAACATAGATCTTGGGATGCCTCTTGCTAGGGTTGCACATATATTGAAAAGTTCTCATAAGGAAGAACTAGTAGATCTGATTAACACTCAAAGGCCTGAAAGCTGTACCATAAGGCACTACGATCAGTATAGGGATGGCAAGCTTTCCTATGGGTGGCACCGAAGTCAAACCAGACATTGTGACGTGGTTATTGCCAGAATACGTTTAGGTTACAGAATGTACTGGCAACTGCACGGTGCAAGAAGTGCAGATGAATCTAGATGTAGACTGTGTAACGAAGAAAACAAACGAACACTTGAGCACTATATCTCGGAATGTCATGTGATACAGCCTTTCAGACCACCTAACATGAGGTATAAAGAACTATGTGAATATTTCATTTCATCTGATACATTGGAAGATATACTCGTACTATACCCTAAATTTACTATGTGATAACTCCCGTATGCAAATAACAGTGTTATTCAAACACAGTGGCAAAAGCATATGTAAGTAATAATTTTTGTATGATGTATGATTTATATTTATATTTTACCTTGTACAACTACAGTAGTTACAGACTACTGTACAATGTCAGATATATGTAAAACTGTAATCATGATTGCCCACGCCTGAGCAGATAGCCAGGGTGGTAAATAAACTTACTTAACTTAACTTAGCAGGTTACCAGGCTGGTAAATAAAAGATTAAACTAAAAGAAAATCATCAGTTTCTTTGTGTATATCCTAAACCAAAAAAAGCAGTTACATAAGCCCTACATTTCACTATTAAACAATCAAGAAAATATAAGTTACTTTACGATGAGTACATCTTCGCTCACAAATCCCTTTCCCGTGTCACATATCTTACAGCAATTAAAGGGAAAACAGGGACGTGAAAAATGCATGTGTATTACGCAAAAGCTCGATGACAAGTGAAATTGCTATTCGCCTTCCCACAAAAGAACCAAAAAGAGGAAAAAATCCCGTGGTTTACAGGTCCGAAAAAATGTTATTTTCTTCTCGGCATTCAAGCCATATTGACATATTCTCGACATTTCGTTCCATATCCCTCCGATTACAAAGAGAAATACTAAAGTAAAGTTTTCGATCTCCAACTTTTTTCCACAGGTATTTTGTATTGATATTCGTATATGACCCCGTGGATACGCAAACGCCAGTGCCTATTTTTCGCAACGCATACTGAAGCTAGAAGTAAAGAAAGTTTTCCCTCCGTATCTGGTCACGTGACGGACGGAGACTTCCCCCTCTTGCCAGGGAAGTAACGATCTGTTTGTTGGGCCGTCTGTGTCAGGTCCAGCAGTCCCTGCATAAGTCCACCTGTATTTCAGGACCCGCAGGGCTACGCAGGTGTGTGGGGGCTTTGGGTACAAGGGAGCAACAGACAGGGAACACGACGTGGACAGAGATGTCAAGCAATCTGGGTTTACTAGGCTGCTGGAAAGATCAATAAGTTATTCACAACAGCTGCCTTGGAGCTGGGACCTCCACCTGCTGTACACCGAGGAGGTAGAGTGCAAGACCTTCGCCGTACGATATACTGAGTTGCAACTTATCTTTTTCGTGTTTCAGGGTTGCTGTAATATATAGCCTATTAGATTTAGATATTAAATACCGCAAGAGAAGATGGAGTCCTTAAATTCTCGTAAAATAAGCACCAATCCTTTACTTGAAATTCAACTTCCCTAAACACACTTCAGTTAGGTTAAAATGCAAAACAAATAGACAGATTCGCAATGAACGGCTGCACTGCACATGAAACGAAACAAAATAAAATCGGATGACACAACACAGTCACTTGATGAGAATCCCAGACACAGAGAGGAAGACAGTGTTTTGCTGTAGCTTAGAGCAAGGAAATTAAGCATTCCCTGAGGCTCATCATTTATGACTGACGTCAAGTATTAAAGATAATCAATTTCCCTTTCGCAATTGTGTTTGAAATCTTAAAATGCATCATCAAACAAAGCATACCTATCATGTTTCATTAAATTCTCCATATAGAGTAAAAAACATGACTATACTTGTATACACGTGATCACATGCTCTCGCACACACATACATAAGCATACATAATGAACATACATGAAAAAACAGAAAACTCACTGCGCACGGGCGCCTCTGTGTGTGTGTGTGTGTGTGTGTGTGTGTGTGTGTGTGTGTGTGTGTGTGTGTGTGTGTGTGTGTGTGTGTGTGTGTGTGTGTGTGTGTGTGTGTGTGTGTGTGTGTGTGTGTGTGCGTGCGTGCGTGCGTGCGAGCATCTGTGGGAATGCGCGCGTGCACACAAGCACCCAAACGTCTGTAATACCCATATGAAGCCCCTGCCTCGGCCAGACAAAAGAGCGACCATTCGGCGCTAATCGCATTATTTAGCAATATCGCCCCATTACGGATTGGGCGAAGGACCTTTGGACAGCGCAGTCAGGCTGCATATTAATACCGCGATACTGTGACCCCAACTTTACGACTGCTGAAGTTCCTATATAAACATGCACAGTATTCGCCTGGATTTGTGCTGTGGGAATCCGGCACACTTGTGCCCCGTTCCAAGTGCAGTGTTGAGCTCAGACTGCCGAGGTTGATGCAGTACACAAATCCGGTTTCTTGTTCGCGGTCATCCTAACGCCATAATGACAAACAATCTAACTGAGCGTTTCTCAGTATAACGCAGTCATGGTATACCTCCCGGCATATCCCTCGCATGTTAATCATTCCGCTTCATTTCCCAGAACATAATTACTTTCGCGAGCCGCCGCTGCTGCATCGCGGGGGGGGGGGGGGGGAAGGAAGCTCATTTTTCATATTAACAAACGTAATCCAGCGATTCATCGACGAATCGGCCCCTCCGCGTTGTGCTTGCGTTTTCTGTTGTGTGCATGCGTTGTGGGGAAGGCTAGGGGCGACAGGGACAGGGGCAGAGGGTAGGGGCCAGGGGGGGCGGCGGAGGGGGGATGGCAGGGATGGGGCGGGGTGGGGGTGGCAGGGGGAGGAGCGGGGGGGGCAGCTAGCGGTAATCTTGGCTTACCACAAAGGAGGTAAATATCGAATACCTATATCAGTGTCCTATTAACTAATACGGAGTTTTCAGGCCACACTGAAAGGAGCCAAAGGAAGGAATTGGCGGGAAATTCTCCTTATTCGCTTCGTTTTATTCCTCCCACATGGGCCATTTTCGGCTCCTATGATATTATTCTGCTTGGGAACAAGGACTCTATTTCACATATCTAAAATGCAAATATATGCAAATTATATAAACTAGTATGACACTACACTCCTAGTAGGTAGAAAATTCTTCTATATCTAGAAGCACTGAAAAATCACATAAAAGTAGTAACTTGGCACACAAATCTAATGTAGGTCTCCAGTTAAAGCTTAAGTGCGCCTAGAAACAGCGCTCGGCCAGGCAAACCATCTGAGGATACGCAAAAAACCGCTCATCCCAGCGCCGCCAAGGCAAGCTCCCTCCCTCCGACGGAAGACGCGGAACCGACGGCCTTTCCCGACTCCCACCTCCCTTCTCCTCACGAGCTACTTGCGGCGGCCGATGAGAGAAGAACGCCCCGGCTTGAAACATTATGGGGGATTTAGGAATATTGAAAAAGTTTTCGGAAAGTATATTAAGTAGGATTTATTGTTATAGGCTCCGAGCCGGATCTGCAGCTGGAATCGATATCGGTAAGACTGTAATGCGATGACTGCTATACGAGGCTGATTGCAGTGTTCTGATATTGACTTGTAACCATATATCGTAGGTTCGGCCAGCAACCCGCCGGGG
>NC_051399.1:21905031-21907531 GCF_015228065.2 Penaeus monodon | reverse complement strand
TAAAAGTGGCTTCAGAGACTAGCTAATTTTCCACGCCTATTACTTCCGGCCGCCGACGCTGCATCGTGCACATGCTTCCTCAATGAGGCTTTTGTAAATGATCTAAAAATCACTTCCTTCACCAGAAGTATCTAGCAGTGCATTACTCCGAACATGCAAAGGGCAGTCATTTTGAAGTGTACAGCGAGTAAAAAGAGGCCCGCTAATTTGCTTCTTTAACATAAAACATAAATATTAACACCTATGTAATCCTACTCTAAGAGGACCCTCATCAACATGCGAGTTTCCATACTGGTATCGAACACTGCTTTCGCTTTAAATATCATGCTTTCTCTCCTGAACTTTTATGTTGGCTAACAATGCCTTGGTAGAAAAGTCGCTGGAAACAACACCAATGCCTATAATGTGAGAACTGCTGGCAGTCAGGCGACGACGTCCCCGTATGCGGCCCATTGTTGAGGCCGTTCGCGAGACCATCCATTCACTCATCCGTTCTGACTGTCCTCCTCGACCTTTCATCACTCGGAGATGGTATATTTGAAACTTGTTCGAGCCAGCAAAGAGATATAATTTTGCTTTGCATTTACAAAGTACTGGAATAAAAATCGGTCTAACATGTACCAATACCACTCTCAATCACTCTGTCAGAGGATCAAATAGTATTCAGATTAGAGTCCGCGGGCCGTTGTTTAGCGCGAGCCCTTCATAGGTCTTTTAATCAATCTGCGACCAAATTGCGTCGATTACTTTTCTCTGGGAATTACAACAGATATTGCCCGGAGGTTGCCAGTGCAGATTAAACGATGAAATAACATCGCCGGCGCTGAAGTTTGGCGCTCTCCGTAATTAATTCCAACGTTTTATTTCATTACAGATTTAAAAAGGGAAAAAAAAATAGACCACTGTTCATCCCCCTCTCCTCTTCGGCTGACCTTTGCGAGTCCCCATTTCTACCATTCACAACGCGCGCCTCCTGAAGGCGATCGCCCCAGCCAAGACTGAGGCTTTATCAAACGATAACTTCATTACGGTCCTCCAGCACCTCCTGGCTGTTATCAAATAGCTTTCTTCGTCTTGATCACGCGAAGCTTGAGAGGGGGAAAGCACTGTCGGTACATTCTGAATGAGAGCACCACGCTTTCTGAAACGTATTTGAATCTGATTAATTGAATATTCGTAAAAGCCTCATTTACCTCTAATTAAGAACATAGGAAGTATCTTTACATTTACCTAGCTCTAAACTGGAATTAAAATAATGATAATCTCTAATTATCTGTGGTCGCTTTCTCCGAACAATCTATTGTATTCTCGAGCGCGCTTATTCTTTCATAATTCCTGCAGTTTCTTCACCTAATTTCCCCGATTTATCAGCAATTAATCCTCAACAATGCGAAGCAGACTCTCCACCAGTTAACTCTACACTTATATGGCCGGTAAACCACCGTGAGATCCTGACTACAATGAAATGCCTTTAATCTTAAAACGTAAGCGGAAGGCATTAATTACGGTATATGACTGCTGTTAAATGTTTCCTCTCATCCGGCGGGGAAATGCTGGGAAAGCTGCCTAACACTTATTGTGCGGGACAAGGCAGGTTCATACTCAGGAGCAGGCTTCAATATGCCACATTAGATATAATCAGTATATATAAAAAACAAAAATTAGTGATTATCTAGCTTTAAACATTCATCATATCCATAAATTAATGTATAGCGGACAAAGTTGGATTACCCTAACAGTGTAAATTTCCCAGCATTCAACCGTATTTTCATCACACCTTCACCTGGCCATACGCACATCCATTCGCACATACAGTGGCCGCCGTATCAAACGTAAAGCAATTGGTGAATGCTGCACCAACATATAAAGTGTGACACCATAACATATCACCATCAAAAACTAAAATCCGGTGCGAGATTGTGCATGTTTCCACTCTGAATGCGTCAATAGCCAGCAGCAATTACCGGGTCGGCGACAGCATTCAGCAACCAATCATGGCCCACCAGCCTGCAGCCATGCAGCTATGGTAAGCACTGTTTCCGCAAATAACGCGCGATCATGCCTGCGATAAAGCGCAATTCAGCGCCCGTCACGTTGCCTCGTCCAAAGGCCAATGAGACACATGCGTATATTATGTCCAAATCAGCCAGACACCACTCGATTACACTTCATCCCTCTCTGGAAATTATAAAGTAATCTGAAAGTAATCGGGAAAGTCTGAGGGAAGAGGGCCAGCTCACTCACGCTATAGTTGCAGAAAGGTCTTTAAATTTATTTGGTAAATATCAGTAGCAGAGATTTTGCTGTGATGACTGTGAAGGATGTATATCAATGGCAAAGACTTCGTTGTGATGACTGTCTAAGACTGTCAGACTGCTCTGATGACTATGGAAGACTGTTTGTCAGTAGCACAGACTTTGTTGTGATGACTACGAAAGGATGTTTGTCAGTAGCAGACTTTGTTATTATGATCACTGTAGAAGACTGTCTGTCTGTAGCA
>NC_051399.1:21890031-21895031 GCF_015228065.2 Penaeus monodon | reverse complement strand
GGTCACACCGGCTGTCACTCCGTCGGCGGCAACCGTGACCACGACTGGCTTACCGACGCACAAGATCGATCATGATGCAGCATTAACGGGTTAAGACGCGTATAACAGCCACACAAGACTGGTGTGGCACACGCAGCCCGCGGAGCCAGCTCATCATTACGTTGTCCGGCCCGGCTGGCGGCACTTCAGGTGTACCAGAGCGCTAATGAGACAATGAATCAAGTGACACTTACGTGTACAAAAATAGAAGGCTGGTAACAAAACAGTCAACAAAAAAAAACAAAATATACATCCACTCCCCCGGTAGGCAAACGACAGCACAGGAGAATAACGAAACGATAGCTCACAATACCTGAGGCGACAGCAAAACGGAGGCCGAGACCCGTCTTCTGATATTACCTTTGTAAGACGCAATCGACGAAGCTCTTCTGCTTCCGCCTCTGGCTCTCACGGCATTGCTAGTGAAGTCCAGGGAATGTCATCTACAATTCACTGTTTTAACCACAAGGAAGATAACGTCTTTTGCAACGAAAATGTGACAAAAAGGGACTTGAAATATTTGTCAACTGAAATTCCAAATAAATCTGTTTGAAAGAGATTGAAAATGTTTATTATTCTTGGGGGATACTGTGAGAATATGAGACGGAGCCAAAAGTTGCTCACGCGATGTAAACTTGATATGGTCCATCACCTTCGATATTAAAATTTATTCATCCAGTTATAATACTTTCAGGCAATATTTCCATATCATTTGACGCTCTTCCAAAGGTTACTTTTCATGCGGCTTGAACCTTCGCAAATACACCCGTCCAAATATACCCGGCTTTATTTCTTACTCAATTATATTTGATACAAAGGGGACATTGTCGATAGGGAGAGAGGAAGGAGGAAGGAAGGGAGAGGGGAAGGAGGGAGGGAGGGAGAGATAAAGAAAGGGAGCAAGGGAGAGAGAAGAGAGGAAGAAGGAGAGGGACAGGGTGGGGAAAAGCAAGCAAGCAAGAAAGAAAGAATGAAAGAGAGAGGGCAAACTAGAAAGAAAGAAAGGGAAAGAACAGCCGATTCAGGAGGATAAAGAATAAGGAGGCAGAGAAGGAGGAGCGGTGCACGCAACGTGACGTCCCTTTATCCAGGAGTGTGAGACAACAGCTGACCGAGAGGTGCTCACCTTGTTTGACTATGATCCGACACGCGTGTACAGCACTGGCCATGCGGAGTTCACCATCGTCCACCACCTATATTATCCCAGCTATTGGCGTGGCTTTATGAAATCGATTTGTAATTTAGAAAATCATAAGACAGTCTTCATGAAATATACTATTCTCGTTCGCTATGATTTTCTTTATTTTTCTCAATTCCCTCTTTCTCTTTCTTTGTGTCTCGTCCTTTTCTCTTACTCTTTTTCTCTTTTTCCCGATCTCTTCTGTCTCCCTCTTTCCCCATCTCCCTTTTACCTTACTTCCCCTCTTCTCCTTCCTCCACTTATCCCCTTCCTTCTTCCTTTCCTCCCTTCCCCCTCCTCCCCCCTTCTATACCGCGCACGCCTATCCTTCATGATAGTTTCTGAACCTCATATAACTAGTATTACGAGGGTAACTTGGAGCGTTAAACTTAAGATGCCATCAACAGCGGAGTCTTAGTGCACGGCAAACGTTGAATCAGACTAATATGGACCTCCAAGTAGTTAGTAGACGGGTTTTCCTCGTGAAATCTTGCAGGGAAGCAGGGAACTCCATTATAACTAAGAAGCTTAAGCTCCTAGTCTGTCAGGCGGGAACACTAGGTTCATCCCGCTGCAAAATCGTAGAGGATATGCAGTTTTCATCAAGGAAATGTAAGAGCTCTTCAGATTCTTAAAAGCAGTTGCTCTCTTAATTCGTAACTTACCGCTATTCACATCTCTAACTTTCTCTCAACCAGCTCAGTCCGGACTGTAAAATCCCAACGCTCATCTGACATTTATTCATAATCACGCGTTGAAGTAATTCGAGGGACGCTGACGAGTGGCTAAGGGTCTCCGTACAAAGTCGAATCAGTCACCTGGGGCGTCGACCGTAAATTGAAGGATAACACAAGAATCTGAGACATTTATTAATATTTGACTTACCGAACTCTACTGAAGGGCGCTGTAATGGCTTTCACCGTCACGTTCTTCCGGCGTAAATATTGTGGCGAAACTTGTATCCAATATTTAGGGACCCGCCGGTTTTTATATTAGTAAACGAATTGATTTGCTGAAGTGTGATAATACTTTAATGCAGCTAATCATAAAGATTTCGTTTACACAGCAACGACCAGATCCTCTAATACTTGCTCATTAATACCAGCCCAAACTTAGCGTTTCTGAATCCTTTACACCCAACACAAGCAATTAGCTTTCATGACCGTCGTTACCGTTAAGAACTCGCGATACACGTGTGAAAAGATCAAATCGCAGAATTTAGAGCATGAAAAGGCCGGCTAGAGAGTTCGACATACATGGTGAGATAGAAGAATGAGAAATATAGTGATTAAACTGATACTGTGATACTAACGAGGACGAGATAGTGTGGTGGATAAAAGAGTGACCTTCGTAAAGGAGAATGTGGAAGTACTGAAGGGTGACAAGGGTTCTGCGGGGGGGGGGGGGGGTACTGCGGTTTAAAAGAGAGGACACTTGGAAGGCTAGCTGGAGGGTCAGCGAGGGTTAGGAAGTCAGACCGGGTTCCTGAGGAAATTGACGGTGAGGGTAAGGAGGGCGAGAGCACTGAGGCTTGCAAGGGAAGGGGGAGAGGATGGAGAGGAAGGGAAGGGGGTGAGGATGGAGAGGCAACAGAAACGGCACGGGGTAGGGGGAGGCCTCATAATCTTGTTCTCCCCTTTATGTTCTACGGCCCACTGATCGCTTTGATGTCCCCGTCTAACCATGCAGCTAATTGCTTGTACCAATTACATTCCTGCAACATAATGAATATTCCTTAATGCATGAAATTCTCCTCGACGCATAGCACTTTCCTGTCCGACGACGCTTCTCCAAGTTTAATCAAGGGATGACGTCTTAAAGGGACAAAACATGTTCCACACAAAGCAACTGGACTGATCCTATGCAGAATGTAAATGTGACCAGATCACAAAATCTGAATTAATTACGAGACAGCACATACGCCTCCAAGGAATAAACGGCCTGACTAAACGTTGCCTTCAGCCACCTCCTGGTAGAAGATATCCTGGAAAGTTAAGTTGCGAGAGAAAAGAAATTTCATTTCGCAACGATTTCCCTGGTGACAAAACCAGTTCGACTTTCATAACTGATTCCATTGATAATACAGTCATAATTATTACCAATAACCAACTTCGGCATAATTACACCTATAAAACATCTGAGAGTTGGCAATAACGTCACTCACTTCACTGAGTGAGGGCAGAAACAAGAAGCAGAGCAGGCCAAGGGTCAAAGGCTGCTCGCCGCCGCCGCACATCGCCCGGGGCTCCACTCCAGCCTCCTCTATGCTCTCGCTGAAAGACCGCGGCGCAGGGACACACTTCGCAAATAACACTAAAACAGACACCACCAGCCTTTCATTCGATTCGCTAGAGGAAAAAAGTTTTCTCTCGAGATAGTGATCATTGAAACCCTCGTGATTAACTCCATTTGTAAACAAATGCATATGCTGACAAAGCATTAAGGAGATGTATATTTCCTTCCGCGTAAATAGAGGCGAGTGAATGGCTCGTTAGTCGCTCCCCTCCTGGCAGTCATGGCGGCTCAGGTGAGTGCTAGTGATAAGAGTGGCGAGGGCGGCGAGGCGCTGGCGGCGGGCGAGGTGGAGGCCCTCAGGCCGAGGGCGAGGGGCAGGGTCCTGAATTAGATTGACATGAAGTAATGCGGGAGCGAGTGAGTGAGTGAGTGAGTGAGTGAGCAAGTGAGCAAGTACATATGAGAGAGTCAGAGTGTGAATGTGTGTGTGTGTGTGTGTGTGTGTGTGTGTGTGTGTGTGTGTGTGTGTGTGTGTGTGTGTGTGCGTGCGTGCGTGCGTGCGTGCGTGCGTGTGTGTGTGTGTGTGTGTGTGTGTGTGTGTGTGTGTGTGTGTGTGTGTGTGTGCGTGTGCGTGTGCGTGTGCGTGTGCGTGTGCGTGTGCGTGTGCGTGTGTGTGTGTCACTAAAGGGCTCTTCCAACCGTTCAAAAACGTAGAACGCGCAGCAAACGCAAAGCTTCACATCCACTAAGTACAGCAGATCCAGCAGGTGAAGCAGGATATGGCCGCCAGCGTCAGAGGTTCTCAGTGTTAGCGTGAGCGTTGGAGGAGAACAGGTGGCAGTGAGGTGTCCCCCCCACACTCTCCTCCCTCCCACCCCTCCCTCCTCGCCATTATAGCTTGTGTTCTCATCGCCACGCTAGCCACAAGTCGTCACGGCTCCATCCAGGACCATACACTGCACATCGCGCAACCAGACAAGTGAGCAGCCTCAATGCACATGATTAAGCATTCGCATGTGGACGCTCATCACGCCCATTCAGGCACAATAAAGCCAAATCGTCCGCAGGCTCTTAAGCACAGTGGTCGTGAAAATCATCCTGACAATAAGAAATGAACAAAACATAAGCGTTTTTTTTTAAGCTTTCGTAAAGGCAGGAGCATTCGGGCATAGTGCGAGGCATAAAATGCCGAAATGGCTTGAAGCTGGCGAAGGAAAGGGATGATGTAGCGGCCGGTGGCAGTGACCCCTCCCCCCACCCCTACTTCTCTCCGCCCCCCCGCTTCCTCCTCCCTCCCACCTGTCCGGTCGCCGCCGCCGCAATGTTTCCTGCCACACTCTCACTTTCGTAATGAGTTACGCCCCAGGCCTTAACAGAGTCCACGATGGCGTTTAAACCTTTATGGCAGCCGCTAGAAAAAAGATTGAAATATAACTTCTCGTTCACAATGGATTGTTTACACACGAAGCCAACATGTTACACCTTTTGCGGCGTATCTCATTGCTATTATTTTAGACATTTCGTTAAGCCAGTGTAAGGAATAAGA
>NC_051399.1:21850031-21855031 GCF_015228065.2 Penaeus monodon | reverse complement strand
TTTTATTATTATTTTATCATTTTATCATTATTATTACTATTATAATTATCATTATCTTTACAATCATCATCATTATTACTTTTATTATCATCATCATTACCATTATCCTTACTATTAATATTATCATTATCATTACTATTATTTTATCATTTTAATCATTATCATCACTATTGTTTACTGTTATTATTGTTGTTATTATTATTATTATTATTATTATTATTATTATTATTATTCCTATTGTTATTATTATTATCATTATCATTAATATCATGATCAGTATTAATATTATTATTACTAATATTATTGTTATTATTCTTATTTTTATTATCAATATTATTGTAATCATTATCATTATCATTATTATTATTATCATCATTACTATTATTATTATTATTATCATTATTAATAATAACATTATTAATACTATTATTACTATCATAACAGTCATTACTGTTATCATTACTAGCATTATCATTATTACTTCTACTACCACTATTATCATTACCATCACCATCATCATCTTTATTTCATCCTCTACGCTACTATCATCAGCATTATCATTATTATCATCATCATCATTATTGTTATTATTATCATCACTCTTAGTATCATTATTGTTATCATTTTTATTATTTTTATCATTTTATTATTATTATTATTATTATTATTATTATTATTATTATTATTATATTATAATAATTAACATTGTTATTGTTTTTATTATTATTATCATTATCATTATATTTACTACTATTATTAGTATCATTATCATTATTTTCCCTGCTACTGCTAATATTTTAACAATACTATCATCATTATTATCGTTATGATTATTACCGATTTCATCACCATTACTGTTATTAAAACGAATATTTGCCGTGACTACTTCTTATGATTATCACGGTCATCATTATCATCAAATTCAAAATATTACATGAGATGTTCGGAAGAGAGAGAGAGAGAGAGAGAGAAGAGAGAGAGAGAGAGAGAGAGGAGAGAGAGAGAGAGAGGAGAGAGAGAGAGAGAAGAGAGAGAATTTAGGGAAGCCATGATCGCACAGGAACCAAGACTTCATATTTCTTGCTGTCAACACTTCACCTACATTTCCCTTACATCTACCTACGGTTCGATCTTTGTAATCTTTCCAGTTCGTTTTCTCCCCCCCCCCCTCTCTCTCTCCTTTCTCTCTCTCTCTCTCTCTCCCTCTCTCTCTCTCTCTCTCTCTCTCTCTCTCCTCTCTCTTTCTCTCTCTCTCCCTTTCTCTCTCTTCTCTCTCTCTCTCCCTTCCCTCCTTTCTCTCTCCTTCTCTCTTCCCCTTTCTCTTTCTCTCCCTCCTCCCCCCCCCCCCCCTCCTCTCTCCTCTCTCTCTCTCCTCTCTCTCTCTCCTTTCTTTCTCTCTCTCTCTCTCTTTCTCTCCCCTCTCTCTCTCTCTCTCTTCTCCTCCCCTTTTCTTTTTCGCTCTTCTCTCTCTCCTTTCTCTCTCTCCTTTCTCTTTCTCTCTTCTCTCTCTCTCTCTTTCTCTCCCCTTTCTCTCTCTTTCTCTCCCCTTTCTCTCTCTCCTCTTTCTCCCCCCTCTCTCCCTCCGTCCCTCCCCTCCCCCCTCTCTCTCTCTCTTTTTCTCTCTCTCTCTCTCTCTCTCCTTTCTCTCCTCTCTCCCCTTTCCTTTCTCCTCTCTCCCCCTCCTTCCTTTCCTCTCTCTCTCCCTTCTCTCTCCTTCCTTTCCTCTCTCTCTCTCTCTCTCTCTCTCTCTCTCTCTCCCCTTTCTCCTTTCTCTCTCTCTCTTCTCCCCTCTCTCTCCTTTCTTTTCCCTCTCTCCCTCTCCCCTCTCTCTTCTCTCTCTCTCTCTCTCTCCTTTCTGTCTTTGTCTCTCTCTGTCTCTCTGCCTCTCTCTCTCCTCCTTCTTCTCTCTCTCTCTCCTCTCTCTCTCTCTCTCTCTCTCTCTCTCTTATTTTCCATTGCATTCTTTCCTTCTTTGTGACCCTGTGCTTTACCAACTTTTCAGAGGGGTGAGAAGAAAGATGTAGTGCAAACCGAGAAGCGTCCGTAAATTGTGTTATACCTACATTGCGTATGGTAGTGAAAATGGGTTTCTTATCTGTAGCAGTGTTCGTAGGTACATGGGTTATTTATAGCGTTCATTGTTACTTTGCATCGTGGGCAGATGCTATTTGCAAAGTATGAAATCCAATTAAATGGTTTAATACTTTTTAAAGACAATATTTTTTCCCAAACAAAATTAAAAATTAAATTTATAAATATATTATATGTTTCCCACCTATAACACCTGTTCCGAATGCATATTTTATCATCGCTGGGAATCAATTTATGATCTGCACAACAATTAATCCGCACGTTTTGCAAAACAATTCCTAATTCTTGTTACGTATTATATATCAGTTCTAAAAGCAATGCTTGTAGAGGGGATCAGCACAAAAGCACCTGCAGTAATTCCCTGTTTTATATTGTTCTGGGTGCAGCTAAATAACATCCATCGTCTAAATACGATTTGGGGGAATACTTTCCCAGTCTCCGTGTTGCATGATCCTAGGTTGATTTTACTTGTGCCACGAAATGAAGCAACTTTTGACTGTTTCCGAGTCAATCCCTCAACGTCAAAAACTTCCCGCAGCTCCTGACGGTGTGCGACTGACGTCAGAAAATCCAAAATTCTTTATGCTCCCTGACGCGTCCTGGCACCCTGTCACCCCGCGTCCACGTGAGCCCGCACGGGGACAAGAGGTCAACACTTGAGGGGCCTTCCCGGCAGCTCATTATGAAATGTGTCTCGGTTCGAATCGCTCTGGCACTCCGGCGAATGATGCGAATCGCGCCCTTTTAAGCCTTTTAAGAATCAATCCAACGAACTCCCTTTCTGTAGCACCGCCCGTTTCTCCCCCTGGTAAGCCGCCGCTTTTATGATAGCCGTGGCAGAGTCCCGGAAAATGTGTGGGAGCAAAGAGAGCAAAGTCCTCTCATATCTCAGCTTCCACGCCACGGGCACGCGGGGTGACGCCAGGGTCCGGCCTCACCCTCGCTGCTGGAACCAAACTTTTCATAACAGAACAATTCTGATCCACATTGTGAGCGAGAGGGAAGTTGTTAAAATGAATTTGACCCGCCAAACCCCTTTTTCTTTTGGGCCTTCCATTAAGTACAAAACTTCATATATTCCTAATTACAAAACCCCAACGTGGGACGCGACTGGCTATACCTAGAGTCGTATCTGTCTTGCTCGAAGCTCCTAGTACAAAAAAAGAGAGTAAACCAACGAACCATCTAGAGAATTCTCTAAAGACGTAAGTAAAGACCAACATGGCGCAGACAGACCGGAGTTAGGCCTATGGAGAGAAAAACATAAAGATATGACCTTGGCCGCAGCTGGCATGTGGAAACTGTCACGGCTTTGGAAGTGAAAGCAATTAGCAAATGTTCTTTAGCCGAACACTGAGATCATCACTTCCTCCCCCTTTTCCTTTATATATTCCACAATTTTAGCATAAATGCATAATGTAATCAACACGAAGTAATATTACGGTAAATATGCTCCAGTAAATCCCGAGCAAAATACTAATATATTTTGTTTTCTCTCTACCCCACTCCCTCTTTCTCCCGCCTCACCCACCCTACCTCTTTCTTTATCTCTCTCTCTCTCTCTCTGTCTGTCTCTTCTCTCTCTCTCTCTCTCTCTCCTCTCTCTCTCTCTCGCTCTCCCCCCCTCTCTCTCTCTTTCTCTCTCTTTCCCCCCCCTTTCCTCTTTTCTCTCTCTCTCCCTCTTTTTCCCCGGTCCTCTACTCTCCTCCTCCCTCCCTCTCGTCTTCTCACTCCCTTTCCCCCCCTCCCCCCCTTTTTTTTCTCTCTTTTCCCCCTTTTCCCTCTTTTCCCTCTCCGTCTCTCTCTCCTCTCTCCCCTCCCTCCTCCCTCTCTCCTCCCTTCTCCCCTCTCTCTTTTCCTCTCTCTCCCTCCCCCCCTTTCCCCCCTTTCTTCCTCCCCCCCCTTCTCTTCTCTCTCTCTTCCCCCCCCCTCCCCCTCTCTCTCTCTCTCCCCCCCCCCCTTCTCTCTTTTCCTTTTCTCTCTCCCTCCCTCTTTTTTCTCCTTCTTTTCTTCTCTCTCTCTCCCCCTTTCTTCCTCTCTTCTCCCCTCCCCTCCTCTTCTTTCTTCTCTTTCTCCCCTCTTTTTTCCCTCTTTTTCCCCTTTTCTCCCTCTTTCCTTTCCTTCTCTCTTTCTCTTTCCTCTTCTCTTTTTTTTTCCTCTTTCCCCCTTTTCTCTTTTCCTTTTTCCTCTTCTTTTTTCTCTCTTCCGTCTCTCCCTTTTCTCTCTAGTCCTCTCTTATCTTCTTTTGGGGTGTGGGTGTATGGTGTGTGTGTGTGTGTGTTGTGTGGTGTGGGTGTGTGTATGTGTGTGGTGTGTGGGGGTGTGTGTGTGTGTGTGTGTGTTGTGTGTGTGTGTGTGTGTGTGTGTGTGTGTGTGTGTCTTACCTTGCAACTCCTTCCTCATTATCTACTTCCTCGTTTCCATCTCCTCCTCCTGTCATTTCCCTCTGTGCGTGAGCGTGCCTGTCTCTGTGTCAGTGTGTGTCTCCCTGTCTCTTTGTCCGCCTCTTTCTTTCCTTCCCTCCTTCGCTGTTCCCTAATGGCTTTTCCAGCTCCAGCGACTATTTCATTTGTGCGGCAACTTCCAGCCAGGTCATTTGTTTGCTGCTTCTCGCCGGAGGACCATTCTGGGGGATGTGGCCAGGCGCCTCCTCGCCCCTGCCTCGAACCTCGACCCTGTTTATAATATCCTTCTTCCCCAACATCGTCTGCTTATATTTGCCTTGCCCTTGCCACGAGCTACGCTTTCCTTTATCATAATATTGGTCATAATATTCTAAGCATATGACTTAAAACTCGCTTTGGATTATCATTGCCTTTCTTCCCTTTAAAAAATTTTTTTTACTTTTCATTCACCCCCTATCTATGCATTTTAAAATCATACTGTCAGATTACCCTATTTTATTCATT
>NC_051399.1:21835031-21847531 GCF_015228065.2 Penaeus monodon | reverse complement strand
AGAGAGAGAGAGAGAGAGAGAGAGAAAGAGCACTGTCGGCACGAAGCCTCCTGCAGTAGTGCCCCGCATCCATCAGTTGAGGAACTACTGCTGTAATGATGAATTCGGCCCCGCGTGTGTCGGGATGAAATATTGATGCATCGGCAATCAACGGGAGTACTCAGCGCTTCTTCGGCCCTGACCAGCCTGGGGCCGACGCGTCCCTCCCGTTTATGAGAATCTTGGCGCGACGTGGATGCACGGTCTGCATATACTGATCACTTTCAGGCACTGATTGTATTTTTAGCTTTACGGCTGCTGTTGCACACCGAGCACATAAACCAGTCTTAATAAAAATGAGGAAAAATATACTGAAATCCAGTTGCTTCAGACACACATGGCAAGCACCTGAAAAATAATACAGAGGCGGTCTCTGACAGGCAAAACTTGGACACTTGTTTAATGAAGCAGGCGCTGCCGTAGTGTAAATCCAGAGCAGAAATAGGCGTGTATGTCGATAGTAATCAGGCGTCTTCACAGTGAATGTGCTCTAATTACACCAGCTATACTGTTCCATACCGATCTTAACTAGAGGCCTTTTATGTAAAATTTCCGAAATCCCTAATACTTCGATACACTGTTGAAACGTCTTTTCATTTTGTATCAAGTTGAAGGCAAACATTTTGATACACTCCGACCAGCCAATCAGAGCGCGATATGTTTCAGATACATTTTATGCATCTCAGATTGTGATTTATACTTTCATTAATTACGAATCGCATCGTAAATTTCTTTATAAAACTTTTTATTGTATAGATGCATAAAATGTTTCTGTGCCTTTTTAGAAGTACATCAAATACATGTTCCTTCTATATGGGTAAGATTTGAAGTCAATCATGACGGTCGCTGGAACGACATGGTAAGAATTTTCAACGTGTCCGAGTCATATGACGTGGTATTGACTTCGGTGGGATGAATGTCTTCAAAATCATTCTGTACCTCTATGATATATCTTTACAGGTTTAAACATATAAAATAAAATGCTATATATATCTTGACTTGTTTATATAATTCCATCAATAAATCAAGTAAATGTCCGTGATTATTGGAATTACCCAGTTGTCTAATTTGGACACGGAACTCACTCGCGGTGGATACGATAGGATGCAAAAGCTTATGCAATTTCCACTTTTCATATGAAAAATAAGGAAAACATGCAATAAGGAAAACATATTTTAACAGAATATGAGAAATACATTTAATCTTTCCACAGCTTGCGAAGGGGAGAGTGGTGTGTATAACCAACGTAAGTTGCAAGTAGTCAGGTACTTTTCCATTTTATTTGAAGCTTCCACAATGTCTTGCTTGTAATTTAAACAAAATATGTACTTTAACGGTTTTCTATTGAGTTTTTGTGTGAAATAAATAAAAATACCTTTTTTCAATACTTTTGAAGTCAGTACAAACTTCGATAATATGGTGTTTTGTAGCGACCGTGATACGTGAAACGATGTATCAAAGTGTTAGGGGTTTCGGGGTTCTACAAAAAGGCCTAAGTTACCCGATACCTTTCTGGCCATAACCACAGTCGACACAGTCGACCCCGCCGGACCCAGCCTCTGTCCCCAACCCCACGCACTGCGGACCAGAGGCAGTGAGCATGGCGTTAGTTAGGATCATATATCATTAATTTCACAATGCCTGTAAATGGCAGTAATAAATCTCTTATGAATGCTTTACGAGGAGCTTCATTACATACACTGGTGCAGGCCATGATTTATGCACAGGATCACGTTATGCAAAGCAATAACAATATCTATTTCCTGAGAGAGGAGCTAGACCTCAGACCTGTGCATGAACCTTTGGAAGCGGCTTACTATACGTCTGACACCATACCAGCCGAAGGCGCGGCGGGTGGCAGACGCCGGCAGCAGACACGGCGGGCGGACTAGCCGGGTGGTAATTAGGCGCGGCCGGAGTTATCAAGATTATGGTTTCCCTTGTGACGCTGGCGACCGCTTTATTTCGGCCTCCGTATATCTCTCTGCCTGCCTCCGCCATCATCCCGCCCGAATGTATCTGATGCTCTCCTTCCCTCCCACGGTCCCGCTGCACTGTCATTCACTAACTCTTCATATTTCATTTTGTTTTAGTGGTATCAAAATATTTACTTTGCGAACAGGAGATCTGAGATTTGGATTCTGTCTATCATATCTACCACCTGATCACCCTGTAATGCTGCCGCTTACAAGCGAAATATAGACTAAATGAGCGATAAATTTTGCTCTGCAGTATTCAACCATGAATAATAATTTACCAGAGTCCAAGAAATTGCGTTACAGAGACATCGTTAGATCTCTACACTGATGAACTTTTTTAGCCGCAAGCAGGCACGGCCACAGAGCCCTGGTTCAACATGGGAGTGATTTCAACTGCCTTTTTATCAGCCAGCAAGATCGGAGTGCTTTAAAACAACGTTTGACCTATCGGTGTCTTCACTGGCTTTTCAGTGGTGTTACTTTTACCTTTCCCCGAGACCTCAAATATGCTCCGTTTAACAAGTTGTAATATCCATTAGATTACATATCGCGTGAACAATCAGGATTATCATTATGAACGCGAACAAAGTGAACATATCAAACCCAATTTCTCATGGTCGTTCATAACAATGAAGGTGTATCATACATACATATATATATAATATATATATATATATATATATATATATATATATATATATATATATATAATTTTGAAAACGCTTTTACATATGCCCTCGTGTTCTCTGGCTCTGTCTTGCAATCCCTGACCTTCTCGTGACGATGTTTCCAGCTGGCCTTTGGAGAATAATTCAGCCATTTACATCTGGTACTTCCGCCGAGATATACAAAAGTAACGCTAAAAAGAGAAAACTGTTTTGTATCTTCCTTTCAGATTAGAAAAATGAGAGGAGAAAATTTGGCGGGTGGCACGGCGTGCAAAGCAAACAGTAAACACAGAATAAAAATATACATTTACTCAATTGTGAGGTAAGACAAAACTAGTTTCATCCGAGATTAAAATACTTTGGATATCTTGAGAAAATAGGGTCAATTGCTTCTTATACATCTGACAAATAACCACCAAGCTTCGGTTTCGCTTTCTAGGACTTCAGCAAATATCCTGCACACAAAACGTAGGCGGGATTCAGGCTGCGAGACGAACGTAAATCGCCGCGCCGAAAGTAACCGCGATGTGATGGAAATTATACAGGTGCCACGAAGATTTACCGTCTTTCACAGAGAACTAAGTTCCGCAATAGCAGTTACTCTGAACGCGCTATAAAAGCAGTAATAGGAATATCGCTAGATAAAAAGCTCCGTAAGCATGTATTCTGCGGCGCCATGTAACGCCTCGCTCAACGACGCGGCTGTTGCAGCCATTACAGCATAAGGGGCAAAATACGCGTTGAATCGCTGTATTTCTTTTTATTACTAATAAAGAAAAAGAGGGCACATTAACATCAACTTCCTCACTTTAGAATGAACAAAACTTATTTCTGAAGTTTTCTAATTCACTGTCACCGAAGCTACGCCCATTAAGGCATCATAAGTGAAAGTGAAAAATGCCCATAAGTTTTTAATATCAACGCTTACAAACCGTTACGGCGCTTCATCTACTGCAGGCCCATTTTACCGTTACACACATACAAACAACAATCAAACAAACAAACAGAGAGAGAGAGAGAGACAGAGAGAGAAAGAGAGACAGAGAGAGAGAGAGAAAGAGGGAGAGAGAGAGAGAGAGAGAGAGAGAGAGAGAGAGAGAGAGAGAGAGAGAGAGAGAGAGAGAGAGAAGAGAGAGAGAGAGAGAGAGAGGGAGAGAGAGAGAGGGAAGGAGAGGAGAGGAGAGAGGAGAGAGAGAGAGAGAGAGAGAGAGAGAGAGAGAGAGAGAGAGAGAGAGAGAGAGAGAGAGAGGAGGAGAGAGAGAGAGAGAGGAGAGACAGAGAGAGAGAGAGAGAGAGAGAGAGAGAGAGAGAGGACGAGAGAGAGAGAGAGAGAAGAGAAGAGAGAGAGAGGAGAGGAGAGAGACGATGAAGAGGAGAGAGAGAGAGAGAGAGAGAGAGAGAGAGAGAAGAGAGAGAGAGAGAGAGAGAGAGAGGAGAGAGAGAGAGAGAGAGAGAGAGAGAGAGAGAGAGAGAGAAGGAGAGAGAGAGAGAGAGAGAGAGGCGCGTGCGAACGCGCATTATCGTCAGGGTCCGGTATCTCGACCGTCAGGTTCCCCTCGCAAGTCACCGCCACAATGGGAAGCGGAACACAATATCGCTTCTATCACTCTGCGGACAGTGCCTCCCTTCGGTGGGTACCTGGCCCCACGCAGAATGAATCTCCCGCTATCTCTTGTAATTTCCTATGCTATCTTATCGATCACGCAGATACTCTCGCCTCACACGTCGTGGACTAACGGCCTTTCGGGCTGACACATGGCCAAACTGGTAGACGCTTTTTGTTTGCAGACTGTTTAAAAGCGTCAGTTCCTTGACACACGTTGTCGGTAGAGACTGAGGACCTGTCTGTAAACAAAGATAAATGCAACTACTTTCCGCTGCGAAGTTCCCCCCTCTTCTACAAACTTTACGTTATTAGGCGAATTAACGGATCAACTTTTTATATAATCACATTTCAAATTCCTAACAGGGATTCGCTATGGAAAAGGAATTCCACTACCAGGAATTCTCTCACACCACGATTGTGTGAGGTTTTGCATCATGAAAATGCGGTAAAATGTCTTCGTTAAATTCCACTCCCTTCACTTTAATGTTTCGGAAGAATTCACCATTCTTTTAAGTGCTCAATCGACCGCCATAATAAAACAAATCCCACTTTACGTCGTTCTCTTTCTCTTTCCCTTTCCTTTCCTCCCTCTTTCTCTTTATTAGCTTCTTCCCTGCCCCCCTCTCTTTGTTTGTGTGCGTTTGTCTGTCTGTCTGTCTGTCTGTCTGTCTGTCTGTCTGTCTGTCTGTCTGTCTGTGTCTGTCTGTCTGTCTGTTTGCCTGCCTGTCTGTCTGTCAGTTTCTCTCTCTCCCTCTGTTTCTTTTCTCTCTCCCTCTCCCACTTTGCGCAAAAAAACGACTTCTCGGCGTTTCCATTGCCTGGTGATTTATCAGCACCGTTTTACGCAGTCTGTTTCCGATTCTTCCGCAACATTCACCGCCGGCCTCTCAGGTACACACGTCGCTGGTTCTGCTCTGCCATCAATTTTCTTTTCCATCTTTCACCATATTCTCGCTCTTTCTCCCATACTCATTCCATTTCCTTTTCCCATGATCCAATAAGCAGCCTTTCCTTCTCAAAACCAGGTTCTCTCTTGCCTAATGCCCGACCGCCCTTGCTTCTTCCTTCGCCTTCGCCCTCAACGCGAGCATCTGCCTCGGCATTTTTGGTGTGCGTCTGTTCATGTTCATTTCGCAAGCAATCTCCCGCGGATTCAATATCTACTTGATCCGGCGGAGGCGCTTCCCTCCCGCCCCTCCACGGCCTCCTCAGAACCTTCCCTTTCTCCCACCACGTTACCCCTTCTCCGTCCCCCACCCCCTCCCCGCCACAACCACTCCTTCCCCCATCTCTGTCCCCCCTATCCGACCCCATCTCCTTCTTAATCCCGGCCTTTCCGATGGCTCTTGGGCGTTATGACCATTGTTTTGGTCCGTTCGACGAGTGCGGAAAATTATCGACATTCGAAGAGGAAGGTCGCCTCCAAAGTCGCTTGGCAGTCGGCGCTGTGGAGGCTAATTGCCCGAGGAGTTCTGAAAATCCCAGATTAGGTGGATATTCTGTCCGTGACAATACCAAGTGAGGAACACTAAGAGCCCGAATTCCTGTTTACATCCCTTGAGCGCGCTAATCACAATTTATGGCCATTCTACTGAATCCCCTAGACGTACTCGAGCGCCGCCTAATGAGGTATACACCAGCAGAACTGATGAGCAGAGATAGAAAATTCGGAGACGCTCTCATGCATACAAACGGCGCAAGAAGTAAGCTTGTATCTTATAAAACACGTCACGCCAATTCGTTCTCTCTCCGCAACCTTAAAAGTGGTCCTTATTGAATTAGAGCGATGAAGCGGTGGCTGGCCCGAGACCCTCATTACCCGCTGGTGAGTAGCCGCGACAGGCAAGACGAAGAGGAGGAAGAGGAGGAGGAGGAGGAAGAATAGGAGGAGGAGAGGAGGAGGAGGAGGAGAAGGAAGGGGGGGGGGAAGAAGAAGATGTGGAAGAGGAGGAGGGAATATAAGAAGAATAGGAGGAGGAGGAGGAGGAGGAAGAGGAGGAGGAGAAGGAAGGGAGGAAGAGGAGGTGGAGGAGGAAGAGGAAGAGGTGAAGGAGGAGGGGGGAGGAGGAGGAAGAATGGGAGGAAGCAGAGGAGGAGGAGGAAAGGGAGGAAAAGGAGATGGAGGAGGAAGGAGGAAGAGGAGGAGGAAGAATGTGGAGGAGGAGGAGGAGGAGGAGGAGGAAGAGGAAGGGGAGGATGAAGAGGAAGAATGGGAAGAAGAGGAGAAGGAGGAAGAGGAGAAAGAAGGGGAGGAGGAAGAGGAGAAAGAAGAGGAGGAGGAAGAATGGAGGAGGAGGAGAAGGAGGAGGAGGAGGAAGAGGAAGAAGAGGAGGAAGAATAGGAGGAGGAGGAGGAGGAGGTGGAGGAGGAAGAGGAAGAAAAGGAGGAAGAGGGGAGGAGGACGAGGTGGAGGGGGAGAGAGAGGAAAAGGAAGAAGAGGAAGAGGAAAAGGGAAGAGGAAGAGGAGGAGAAAGAGGAAAAGGAAGAGGAAGAGAAAGAAGAGGAGGAAGAGGAATAGTAGGAAGAGGGCTAGGAGAAGAAGAAGGAGGGAGGGATAAGGTACAAACGAGAAACTGTGACCAAATGTGGCATAAAAGAATGCCAGCTGAGTACAATGAAAACCTAAAGAACTGAAACGGATTCTACATAGGTGCGCTCCGGCCCTTGCAACAGGGAGTCAGCTCAAGAACGTTCCGTGTTGCAAGACGAAGGGCAGCCCTCCCCCGCCAAGCATCGAGCCGCAGTAATGGGACCCTTGGCCTCCGTCACCCTCTGCTGCCCTTGAGTGTCGATCCACAATGCTGCCGTTGAAAACATATTGTTCCGCAAACAAAAGTGTCGCGACGCCAGTTGCAATATGTTGCGTTTTTTTTCCAGTCCCTTGGATTATTCTCTCCGCTCCGTTGTTTTTTATCACAATGTTTACCTTAACGGTCGGGATCAGGTCACGCCACAAATCTGAGCCTCCCACTTGAAGCCACGAGTCGCTCTGCCCAACTTCCTGGCCAGCCGCGGCAGTCAATAGTTAGCAGCCGCGGTGAACAATACAGCCGGGGCAGGCGGGATTGGTGAGGACACATGAGTGCTTGTACTTGACCCCGCACTCTCGCCACACTTGCTGTCACCTGGCACCTGCCTCCCACCTTTCCACGTCTCCTCACTCACTGACTACAGCTTCATTCTCGCTTTCACATCCAGTTTTATTCGCTTCAAACAAAAGTTCTCCCTCGATATGAATCATCTAAGATAATACGGCCATAGCCATCACTTACATATTCTACCGTACCACTGTCATCAGCACTTCAAAGTCGGAGAGATATTTGCTTTTCTCTTATTCAATCGAGGCTTCCCTTTCACCTAGCCCAACTTACTGCAAATTCAACTTGATTTGCATGTGGCTCTTCCATGCAATTCCCTTTTTTAAAGATTAGTCGTATTACACGTACAATAAGAAGCGTAACTGTCCGTATCACTAATTATACAATATCTACATGTACATGCGTAATCATGCATACACATTACGTACGAACCATATTCAATACATTTGCCGAGCTAGCTTTATGTTTGGGTAAAGTCTGGCGACGAGAAGCCCGGGGGACGAAGAGGATGGTATGTATCTCAGGGGATACACGTCAAGGCGAAGGGAAAACACGCCGTAGCCACCAGCACAAAAACAAGTCTGGGTTGCTGGTCCTATGTAATGCGGTCGTTTGGCTGCTTTTGCGGATAAAGAACGAAAGCCTAGATTTACCTCATAAAAGTTGATTGAGGGCCCTGCCACCTCTCGGCCAAAGGCGGTCGGCCAGGAAACGACTCGAGAGGCCCAACTTCCGCACGGCCGAGGGAGCAGCGAGCCGCTCCGCTTTCTTAACCTTAAATCTCCGCGTCTGGCCACGCGCATTGCCTTGACCTGGCGCGAGGGAGAATAAACACGGAAAGGCAAAGGGACGGCGGACGGAGAGGAGAAGCGAGGGGAAGGAGAGAGGGGAACGGGAGATGAAAGCTGAAGAGAGGGGAGGGAAGGGGTGACGGTCATGGCGCGGGGAGAAGTTGGGGAGGGGAGGGGAGGGGAAGGGAGAGTGGGCGGGATAAATCTCTCCCAGGACCCGTGGAAGCCGTCACCTGCCAGGGCCGATTGGGTTCAC
Source organism: Penaeus monodon (assembly GCF_015228065.2). Taxonomy (NCBI): domain Eukaryota; kingdom Metazoa; phylum Arthropoda; class Malacostraca; order Decapoda; family Penaeidae; genus Penaeus; species Penaeus monodon. The sequence goes on along the minus strand of NC_051399.1, from coordinate 21,839,094 downwards.
GCCGCGTCCTGGAGCAGATCACCCGCTGCGGCAACCGCTATCTCCGCCACCATTTGACGCTTTTATATTCTGAGGCGATGCATTTTCAGCGCTTCGTCTCCAGGATATTGCAAAGAATTACCGGTGCATCTGGATGCTGAATTTGTGGGTAGCCGTGCTTGGGTAATATTCCCTTTAGTGTCTATGAATCACCTAAATAAGCCATCCCTCTTGCAACTTGGCTCCATACTAAATATTCCCAGATTCGTCCAGATCCCATCCGCACACTGCGAAGACATGTCAGGTGGCCGGTGACCAACAACTTTCTCGCCCGGAGAGTTGCAGAGTTTGGCTGCGAGTGGAAACCCGTCTTAACCCATAGTGATGGCCAGGAAATTCATTAATTCTCTGTGGCTCCAACTTTTTTCTCTCATAATCCAAACTTTTATACAAGCCTTTTTCATCAGTTTCAGCGCTAACATATGCTTGATTTAAATTACTATAATGAAATAGTTCTCCATTCTGTTACTGATTTAACAGACTATAATTCATATCACCGCCATTCTGCCTTGTCTAGCTTTAAAGGTATTCTACATTTTTCATATTCCAATTTTTTGAAACTTCTGAATATTATTTTATTTACAACACAATATTTCACGCGAATGACTGTCTGCTGCAACTGATTTCTTTTCCGCTGTCAAGGATTAGCTTGGCATCGTCCTCTCTATCAAGATATTGCTCTTCACATCACCGTTAATCATCTGCAATGTGACGTTGATGTCGATCTTACGACATATTTCTCTTTTCTCTTTCCCCTCTTACCAGCCAGCTGCTCCCCTGCCTTTCATTCACTCATTTCCCTGCCCCTCTCTTCCCTTTATAAATTCACTGTCGTTCCTATCTCCCCTCGTTCGTCTCTTTTTGCGCCTACCTTTCTACTTTCCCTTTCCCGTTTCCTCTCCCTTTCGCCCCTCATTCTTCCCTATCCTCGTTCCTTCCCCGTATTTCCCTGGCTTCCCCTTTTTACCTGTGTTTACTCCTCTTCGCGATGACCCTCGCCTTTCCTTCACCCTCCCCCTCTTTCGCACTCGCTCCTCCTCCATTCTTCCCCTGCCCCTCGCCTCCCGTTGCCCCCCTCCACTTGCATCGCGCCCCTTCCCCTTTCTCCCCCGCCTCCCCTCCTCTCACATTTCACTCCTCCCTCCCTCCCCCCTCCCTCTCTCCTCCTCTTCTTCTTCTGCTTTGTCCTCCTCCTCTTCTTCTTCATCCTCCTTTTCCTCTTCCTCCTCCTCTTTTTTTCTTCTTATTATTATTAATCATCCTCCTTCTCCTTCTCCTTCTCCTCGTCCTCGTCCTCTCGCCTCTCGCTCTTCCTCCGTCCTCACCCTTCATCCTCCCCTCACTCATGATCCCCCACCCCCCTCACCCATTCCTCCTCATTCTCCCCATCCCTCCCTCCCCCTCCCTTTCTTCTCTGTAGGCTCGTGTGAAGAGCGTGGTTGAGGGCAGAGCCTCGCCCCACCTCCTTACTTTTGCATGGGTAACCGCCATAATCCCTAGGTAACCATTAATCACACTAACCAAACACCTTTTTCCGTCTCATTCTGCGTTACAGGGAGGGGGAGTCGTGTTCGCTGTTCGCTGGAAGTTATTTTGGCTATGAAGAACCTTCAAAAAGTACAGAGTTTAGAAAGCAGTGAAAGCCCATGATAGAGACTGCACAGTATGCGCCGCCGTTCGAGGCCCTGCTGCTCCTTCGCGCTAAACGGGGCTGTCTGGCTCTCGCTTAACCGCCGCGTCGACCTACACACATTGTTTTGGAAAGAGATCGCGCAATGATTCTCGTCTTAAAATTCCCTTTAACTTACGTTTATCGGCATATAGTGTGTGTGTGTGTGTGTGTGTGTGTGTGTGTGTGTGTGTGTGTGTGTGTGTGTGTGTGTGTGTGTGTGTGTGTGTGTGTGTGTGTGTATGTGTTGTGTATGTGTATGTGTATGTGTATGTGTATGTGTATGTGTATGTGTACGTGTGCGTGCGTGTGCGTGTTTGCGTGTGCGTGTGCGTGTGCGTGTGAGTGTTTGCGTGTGTGCATGTGTGTGAACTTTTCAAACGTTACTTAAAAAGTTTTAAAACATCTACTCGCGTGTTCAGTAAATTTATCTCTCGACCTGGAAAGCCGTCCGCCTCCCCTTCCCCCGGGGCTCATCAACTTAATCTTCATCTTAAAAGTTATTTACACTCCTTACGACGCTGCCCTGACGAGATCAACCCTTTCGCAAGCGATTCCCTCTGTGCCACTGTAAAAGAAACCGAGTATCGCAATCTCTTTCCCTTCATCGAAATGAACATCAGCATAATAAATCGCTGACGGTTCAATTAGGCAACACTTATTTTGAATCGCCTTGACTTAACAGCGAAAGTGCGAGGTCTGGTCCGCGGCAATTTCCATTTGTAGGCCACTTTGGCTTCGCGACCACTCCATTTTCAGGACCGTTTCCTATGCCAGACGGATTCTTTCACTTATTTACTTCGTTTTTTTCTCTTTTCTCTTTTGCCTCTCGCGGTCAGTCGCTCTCGTCACTCAGATATATGTCTGGTCGCTATGCGGACACAAGAATATCACTGCGCCATCGACGACAAACAACGGGAACCTTTCTTTGCACCTTTATATCGTCGCCGTGAGCGAGCTTCCCCTCTCCCGCGGTGATCGGCCGGATGGCTCATTCGAAAACCGAAGCCATTTCCCCCCTAGATTTATTCTTAATTCGGTCATCCCTCTGATGGGGTCACTTCCTGGCTCCTGTTCCAAGCCACTGCCAACCCGATATCAGTTCCCTCGTGGCTGCTGCCTAATGGCAGCGTCTTACAGCTTCGCAAGTCACCATTTTTGTTAACTCTTCAGGTTGGACGAAGATCTCTGTCTCTGCGTCCTGTCGGCCTCCCTCCACCTGCCAGCTCACTCACAGTTATCTCTCATCGCCACAATTTCCTCGGGACAGCATCTTTACAATTTCTTCCCACAAGTTTCCCCTCGACTCTTATCTCCGCTCAACAACCTCTCTTCGTCTGGCGGGGAAGGCTTTTGTTTGATGACTCAACGAGTTGCCGTAGGTTGCCCATTCTTTGGGACAAAATATTTTGGAGAAAGTTCTATTTCAGAATGTTCCCTTTCGCCACTTCTGCCCACTTTTGTTATACATGATCGCATATTTCTACGTATCAAAAAAGGGCATTCTTACGAGGCTTCACACTTCAAGGAGAAACAAAGTTTTCCGGTATCTTATACACAACTGTGAGTGGAGACGCTGCAAAATTTGAGCTCTCTTATACCGCTTGGGCGCGATGCCACCCTACAGTTCATTCCTCCTTTTAGTTTCTTTGTTGGAAGTAACAGCATCTTCAATCACCTTGATGAAAACACGGGCCCCTGCAATATCAATACCAGTGTTGTGACTGAAAAGACTTAGATAGCGACGAGGGGAGACACAACATAAATTGGACAAGGAGATGAAGATGTCTTTGAAACAAAGCGGACAATAGGTATGTGAAAAGGAAAATATAGAGACGAGGGGATACAAGGCAGATCACACATATAATTGTTGAAAGTTGCTTCATTTCGTAATTTCAGCCACACTTATCTTCGGACATAATTCCCTAACAAGGCCCTCGAGCTCTCCGTCCGCTGCTCAGGAAACTTTTCCGATTCTCTTGTCTTATCTCGGCCATTCATATCCTCGAGTTTTCTTAATTGCACCTCGAATGCTTACTTCTTTTACTCACCGCTTTTCCTTTTCGGTGCCTTTATTACCGTTACCATTATGTCTCCAAGTCTTGTTCTGTCTGACAGATGTTTCCTGGAATTTCTTAGCCGTTCCCGTGTCTTCTATGTGAATTTCATAAATATGTGTAAAAAAAATAAATAAATTTCATAAATTTCATAAATCATGTTAAAGTGATATGAGATACTCTACCACACTTTTACCATAACTTCGAATGATGTAAACATCACAATATCAAGTTCCACATAAATATACAAACAAAGTCGTATAACACACAAACTAACCCAGCTTCATTACCTAAAACT
>NC_051399.1:21820031-21825031 GCF_015228065.2 Penaeus monodon | reverse complement strand
CCAGGCTTTAAAGTCAGAATTAGTCCTCGAGGCCGTGGACCGTATCCTTGTCACAGGACTAATCTTTTAGCTGGAGTTTCCGACCTTCACGCTCGACTCCCCCCCAATGCACGAAGCCGAGGACCCGGCCGGGGTTGCCAGCCCTCGGCTCGGGGAGGTGGGCACGCCCCTCCGCCCACTCCGTTTCATCTCTTCGCTGTGTGCACGAGTCAAGACGTAGCTGATTTAAGAGATTAATCCCCGTCTCCCCCTTAAAAAGGAGAGGAAAAATTGAGTCAGAAACTGGGAAATAAATAGCACGGTTCTGTTAGCCTGGACAAACAGGGCCTGAGACGAGTGAGAGTTTACGACTCTCCCGCCGTGGCGCAGCTCGTCGCGGTGATGGGAAATCTCATGCGGCTCCACTCCTCTACATGGCGGCAAAAATCGGGGCAAGTCAAATGTGGACTCTCAAATAAAATTAGACGGCGAGTGAGCATGAAAGGGGCCAGACTTCACCTCTCTTCCCACAAGGACAAAATTTCGCCAAAATTACCGGGAAATTTCCCTCAGCACGCCAATTGTTTGAGTGACGCGTACAAACGGCGCCAGATTATACGAGGCCGTCTTTGGAAATGACAAGATTTATCAGCCCCATGGCCGCCATCGGAAGCGTGTGCTGCGAGAGCAATATTGAATGCTCGTCGTTGCGGCCACCCACGGCCCAGGCTCCTCTTCCGTTCCGATTATTCACCTTTAACTTCAGCCTGTTTGTTTTTCATTAACCGAAATACAGAGACTTACTTCTGTTGACACCGGCAGCTAATGGCGGTTTATCCCTCCCTGTCAGTATCTCCTTATCGCACGCTGTCCAGATGGTTAGCGGACCACTGCGAGTAAATCTGCTAATGATATTCTCAGGCGGTAAGTAAACTAATTCACAATTTCCCCCAAAAAAGTTACTGATGTGAATCACATAATATAACGACTGCTGGGAATACGCGTCAAGGCCTGTCACTTACGTGCCGCCGGAGAATTCAGTCAATTTAAAATAAACTTGTTGCTTTGGATTCCTTATGTCACTTATGACTTTTAACAATATATTGTGACTCGTATTACAATGTGAAGGAAATAAAGTATGGCGTGTGTATTCAAATAATAATGTGTGGTAAAGAATCGGAATCAAAGAATCATAAATAAATTGCGTTATTCTTGTCGAAGCGCGACGCTGAAACAAACAAGAATGCGATAGACTACTTACTTGCAATAATAGACACGTCCTTCCCGGGTGATGTGGGGTGTCCAGCCAGGGCGGAGGCGGGACTGCAGGCGCTCCAGCAGCGTCTGCAGCAGGTGGCTCGGTTCCTGCTCCTGCTGCTGGAGATTGAGACCACTAATGCCTCCATGCTGCTGCTGGCTGGCCACGCCCCCGCCCTGCTGGCTGCCATACCACGGGTTCAGGAACATTGGCAACCACCATCACTTGCCAACCTGGAAGAAACGAGGAAAATCAGTCAACAGCACTCAGATTATCCTCAGGTATCACTGCATCTGATAAAATCTGAGTGAGATTATCAAAGTCTGCATTGAAGTATTCTATTGAGGTAGAAAAAAGTAACAACAGTAAATTTTACAGAGATCCTGTTTGATGGTAAACACGCAAAGGAGCACTCGGACGATTATGCCACAAGCTGCCACAGGGTGTATCAGCGGGTAGATCGAGGGCAAGCCATGAAGGGGACAGGAAGGTGCCACGGGAGGGACAGGGGGAACAGCTCGTGTGCATTTTCGGCTGCACTGTGCAGCTGCGTCACACATACAAAGGAAGCAAGGTGTACCAAAACTAGGATCCATACTTTGTCCGAGTATACACGGAGTCCGAAGTAGGACTCTGGAAAGTGAATATTGTTACCCTGGCAGATTTGACGCACATAGATGAAATGCAAAACACTGCGTCCTCATGCTCGCCGAGAGGAAATTGAATCATGGCAGGAAGACTGGTGAGTCAGGCAACAGCATCCTAGCTGACAGAGGAGAGGCGCGAACTTTAACGATGCTTGTGGGGCGAGGGCGCCAACACGCGCCGGAACTCGTTAAACAACACTCGTAACTTCGCCAGACATGAACTCACTCGAAGCGCCGCGTCCTCCGACCCGGACTTCTCGACCTCGTGGCCGTATCTTGGAGAACATGCACGCCGTCTCTTACGTTATATCTCGGTGTTGCCTCCTCGTCTTGAACTATTACGATGGCCGGACCTCTGGAGGGAACGGCGGAGCAAATGTTCCTAAATTCTATTCTTGCTTTACTGCCCCCCCCCCCACCAACCACCTCGCCCTTCAGAGCTCCCTTTCATTCCCCTCCATCTCCGGATCCTTCTCAGATCCCCCTTCCGTCTTCGTTCGTTTTCCTTCCTTTCTCTTTCTCCTGCCCCCCCCCCCCCCTTTACCTCTCCTCTTTATCTTTCTCTTCCTCCATCCTCCATTCCCCTTCGTTTTCTCCTCTCCCTACTTACACCTTCTCCCCGTTTCATTCTCCTCCCATCTCTCTCTTTTTCCAATGCTTCTTTACCTCTCCCCTTCATTCCTCCCCCCTCCCCTCCCCTCCCTATCCCCCTTCCCCTCCCCATCCTTCCCCTCCCCTCCCCCCCCCCTGGTTCCCGCGTGATGAATGTGAGTCATCTGGTCCTGAGTGCGTATATGAGCGGCCGTAATTACGATCAAGGCTACTTATGAATTTAATCAGATCGTTATAAGCACGCATGATTAATTATTCGCCCATATTTTTCTTTTTAAGAGGCGATCATTAGGGCAACGGAGATTTCGAAAGATCATTTTTTTCTGAATGTTCAAAGTCAAGATAAAATGTGAGTCGTTAGAGGAGACACTTCCAAGGGCATGGAATTCTAATTCTGATAAATCTGCCCTTGCATTTGTGGTGCCGGGATGCCAGGCAAGAACCTTGGCAAAAAACATTCATGAAAACGACTGCATAATTAATCTTATGCCATCCTATAAATATTGGAAAAAATAGCAAAATGATGCTGCAATATTCGCATAATGATTTATGAATTCATTAATAACGATATCATGCACCATTCATGAAAAATGGCCATCCAGCACTAACGATACGCCTATTCGTTGATGCAAAAGTGTAACATTTAATTATAATTTAATATGAAATCATTCATGTGGTCATGTATAATTGTCAAAATGCAGAAGAAATAATATAATGATACAAATACTTACGGTAACAATAAAAAAATGATGATAAAACCAATAAAAATAATGAGAGAAACCACAACCCTCACTGCCGGTATTAGCACTATCATTATCATGATAATCATCATCCTTGTCGCTGTCATTATCATTATCATCATGACCATTACAGATATCAACAGTAACAATGACAACGAAGACACGCCACGTAAACTGGGTGTCTCCAGAAAGGACAGACATCTTGCCGCCGGCCGGCACCCTCGCCACAGGGCCTCTGAACGCCGCTACGACTGACCCCATGAAGCTCCATGGCTGTGTCGGTAATACATTTTGAACTCTGATGAACTGTAATCAAGTGTCTACGTATAACACAAAATCGGTTTTGACAATTTCATTCTATTTCTGAGGGAAGTTTGGTGCTCATTAACGTCCCTAAATTAGGCAAAGATCTAAGTAAATCATGAACCATAATTTCTATCATCTGAATTTAATTAGTACAAACGTCTTTGCAGATGTGTTTGTTTGTCTGTTTGTCTGTGTGCGTACGTGCGTGCGTGCGTATGTAGGGGTGTTGTCTGTAGGGGTTGCGTGCATGAGTGGCGTACTTAGCAATTTTACTTCTTGTACCGCTGCATGAAAACGGCACATCGGAACCCTGTAGGGCAATCAATGAACAGACAGAGCTTGCGTAACGCATGTTGCAGCAAGCCAGAAATTTGCATCTGCCTGGCAGCTGATGTTGACATGAATGATGGCTAGGGTGTGGGCCGCACTGCAGGTGATGCTGTAAACGGTAAACAAAGAAGGCACGCGCATTAAAAAGAATATAGGAAACCCAGGTGATGTTGATGCTGAAGATGAAGGCGAAGGAGAAGATGACAGAAAATCTCAGCCATTAAGCATCTTAGTGGATAAGCCGTGGATCAGGGGGAATAAAGTGCCCCTCCCCCCGCCAGCATCTTTGAATCGAGCGAGATGAGGCCGGTTATCAGAGCGGGTCCCCGGGGCACGGCTCAAGGAAAGCCATCAGGAGAGAGCCGAGAATATCAAGGAGGAGAAAGGTGAGGCCAAAAGGAAGAAAAGCGAAGCCAGGAAAGGGGAGGCGAAGCGAACGGGGGGAGGGGGGGGGGAGGGGAGAGGGAAGGGAGGATAAAAGAGAAAAGAAAGCAGTATGATGGGGGGGGGGGGGGCGGTCGAATAAATTCTGGACATTTTTCGGGATGAGTGACGAGTGATGCTGTTATTCGGCCATTTCTTACGGAGGCTACTATTACGCCTTCCACGCACTGCCCGGCGATTGCTTTGGCATGTAGTTGATGTGTCATTCTCATAATCTGTCCTGTTATAAAATTCCCTGCGTACATATAACCTAAGCTGCGTTGGAGAAAGCATCCGCTGCATCATATGTGTAGGACTTGGAGATGTAGTTTGTTCTCTAATTGTGCTCTGTGAACTGCGTATGAACATGACCGCGCTCCAGCTACCGCATTACACAGTGACTAATCACCGTAATTCGCCACTGACCCTGCACCAGCCAGCGCCAGCATCAATTTCTAAATAATCTACATACGGCCAACATATTACGGATGTACTGTTATTCCGGATATTTTACAGCATTAATCACGCACTGTATACTAATATGTTAATAAAGGTTACTGATTAAAATTATCTATAACAACAAATTCTGATGACAAAACTTGTTGCTACGCCACGCCAAAAATAATGCAAGCTTGAATACCGAAATGAAGTTTGCTGGCCGCTGACAGCAGCCGACTGGACATAACAATATCTTACTTAACCAAC
>NC_051399.1:21802531-21815031 GCF_015228065.2 Penaeus monodon | reverse complement strand
GCGCGCGCGCGCACTACAAACGAAAAGTAACAGCGATCGTTGGTTCAGGAGCGCGAGTTTGAAAAGACACACCGATGCCACAGGAAGCATTTGCTGATTTCGAGAAGCAGCCTTTAAACTTGTCAAATGAGACGTGCTAGCAAATTAAAGCATGGTTGTTAACGATCCTGATTATAAAAAATAATGATGCCAAACCTATATCATATTACCGTTACATATTTTATTGATTAATAATAGCAATGGGACTGTATAAGATTAAAATAAGTCATAATCATTATCACTTTGAAATAATAATTACTAATTATCGTGACTCTGTCACATTCATGACCGATGGTCAAGATTAATAAGAGATCTAAGCGTCAATCTCGTTATATTCATTGTTGTTAAGCATATTACTATAACTGATATCATTATCATTCCCAATGCGTTCCATTTTTTTTTAAACATTTCCGCGGTAACATTATTTTGGCAATTCCCATGCTGCAGAATCTAGCATGTGGCCCTAATTGCTGGATTAGTTCTCAAATTTCGTATAATTCTTTTTCCTTTTTTGCAATTAATGACCATAATTGTCCCAAAGCACAGGCATTTTGTGTAGTAATCTCAAAACTCTAATATGCAACATAAACGGCCTTGCCAAATGTTGCGAATAAATACATTATGACCAAGAGACACCATTCGACAACACACCCGTTGCAGCCTCGAAGCGCGGTGCTACAGACGCCGCCGCTGTAGCGGTGCATTTGCTACATGTGTCCGGCCTGCTCTGAGCACGTGTCCATTTTCCAGCCATTCAAAGTGAGATGTACTATGAATTATGGGCGTCGCCCCCCCTCCGCCGTCTCAATCCCGCATGTTACCCCCGTGCGGTAGAAGGGCAACACTGGGCAATGTGCATGCATTCACACTCCGAACTCACAGTCTGTTTTTGTGCCTTTACTTATTTTTTATTCCTAGTTATTTTCTTTCTCAGTTTCTGTCACACGTACGGAGCACTGAAAACTACAGTCCTTCGCCGCCTATGAATCAGGTGAAGACAAGCTCCTGATCAGCAGAACCAGACCAGGTGATTAAGGCTAAATATATATTTTTTCTTCCTCTGTCCGAAAAAAAAAATTTGGGACGATTCCCGAGAAATTCGACAAAAAATGATTCCTTATCCATGAAACTAATTAGCTTCGTTCCTTTAATGTGCCTCGCGGTTTGAGCCCTTGCCAAATGCTGGGTTCACAGTTGGCTTCATTTTCAGGACACTTGCCGGCATCTGAATAAACTGGGACCCAGCCGGATGATACCAGTCCAGCCAGGTAGTCGTTTACGACAAAGGCACAAGTGGCGAGTGCAGGTCGCGCCTTCGTCCACAGAGGTTCTGGTTCTTCTTAAAGTAGAGTGGCCGAGGTCCAGAGCCCCCTTCCCCCTCCTAAGGACTAGGCGGAGGTCATTAGCCGGGCCGGGGAACAATTAGCAGGACAACACGACTGAGGCCCGCCTCTCCCCCTTACAAATGGCCTATGGTTTACGATGGCTCGGCCCCTCCGCTGACCTCTCCTCCTATTTTTGTAGGGACTGTGCTACAGTATATACGGATATGTGTGTGTGTACAAGTACACGTACATAGCATCGCAGAATGTACACTGCCATCCATTTCCGACAGAGTGACAAAAATGCAACCCAATATCCCATGCGTATCTGGATTGTGAAGGGCTGCCCGACACCAAAACTGAAAAAAGGAGTCATGAATACTTTAAACAAACAGAAAATAAAATTCTGAAACAGAATACATCTGTACGTCTCAATAATATATATATATATATATATATATATATATATATATATATATATATATATATATATATATATATATATTCCCCCCCCCCCCTGAAGAGAAATACCCTTAGTGTTCTGCAGCAATATCCAAGCAACAAATGGTCGAATTGTAAAGAGAATTCACCGGTATTAACATAGCGTCTCCTAAGGGAGATTTTAGACTGTGCTTCCACGAGCCGCCAACGTCCAGAATCTCACTCGAGAGCAGAGCTGAAAGCACTTTGGTGACTAGCGGTAAAACTGCAATTTTGTGTTTGTATCCTGTCGCTGGTGCTACCTAGGGTAAACTTTACATTCTCTAACAGTATCACAGATGCCTGTAAAATCATTTCATCTCATGACATATACACGCACTCACTCACTCATTCACACACACACACACACACACACACACACACACACACACACACACATATGTGTGTGTGCGTGCGTGTGTGTGTGTGTTTCTGTGTGTATGCGCACATACTGAAAAAGAATAAAACGGCCGACCAGACAACGAGCGTCTCCACTCCGCACATCGGATTCCCTCGTGGAATATTCTTATCCAGTCAGCTGACTTCGCCTTATCTATAAAATGGCTTTGGCTCTCCAGGCTCTTCTGTGGCTTAGACTCTGCCATGGATGAAGATTTGTCAAAAGCTTCTAAATTCTCGCTGAAGGGGAATCGAAATGTAGTTATTTTTTCTTGTCAGTGTTGGTTCAAGGACTAATTATCATGTTTATATAAACACACACACACACACAATACAGAAGGCGAGTACAGGTGGAATGCCTCATAGCCTGGTCCTACGGATTCTCCAGATCGCCCCCCCCTCCGTGTGATACAGCCCTTGGGCATCGTTGGAGTCTTGATCACTCGCGCCTAAGGCCACTGAACAGACAAATGACTCTTACGCTGTAAAAAAATCTCCTGTCGTGTGCACGAATGCCTCATAGATATTTGATATATTGAAAACCTAGAATGTACTCCCAATCATACTGTATTCCCAAATTATTTAGTCTCTCATTCTTTGTTAAGGAAATCCCATATACATGTGGTGAAATATTTATCCCTCGCCCCGCCCACCCTTCAAAGGGGAAGCGAGCATGAAATTTAATCCCTTGAGATCCAACGCACATAAGAGCAGGTAGCTGTGTCAAGTGTGAAGAAATGTGATTCATGCCACTAATGAGTCAAAATTCCTGCGGTTTGCCAACTAGTCTATTCTGTGAAAGAAACGGACTAACGACACCATTCCGTTTCGCCGCTCCTTTAGTAAAACAATATAATCACGGCGCATCATGGGTAAGGTATCTGGAATTACACGGGTCGTCAATAACCTTCGTTATTTTCATGATTTTAATTTCGCTTTCATCCAAAATTCTAACCATAATTGTAATTAGCAAACGTATAGACATTACTGTCACGATCACTGCAGGAGCATTATCATAATCATCAATTGCCTATTGCAGTTCGATAACACCGTCGATTTCTGTTCTAAAACTACAATCAGTGTAATGACCATTACTGCCATGGCCTTCACAAAGCACAAAACGACCCAGGAATACTAGCACTTCGGACTCTAAATTGCCTTCGCGAGGGACGATCAAGGCCTCGACACAATGCCTCCGTCGCCCCGGCTGCAGTGCCCTAAGGCGGCCTCGTATGGTGTCCTGTAATCTTCAGGTCTGACACCTTCTGGTACTGAATCAGCCCCGGGTCTCCAGCCCAGTCCCACTGTCTTTTTGTCTTCCTGGCTCCACTTTGCTTGCCGCCGGTCAAAGTATAATATAGAATAATAATATTCTTTTCAGCGTTACTTATCAACTTTAATTCTTATCAACTTATCAGTTTCATATTTTGAGTCTATTGGTCAAGCGAAGAAGATTTAAGTATATGAATAAATGCACTGAATGCCCATGGCCTGGCACAGTTGCAGTACCATGCGGCTAGTGCAGACACCCATCTTATCATGACCCAACAGTATACCCTGCTTGCAACCCAGGCGTGACTATAGTACTATATTACCATCTGTTCATAATTGCTAAAGCCTCATCATGCTTACCACAGACTTGCTATTCTCAAGGAAAGTTTTCCTCCTTGTTCTTTGAAAGGTAATCATCCATAATATGAAGAGGCATGCATGTTAACTCTTTACTTCCTACAATAAAGATAAAGGATCACAACAAAACCGTTGTACAAAATCAATCCATATATACACATAAACACGAAAAGGTTGCGGATTCTAGAATGTACTGCGAATATTCTCAGATTCTCTGACAACTCTACAGATTGGCTTTGGATCAAAGTACAAACCTTCATACATGAAGAAATGCTAATACACCTTTTCTAATTCTAGGAGCAACTACAACTAAAATTTGGTAGACAAGGGCATTCCTGACGATCAACTTAATCCTAATGGCTAAATCAAAGGGAGACCAAACAGACAGGCATCAACGCTAAGCAATGCAGGGAATTACAAGACGAGAGGACTGCACGCTATCTACAACGGAACCAAATAAAACTAGGGCTGCAATAAGCCTAAACAAACCATGCAAACTTATATGATTACTCTCTCTCTCTCTCTCTCTCTTCTCCTCTCTCTCTCTCTCTCTCTCTCTCTCCTCCTCTCCTCTCTCTCTCTCCCCCTTCTTCTTCTCTCTCTCTCTCTCTCTTCTCTTCTCTATCTCCCCCCTCTCTCTCTCTCTCTCTCTTCTCTTCCACCCTCTCCCTCTCTCTTCCCCCCCCTCTCTCTCTCTCCCCCTCTCTCTCTCTCTCTTTCTATCCATATCTCTCTCCTCTATCTATCCACCTCTCTCTCCTCTATCCATCTCTCTCTTCTCTCTCTATCCATCACTCTTTCCTCTCTCTATCCATCTCTCTCCTCTCTTTCCTCCCTTCTTCTATTCCACCTCTCTTCTCTCTAGCCATCTCTCTCTCCTCTCTCCATCCATCTCTCTCCTCTCTCCATCTCTCTCTCTCTCTCATCTCTTCCTATCCTCTTCTCCTCTTCTTCTTTCTCTATCTCTTCCATCTCCTCTCCTCTCTCTATCATCTTTCTCCTCTCTCCTCTCTCTATCTCTCTCTCCTCTCTCTATCTCTCTCTCCTCTCTCTATCTCTCTCTCCTCTCTCTATCACTCTCCTCTCACTCTCTATCACTCTCCTCTCACTCTCTATCCTCTCCTCTCACTCTCTATCTCTCTACTCTCTCTCTCTCTCTCTCTTCTCCTCTCTCTCTTCTCCTCTCCCCTCCTCTCTCTCTCTCTCCCCCCCTCTCTCTCTCTCTCCCCCCCCTCTCTCTCTCCCCTCTCTCTCTCTCTCTCTCCTCTCTCTCTCTCTCTCTCTCTCTCTCTCTCTCTCTCCTCTCTCTCTCTCTCTCTCTCTCTCTCTCATACACACACATTTATATCTATAACTATCTATAGCTATCTATCTATCTATCTATCTATCTATCTATCTATATATGTGTGTGTGTGTGTGTGTGTGTGTGTGTGTGTGTGTGTGTGTGTGTGTGTGTGTGTGTGTGTGTGTGTGTGTGTGTGTGTGTGTGTGTGTGTGTGTGTGTGTGTGTGTGTGTGTGTGTGTGTGTGTGTTGTGTGTGTGTGTGTGTGTGTGTGTGTGTGTGTGTGTGTGTGTGTGTATGTGTGTGTGTGTGTGTGTGTACAGCAAAGTAGTTTGCTTCGTACGTCCCACTCGGCGCCGACCAGCCCGGCATCAGCTGTCCCGTAAACGCCGGCCTCCCTGAGTCCAGTTTCCCATTCATGTAAAACGCGGCTTAGCTCTAAATCCTATAGCTTTACCCTGTAAATCCCTCGATCCTTCTTTAAGCTGCAGCTTTAGCTGTAAAGTCATAATTAGTTTGATCATTAACACAGTTTATGTACTCTTTTCACCACTCTTTTTACATCTATCCATTTCGAAAATATAAATGATTCTTCAGGAGATTAAATAAATGGGTGATTTATCTGATGCTAAGTAAAACCCCCAACATTTATCAACACTGTTTTTCAGCAAGAGTCGCGCCTCACACACAGGCAACCGAAGTCAATCTTACTCAACCAATTCCGCGGCGGCGTCAAAATCGCCCAACGTGGTCCAGGCGTGGCACGGTGCAGCTGCTCGGGTGACAAGATAACGGACGGTAATGGATAATTTCAATGTCATTTGTTTACAGGGTATTTGAATCCTCACGTAGAGAGTGTGAAGCCGGCTAGGTTCAAATGCTTCATAAGTCTGCGTGGCTGTAAAGAACAATGAGGTATATAATCTGTAAAACGTGTCTGATGAAGAAGAATGATAGAGCATGTAAATGCATAATGTGTGGTGTTATATATTCATAGTTTCAGAGTAATGTCATGTTGCGATATCAAAATTTCAGTATGTATATAAACCGGGAGATCAATTGAGCTCGCTTTATCAGTGCTGGGATAAAACAGACCTGGACATGCTATTGAGAAATGACTTTTACATCACATCAATTTCTGTGGAATTCAACTAGTAACAAAGGTACTGATCATCTTAAGGCCTGTGTGTGTGCGTGTGCGTGTGTGTGTGTGTGTGTGTGTGTGTGTGTGTGTGTGAGTGTGAGTGTGTGTGTGTGTGTGTGTGTGTGTGTGTGTGTGTGTGTGTGTGTGTGTGTGTGTGTGAGTGTGAGTGTGGTGTGTGTGTGTGTGTGTGTATGTGTGTGTGTGTGTGTGTGTGTGTGTGTGTGTGTGTGTGTGTGTGTGTGTGTGTGTGTGTGTGTGTGTGTGTGTGTGTGTGTGTGGTGTGTGGAGTGAGTGTGAGTGTGATGTGGTGTGAGTGTGTGTGGTGTGTGTGTGTGTGTGTGTGGTGTGTGTGTGTGTGGTTGTGGTGTGTGTGTGTGTGTGTGTGTGTGTGTGTGTGTGTGTGTGTGTGTGACTGGGCGCGTACGTGCGTGCGTGTGTGTTTGCGTGTATGCACATACGTGTGTTTTAGCATGCATAGGCCTGTGTGTGAGGCGGGAGAGGGTGACGTGTGCACAGAAAAAAGTACCAAGAAGCACCTTGTCCGCCAGCCCCGCCTCAGAGGGGCTGATAAGACCCCGAGATACGGAGGCTGACCTGAGCGTGGCTAAGGGCATGACGCTTCGGCCAACGGTGATCTACGTAGCGATGGAGGCAACGGGAATCGATGAGGACCTATTAAAAGTGGCGGAGATCGATGTCTTGGTGATGGATGTAACAGGTTTAGGGGCGGCGGTGATGGACGCTCCGAAGGTATTGGATGCTGCGTCGTTACCTTTACGTTTGGTAATTCCAGTTCGAGGACCGGGACTGGAGCTACTGTTAGACCTTTACGTGGCGATGCCTACTCGCGCTCGCCAGAGGCTCAGGATGCAGCAGCTGCCTAAGTAGGCTTGGCGTTTTTGGCCACATTAAGACCCGAGGGAACCGAGAGAGGCAGAACAAGGCTATACCATTAGATGAAACGCATGTGTGAGGTAAGCAGGAGACAGAAAGGAGCGCACGCACAGAAGAGTACTTATGAGAAAGTGCATAGAAAGTATGAAGTAAAAACCTAGAAGTAAGCTTGTGGAGCGCGTGGAATAAGGAGCTGTAGGGAGGCTACTGAGGCGTGTGGTCAGAGGTTTTATTACACACGGGGGATCATCCCGGCATTACGGAACGACCCCAACATCTTGCCGCCACCAGGGAAACAGTAAAAGTATGTAGTAGCAGGCAAAGACACGGCCTACGAAGGAGAAATGCTCTGGCTCTGCTCGGGCTTGGGTGATTACATGCACAAGACCACTCGCAAGATCCTGAAACATAACACGATTACCATACGAAACGAGTTGAATTGCGTACATGGTGCTTTCTATTCTGAGACAATGCTACAAGCAGAAGGACCTGCGGTTTCGTGAAAAGTAGTTATAAATATACAAACGATTAATCGGCGATCAAAACAGTACAGGAACAAAATGGAGAACTCGTAGGTTTGAACAGTTCCAAATTGCGTCCTTGAGACAGAACGAACCGAGAAACATCGTACTAGCAACGCGGGATGAGAAGGAAAGGTCGATACTCAGCCGGGGCTGTATAGACGGAGGGCGGTGAAGCATGAGGTTACTATGAAGCCACGAAGGAACACCAAGAATGGTGTAAATGTGGAAGTGGAGAGGTGGGCGAATGTTGGGTATCATGCCTTCAGTGTGGGAGAGGCCTATAAGGAAGAGGAGAGGAGAGAACAGGTGCGAAGTAAGGAACGGAAGGACTGAGACAGATGGGCGAAGGGAAATAGGACAGAATGAAAAACTTATTCAGAGGTCAAGAGAGATTAGAAAATTAAATGCAATTAGTTTCAAGCTAAGATTGCAAGTTAGAAATGATTTCTTGTTACAGTCGTCGAGTCCTGGTTTGTGAAATTATTCTAATTCATATCTTTCTCGGCAAGTAGAGGATATGAATATTGCGTTATGAAAAGCAGATTATGATGTAGTATCAAAGCTCAACTTATATGCTGAGAATTTAAAATAAATAAATGGATACAACACATTCAAAAATTTGATGACAGCAATTTGCGTTATAAAAAAGAAAGAAAAAAAATGTCGAGATTCTTACATGAAATGCAAAATGATTTAATAAAAGTATTAAACTAAAACGAAACTAACAATAAATGATGAGAAGAATGCCACTGCCTCTGTACATAATAAGGCTAAATGAAAAAGTCAGTGAAACGTTATAAGAACGTTACGGTGAAATACGTAGAGACAAGAGAGGCTTGTGTCTGAAAACTCTACCGCTAAAGCTAGTGAAATCAGGATGCACACAGCAGTCCCATTCAGCCCTTTATGTTATTCATAGCCTATAAATTGGAAAATGAAATTGTCAATCACGGTGACTGTTGCCAGTATTTAGTTTGCGATGATGGCAAAAAGAAACAGAGTGTGAAAACAAGCAAACAGAATCTTGGCAATATATAACTGTAGTTGTAATAAAGTTTAACAGGAATTAAATATTTAACAATATTGAATATCTTATGCACCTCAGATATATGAGAAAGTCCAAGCAAAAATGAGTATAAAAGAATGTTTGCGTATGTATGAATGAATGAATGAATGAATGAATGAATGTATGTATGCAAGCATCTACGTATGCTTGCATATATGTATATATGTATGTATGTATCTATGTAAGTATGTATGTTTGTATGTGTACATGTATATATATATATATATATATATATATATATATATATATATATATATATATTATATATATATATATATTAATATTATATATATATATATATATATATATATATATATTTATATATATATACATGAGGCCGTGGTGGCCGAGTGGTTAGAGCATCGGACTCAAGGCTGTCACGACGGCTGGCGCGTTGCTCCCATGGGCAAGGAACCTCACCTCGATTGCCTCCCTAGAAAACGACATATCGCCTTGAGAAGTCGAGCGCATGAGTCGTAGGGGAAGTCACCGCCGTGGCGCAAACCGCGGTTGATTAGGAAGGGCATCCAATCAGGCAAGGGTGGTACTGCCATATAACCTCTCAGTAATGAACTGAGAGAGGCCTATGTCCTGCAGTGGAATGAATGGCTGTTGAAAAAAAAAAAAAAAAAAAAAAAAAAAAAAAAAAAAAAAAAATATATATATATATATATATATATATATATATATATATATATATATATATATATATATACATACACACACACACATATATATGTGGGTGCCTCCGTGCGTGTATGTGTGTGTGTGTTGAGTGAGTGAGTGAGAGACTTAGTTCAATGCGGTGTTAAATTCTACGGCTTCATATACCCATGTTTAACAACTAACCATTTCGTATAGTTCTTTATACCTTCTGTTAGGTAGCCTGAAAGGCTGAACAGATACTTAACTTAACCATTTCGTCAACATAATATAAATGACTGAATTTACAACTTCATTAGATAGTGTACAACTGGACAATTTAGCAGCCCCTCTGGTATTACCATTCCATAGAGGTTATATAGCGTTTGTTTTATCAGGACCAAGATATTACGTATTTAATCATCGTACCTGATTTTTCCCGAGTCAATATGGATATTTCGAGAGATAAAAATATGAAATTCAAGACTTAAAGTGGCCTACGAGACATAAACCCGTAAATAATTCGTTTGCACGTTATATTCTCAGCAACGTAAAACAATTTCAAATATACAAAGTTTCGAGATCGTAAGCAACTTGAATAATCCTTTACCGAATCCAAGTTTTTCCTTAAGAATCTAGCCAATATCTCGCTGAAATAAAGGGAGTATTCTGCGGGTATAAATACTACGAAAAATAAATAGATACAATAATAAAGACACCTCTAACCACGAGCACAAAATATATAGTCTAAACTGTCGACCATTATTGTAGTAGATGTAAGGAGTGAACGCAACACTGCACAAGGTTTGAACTCTATACATCTTGTACATAGAGACGATGGCAATACTCGAAACGAGGAAACACCCAGCGATATCCTGTAAATCTGGGTTCGATCACAAAATTCTTCCCAGTCGGTCTACTCCACTCCACTCAAAAAAGTATCGATAAACCCGGATCTTAGAATGAATACACCATTCATACTCCATTCTGATAGATCTCTCCTTCAGAAAATAAGTGCGCCAATATTTCCTTCGACCGAGTATAGTGAAAGACATGAGGAGTCGTTGCCCTGCCAACCTGCTCCGCCGCTCACTATAATGCTGGAAAGGTATGATTTCAATACATGCTGAGGTCAGATATGACACATCTCAGGGGCAGAAGGGAAAATTTCAGTGCAACATCCATTGTGCGAATTCAATAAAAGAATCGGTCTTAGTGCATAGATATACACACATTTCACTGAGTGAGTGAGTGAGTGAGTGAGTGAGTGTGTGTGTGTTTGTGTGTGTGTGTGTGCAGCTTCATCTACATGTATATATACATATATGCGAGTGTATCCATCTATCTGCATTTATTCATGTATTTTATATAGATTTACAACATCCAACCTACAAAACAATCACCAGTAAATGCAAAAAAAGTCTTCCCTAAAAGTTGCCTTTAAGCAACTTCACACGGCAATATCATGCGCAAGGACCTCCATTGTTAAACGACAACCCTGAATGTTGAGCACGCACACTCGACCTTGCACATCTACAATAGGCAGACTCTAAGAAAATGTTCCGCTAGTCTGTGTGCAAAGTTTTAATACAGTAAAAGGAACAAATTGCAGTGCTCAGGCAAACGACCTTCCATTGCTCCCACCTGCCAACAAGGGCACAGAGGCGAGGGGCGCCCGCGAGCCACGATCCATGGCATGCTTTTTGAATTTCTATTCATGCAA
Organism: Penaeus monodon; assembly: GCF_015228065.2. Lineage (NCBI taxonomy): Eukaryota > Metazoa > Arthropoda > Malacostraca > Decapoda > Penaeidae > Penaeus > Penaeus monodon. The sequence goes on along the minus strand of NC_051399.1, from coordinate 21,803,887 downwards.
CTGTTATTGTTATTGTTGTTATTATTATCATCATCATCATCATTATCATCATCATCATCATCATCATCATCATCATTATCATTCATCATCAACATCATAAAAAGCCACACCAAAATCGATAATTATATCACCAGAGGTGTCATTGCAGGTCAAAATACAGCTAAGAAAGAAAGGTGAAGATAGAAAATCATCAGTTATTTACGTAGTAAAAACAGATTAGCCAACATTTTAAACTTATCAAGAGTTGGTCATTTAGTTCCCCAAAACGACACGCGATAAACTAGTTCAGTTATTCCGATTATCATATGAAATGTCTTTATGTATACTGCATAGAGAATGTACATCTATTTTCAGACAGAGGAAAAATAAATAAACCACAGCGTTAGAGAACAATTAAAGTTTTTGTATTACTGAAAGAGTAGCACCGCGAGCATACTGTGCACTCCCAAGCTGCCAGCCCCAACTCACGACGGCATGTGGACGCAAGGACCAGGTCTCTGCGGGACAAGGGTGATGACGAAATAGCCTGCAGCGAGACCACGTCCACTGACCATTTTTTAGTGTTAACAAATATGGTCGCACGCAATTCAATCAAAGCAGACGGAGAGACGCCCCCGGTTCTCTCGCTGAGGGATCTGGAAGTTTATTCTCTCTAGTCGCTGGGAAATGAGAAACCTCAAAATTTCATTTCAATATGCGAGTTCTCCGGCCTCCGCCTTCCAGCATGAAGGTTGCCGAATGTGGCTGGCGGAAAAAATACGCATACACGAATCTTCCATCAGAAAAGTAAGGGATCATCACTATCGCTCATTATCTTCAGTGCAATAATCGTCCCAAGTAAAAGTGTATCATTCTTTTCATCCTGAACCTTCTTCACTCCAGAAAATTTTTCCTTCCTCATCAGTTGGCGAACAAAGAGGCCAACAAAGAAAGAAGGAAGGAAGGCAGTGAAGCGGAGAAGGAGGAAGAGCAGTGGAAAGGAAGACATTCGAGACAGCAGGAGGTCGCAGGGACGAATGAGGAGGGAGAGAAAATGCGAGAGGAAGAGGGAGAAGGAATAAAACTGAAGGAGTAGATGTAACGTAACGTAACGCCCCCCCCCCCTGGGTCTGGGGGGGGGGGCGTTACGGGAAGAAAAAGGAAACCAGTAAAAGTTTGTGACGAGATGCTACGGGAAGAGGAGAGGAATGCACTAGATAACGAAGGAAAAGAAGCGGCGCGAAGTTGAAGGAAATGTACGAAAAAATAAGACGTTTCGAGGAAGACCGCCGACGGCGAAGAGAAGGGGAAGTGACTACAATATAAAAACGAGAGAGAGAGAGAGAGAGAGAGAGAGAGAGAGAGAGAGAGAGAGGA
>NC_051399.1:21792531-21795031 GCF_015228065.2 Penaeus monodon | reverse complement strand
ATACACATATACATACGCACACACATATATATTACGAGAGATAAACATATATATATATATATATATATATCGTATATATCGATATATATATTGCGTGATATAAATATAGATATATATACATATATTAAATATAACATATACATACATATACATATATATATATATAATATATATATATAATATATATATATATATATATAGATTATATATATATAGAGAGATAGAGAGAGAGAGAGAGAGAGAGAGAGAGAGAGAGAGAGAGAGAGGAGAGAGAGAGCTGATAGTATATATTCATATACTGATATATATAGAGAGATTTATAGACGATATATATATATATATATATATATATATATATATAAACATAGAGATAGATATAAGATATAGAAAAACACACACACACACCACACACACATATATATAAAGATATATATATATAATATATTATATATTATATATAATATATATATATATATATATATATATAATATATACATATAATATACATATACATCTATCATCTATTATATATCCGATCTATCTATCATATATTATCTATCTAGCTATCTACTATATTAATCTATATAATATATATATATATATATATATATATATATATATATATATTATATAATATATATATAATATGTGCTGTGAGTGTGTTTACTAAGTTCGCAAGGAAGATCCCCAGGATATTCTCGACTTACGGGCTGAGCACAGTATACTCACCAAGAGTTACACAAGAACACAAAATCCTGGACCAAAGAAATTTAGAATAAAGAGAAATATATAGACTTTCCTTTGAAGAGGTCCAGTCACTGAAAACACTGAATCGATGCATGATTTACGAGCTGCATCTGTTTTCCTTCCTTCTGTCCTTCGTTCTTTTTGGGGGAGACTTTGGGTCTTGGGAATCTGCGTCCGGTAGCAGTCACCGTTCACATGTGTACATGTACTGCATTAAATTTCACCTTTATTACTACATATGTAAAATATCTCGGGCCGTTTGTATTTATACCTATATATCTATAAATGGCATGAGGATGCCTGGAGGATAATCCCCCCTCTCTCTCCGCGGGGCCTTTTCTTCAGAAAAGAAGAAGTAGGTAAAATGGCTGCCGAGTATCAATCATATCTTGCATGTTTACTTACAAACCTCGCGAGGCTTCTTTAGTCTCCAATGGCCACCCAACAAACAAAATCATGCACGCGAGCGGGTACGGACACACAAACATATATGGAAGCTCGCGCGTGCAAATCTAAGTCAGCAACGGGGCCCTGGTGCCTTAGCCTTGACCTGACAACGGGAGGACCTGGACGGAGACGCATCTGACCAGGAATGTAAATGAAGTGTGGATCCAAACCCGGATATTACGTATGCATTACATGAACCTCATTCTGAAAATCCTAAATGTTCCATTCGGCCGGTACCTGTCCTTGCAGCTTCAACAGTAGGCAGGGCAATGTGTGTATGAATATGTGGAAGTGTATGTGTACCTCCGTGTGTATGTGTACGTATAATCTTACTTTTACTTAAATACCATCAATGCACCCTTACTCTGATGAAGTTTTTTTCCTAGCTCGAATATGATCTCAGTAAATCAGACGGCATTTTGGATATAACGCTGGAAGTCTGGGCAATGAATGGGCAAAGTAAACAGAGTCATGGCCACAGAGCAAACGAAGTCACGAAAACAATGAGCGGCCAGCCGGTGGCCACGTATCTTCGTCGCCGCCACAATAAGCCAGGCGACAAAGGCTTCTCTCCCGCTCCCTCTGGGCGACACAAAATAATGTTTCCCAATAAAAGCGAGTGACAATTTGAAAGAGCGAGGAAGCAGTTTCCATTTCCGCGGGCGGGGCGGACCGAGCCTCGATAACGTATCGCCACACAGTCTCATTCACCCACGTCGGGAAATTACGTTTCCTCGCGAGTTTTCTTGCCGCCGCTCGAGACCGTTTTTGCCAGCGGAGTGATACGTAAGATCTGCCACTTAGAATCTCCGGGGAGGGCCAAGATAAATGAATTTTCTGACAGAGGCTGACAGCATAAGATGGATACTTATATCATATTATCATATCCCAGGCGAACGCTGCCCTACTCCTCGTGGTTGGATTGGTGCGTCTCCATCAATTCCTCTTGAGAAGAGAATAGGAAAAATCGCACACAAATTCATAAATCACAGACCCACATATAATCACAAAAAAATCCGTTAGCAGAACTTTTTCCTGTTTACAAAATAAGTACAAATTCTTACAGTGTCCAGCGGTAGTGCAAATCACAGCTTGCGGATGCCTTACATATGGTTCGGTACACTTTGTTATAAAAAAAAGTAGTCTGTAATAGCAAGCAGTCGATCATATACACTTCAGCAAAAATCTGAATAAAAGTATACGACACAATTTCGGGCAAATGACAAGCTCTTGTTCCGTTTCAGTTGTTTTCTGAACAAATTAATTGGGGCGGACCGAAGGAAAAGATATATCTTCCCTCAGCATG
>NC_051399.1:21782531-21785031 GCF_015228065.2 Penaeus monodon | reverse complement strand
TGGCTCTAATATCAGGCGGGCCAGCTGGAAGAGGAGGTGCTATGGAAATTACAAAATGGCCTAGAATCCTTTAGCGCTTTCCAGACGTTCCCTTTAGCCGAATCTGGCACTACTCTTGAGAACAAAACTTCATATAACAATAATAAATCTGTTGACATGAACAGAATATAATCTGTCTCGCCCTTATTTTTAATATATATATATATATATATATATATATATATATATATATATATATATATATATTATATATATATATATATATGATTGGCTGTTCCCTTAACAATGGTCGAACTACTGTGTTCGACGATAGTCACCCATAGTACTTTCTCTCCGTTGGTCTGAGCCAAAGACGTACTCGAAGAAAATTGCTTCCCGAAATCAATGCCAAAGTTCTACCAGGAGGCGGCTCCCCTAAATGTCACGCAAACACACTATCTGTCAAAGACATCTGCTGGGAATCGAAGAGAAAATATCGTTTATTTGTCTGATAGTACGCTGGCCAGAAAAAGGATACCCTCACCATATTCGATATCCTTCAAAACTGCAGACCCTCTCTCAGAGGAGCTATCAGACGTGTTTGCGTCTCCCGGCGATTTCCCGGAAACTCAGGCCGCGTGCCGGGGTGCTTAGGGAAAACCTCTTGACTTTGAAGACGCACGTAAGGTCGCTCCTGGCGTTGGTTCGCTATTTCGCCGCGGGCCGTTGGGAATCAGATATTGGAAGGCTTCAAACTCGTGTGCAGATTTGTCCACTTGATAATTCCACGCACGTAAAGCATCAACATTGTTTAAGTACATCCGAAAGTTCAGCTAACTTGGCAACCAAACTGGCAAAGGAAAGAATCTTTCGCCCATACCGGCCTTGATACTCACACTTTTATTCTCTCGTCAACTTTAGTTAGTCAACAGGATGAGTTTGCAAAAATATGCAAAAAAGTTTCGGGCACACAACCGGCGTGTCCGCGGGACGATCAAACGGGGCTGCTCCTTCGCGCACTTTCTTCTCCTGAAGGTAATTTGCGAGGTTTGAGCTGTGCCTTAATGCGAAGAAAATTCGTGTCATTTTCATGTTTTGACAGAGAATATCGTCCATATTACCTTGCATTTAACTAACATTATACCCGTGTTTACATACACATATGAAACACACACAAATATATATATATATATATATATATATATATATATATATATATATATATATATATATATAAAATATATAATATCATATACATATATATATATATAATATATATATTAATCACACACACACATCCTGGCTCTGAAAAAAAGCGCCAGTGCGGTGCCCAGCGAGCGACGGCAACGCCGTTCACAACCCTCAGGTATTGTTTGTCCAAGATGTTGGCGGTTCCAATTGGCAGCACAATGATTACTCGGGCGCCTCGAGGACGATGTGGGACACTGAACACCCCAGCGCCTTCCGCTCGATTACCTCTGCACCCACGAGGGAGGCCGCGCTAATCAGGGCTGTATGGTGCCAAGTTCCGGGGGAGAAGTCGAGAAACGGGGCTGTCTTCCGGGGCGGGAGCGAGGGCAGCATCCCACGCTCGGGAAGAAAGGCGGAAGGAAACAATCACTGAGCAAATCGATGCGTAACTGAGCGGCAAGATTGACAAATGTGTTGAAGAGAAAAGGGGAAGGGAGAGGCTACATCAATTCTCAAAAACTTAAAACAAGGGAAAGTACAGCGAGTTACTTTACAAGAGCTGGGAAAAAGAGCAATCAGGACAAGACCTAAAATGGGGGAAAGGCAGGAGGCCAGAAAAGGATGGTACCGTGTAGGATGTTTGTGAAGGACAGCAGGACACAATCAATACTGATTACCCAACAAGCCCGCTTGTTTGTCCTGCTAATTACTCGCTTCCAGTCCGCGTCCAGGTTTTGTTGAGGCTCAGCTCCTCTACTTCTGAGAGATAGTAGACAGACAGTAGATAGATAGATAGATAGATAGATAGATAGAAAGAGGGAGATAATACAGCTACCGCCCTGACCATCTGTTATGGCGTAGACGAAAGCAGTTACAGGTTTGGTTCAAGTTACAAGGCTATCTCACTACATAACAAATCTGGAAGGAAATAAAAGAATATCTATTGTATCAGAGGAGAGAAAGTGCTCAGTGGGTTCCGTGTTCCTATGCTAATTATTCGTAGGAGCTTATCACAGCACTCTGAGTTGAAGTGTTTCATCATTAATCTATAGGCTACATTGCGTCATTCACAAGAGGTTGCTTTAGATCAATGTTTACCACACTGGTTAAATGCAGGTGTGGGCTGGCTTTGATACTCTGAAGTTGACATTATATTACAATACTACATTTTAGATATAGTATATAACATGAACATATCTTTTAATAACATAATATCACGATATTACATTACAAAATCTACGATATAGCAAGACTGCCATTTCGTACATCAGTTGCAAATAATATATTATCATAAGTTCATCTTTTTATCTTCCCTCGCGTAATGCCCAGG
>NC_051399.1:21775031-21777531 GCF_015228065.2 Penaeus monodon | reverse complement strand
TAAAGGCCCGTGACCCTCGCAGCCCTGCAACGGCTTCTCTGAGACGCTCAAGGAAAGGGGAGCCGAGGACGGGGAAGAGAAGATGTGAAAAAGGATGAAATTAAAGACTGGTCAGAGATGGGGGGAGGGATAAAGACAAAGAGAGAGAGAGAGAGAGAGAGAGAGAGAGAGAGAGAGAGAGAGAGAGAGAGAGAGAGAGAGAGAGAGAGAGAGAGAGAGAGAGAGAGAGAGAGGAGAAAGAGAGAGATTCAAATAACAGCAAAATATGTCTAAGCAGGACAATATGAACTAATTATACATATGACTATATGAATGTAAGTATCTTTTGTATGAGCTGCAGAAAACATGAAAATGAACGTAACAAAGATGTGCACACCTCTTACAGTCCTGTGCATGATCAATAAATACCATGTAAATGGGAAAAAAAAAAGAAATGAGGAAACCGAAGAAAATACAGCGCTCCTTGAAATAAACATTTTCCTTCCGAGGACAAAAGCGTCCTCGGTTTAATTTATGTTACTGTAAAGCCTTATATAATCAAGCTTACAGAGAGCAATAGTCAGTCGAGCTTTAATTAAGACGTCTTGCATTTCCTATCTGATACGTAGCTAATGATATCAGGCGTTCCTGTATTTGCCAGACTCCCCTTATTTTCGACGAAACCGAAAATATGCTATTCAAGTTCACTGAGATTCGATAGGAAGTATCAGTCAGACATACTACAATATTTTATAGAATTATACAAACATTACATTATAGGAACACAAATACATACGCATGTTTGTGTCAACTGATACAAGTTTGTCACTATGGGTGAGCAAGTTTGGATTTTATACTTTAACTTAATGTAGCGGTTTGGATTTTATACTTTAAATTAATGTAGGCAAAGGAGATCATAACTGTTTCCTCCTACAAACAAATAGATGTTACACGATGTATATTTTGCATCCAAGACATTACCCAGGTGCTGTTACGTTAATATGTACACGTATATATGTCATACAACTATTTTTTCTTTGTTTATATGCTTCGTGTTGTAACACTAAAATCCGACAATGAATTTACAATAATGCTGTATTCACAAACACTGCACAACTCAAATTTACATTCAAGTCTTTCCAGGCTGACTGCCGAAGGCATAGGAATCCTCAGCAACATTGCAAAATCAATCTCTCAGTCTAACTCCTTGTTCAGCTCTGCATTTTTTCCACTAAACGAACAGTCGCGTTACTGTTTGTGAGAAATGTTGAGCGAGTTGCGCCAGGGAGCACGAGAGTTCTCTGGCTGAGGCGAGCGAGGCAGGCATGCTGAAGGAGAGGGGAGGGTGACAGGTAATAGAGGATAAAGGGGAGAGCAGAGTGAAGGGGTGAGGAGGGAATGGGGAGGGTGGGCGGGGCGCCAATACAGAAGAAATCGGCGGGAGAGGGAGGGCGCGAGAGTAGGACACGGGTGGAATGCTAAAGGGAAAGGGCAGGATAGTAGGAAAAATCGCTGATGTATCCTACGCCCAAGCTCGACGCTGGCCGTCAGATACTCACCCTTCAAAACAGTTAAGTTATGATACGTGTTTAGTGAGCATGAATGTTATGTAGTAGTATTTCTTTATTCCTTCTCCCAATAAATATTCCCCGAGCCTAAGAACGACGAGTACTCTGGAAATTTCTACCGCATTTTCTTACGTTTTGCAATAGCTATATCTGGCAAACATCTATCACGGATAAACTTGGATTTCCCGATCATAACCGCCAAGGGAAACCAAAACCTAAGAAATGGCCACAGGGGCAAGGGACGTCAATACCTTTCCCCAGTCAAGCCAATCCCACGGAGTCTGCCTGAATGCAGCATCGAGGCGCAGGTGGGTATTTTTGCAGACAAAGCTTTTTGAGGTGTCTTTTATGCAAGGCATCTGGATTCGTCATGAGAGGTGAATCCGGTGCGGGGGGGGGGGCGACGGTGTCTTCGTTTAAGGAGATAGACTGCGAGTACTGCATTGTCTGTTCCCGCGGCTTAGATTTATGCTTGGTTGTGACTCATCTTTATTTACTCGACACGACAAGGGGATCTGACGAAGTGTTATCTTCTCTTTCCCCCGACCTCCCTCCCTAAAGACAGAGAGAGATCTACCTCTTTGTGCATCTACTTCTCTTTACATCTACCCCTTCTATCTTTCTCCTTCACTCCCTTTCTTCCATCCTCCTTCCATATCGCCATCCCTTCCGCTCTCTCTCTCTCTCTCTCTCTCTCTCTCTCTCTCTCTCTCTCCCTCTCTCTCTCTCTCCTCTCTTTCTCTCTCTCTCTCTCTCTTTCTTCTCTCTTTCTCTTCTTCTTTCTTCTCTTCTTTCTCTCTTCCTCTCTCCCTCTTTCTCTCCCTTCTCTCTCTCTCTCTCTCTCTCTCTCTTCTCTTCTTCTTTCTTTCTTCTCTCTCTATCTCTCTTCTTCTTTTCTTCTTTCTTTCTTTCTTTCTTTCTTTCTTTCTTTTCTCTCTCTCTCTTATTTTCTT
>NC_051399.1:21760031-21767531 GCF_015228065.2 Penaeus monodon | reverse complement strand
AGTTATCATTTGCTCAACTGCAGACAGCGGAAGCAACGCACTTATTTCGTGCGCATACTTGTACTCGGACTAATGGCATAACTAATTCTAACTCTAAAATGTCCTGTCCAATTACTCTTGCTACATTTACACGTTACAACGCATTCCCAGAATTGCCTATTTGCAACTGAACGATAATTTTGCACACTTATTCTTTGCAGAAAGTTCCCGCTTTTCGCCTGAACACATGCTGTATGTTTACTGCAATAAGCAGAAAGTTGGGGACATTACTGAAGAATATTACAGCTGAATACTAGATCCAGAGAACATGTTTCAAGTCACCTTGATACTTTTCGAGGTAAAGAGAAGAGAAATTGCTTAAATTCATGCTAAAAGTAAGCTAAAAGTAAGCAGCGTATGAGAAGCATTTTTTTCAGCGATAAATCAATTCACCGAGTCCTGCTAAGATTACGTGAGCCAACGGTGATTTAACTGAAGTTCGATGAGCGGGAAAGAATGACATCCAGACTCGGTCTTACGAAGCGAGCCCGTCCCTCTCATCGCACTTGTGATGCGGACGCTCCGTGCAGGCGTCAGTGTCCGGGAACTGAAGTCTTCCAATCTTCATCGTCTCGCGCTTCACGGGAAGCTTCAATCAGCTGCCGGGAATAGCGGCGGCTGACGGACAAGGACCCTCTTGATGGAGCTTCTATTCTTGCCCCACCGAACGTGTGGCTGTGTGCGAGTGAGCTAGCTAGCAAGTGAGTGAGAGTTAGAGTGAGAGTGAGTGAGAGTGAGAGAGAGAGAGAGAGTGGTGAGTGTTAGTACGAGCATGTGTTTACATGTTCGTGTGTGTTTGTATTATGCGTATATGCCCGTGTGTGGGCGTTGGAGTTAATTACTTTTTGTTACATTTATGCAAAAAGCTTGTGCGTCAGACGGTGACGAGAAGCCGATTTCAGGCACGACCGCAGCAACTGGAAAACAGGAGGGGGCGAAAAATGTGAAGTTTTGGCAAGGCAGACGCGTTGGCCGGATTCTATTGTAATCTCATAATCGGCCAAAAGCCCGCGGGCATCAGCGCAGGCCGATTAACTGCCACACTTCGTAGACCTCCAGCCTGTGACGATTGGATCTTCTGTATGCTCACTTGTATATATATGAATGACACAGTTGCAGTCACCATCCACTCTAATGTAACTGTATGTATGCTTGCATGTGCCATTATCATCTGTATGCCTGTGAGCTAAAGTTTGTACATTTACCTGACTACATACCGATGGAAAAGAATTATGCATTAATGGCCAGACCGCCGAGACCATAATACACGTTCCATAAGTACGAACACCTCCTGCGCCTCGTGACCGCACTGCGATGAACGCACTCCCATGACTGTACTTCCCATGACTACGCCACCATGCACATTGCGCCCAGAGGAAAGTAACTACCTGATGTTCCTTAGCTCTTCGTTTAAGCTAGAAAAATAAAAACCGTGCCATGTTCCGCAATTATTTACACAATTCTGCAGTTGGCAGTGTGCACATGTCATAGGAATTACAGCAACCAGACAGACACATCGTTTCAGACTAGAAGTTTTAGCAACGAATTTTTAATCTAATTGTCTTCTCATAATGAAATGACGCCTTCGTATGCAACGTGCAACGTGCAGATATATGCGCGGTCAGTGACGAGGGCGACGGCGCTTTTCACTCTCCCTTTCCTTCGTAAATCACACGACAAACGGCAACAGTGAGATGTATGGAATGTGGATCGGTTTAATTACACTCTGAGGCAACTCCTCGACGGAAGACCGACAACGCATAATTGTAAGCTTATGGAACAAATTGAGAGGCTTGTACGGATTTGCGGAGTTCTCTTTTGGTGAAAAAGTGAGGCCTCGTCTGCCTTTGTTCTCTCCCGGGCCCCTTTGGTCCTTTCTTCCCCTCGCCGACGCCCCCGTCTCGCCCCCCTCGAGGCCCCTCTCTCTTACTCTCGTCCTCTGTCTCTCCCCTGCTCCATTCCCTTTTTTCTTTTTTCCTCTCTTCCCCTTTTCCCCTCTCCTCCCCAAACTCTCTTCTCCTCTTCTCTCTCCCCTCTTCTCCCTCTCCCCTCTCTCCTCTTTCTCTCTCTCTCTCTCTCCTCTCTCTCCTCTCCCCTCTCCCTCTCCTCCCCTTCTCTCTCTCTCTTCTCTCTTTTCTCTCTCCCCTTCTCTCCTCTTCTCTCTTCTCCTCTCTCTCCTCTTCCTCTTTCTCTCTCTCTCTCTCCCTCTCTCTTCCCCCTTCTCTCTCTCTCCCTCCTCCCCCTCTCTCTCTCCTCTCCTCTCCCTCTCTCCTCACTTTTTCTCCCCTTTCCCCCTCTCTCCCCCCTCCTTTTTCATTTTTTCCCCCCATTTTTTCCTCTTCCTCTTCCCAAACCTTTTTTTCCCCCCTTTTTTTTTCCCCTTTTTTTTTTTTTTTCCCCCTTTTTCCCCCTTTTCTTCTTCCCTTCCCCCTTCCTCCCCTCTTTTTTTCCTCCCCATTTTTTTTTTTTTTTTCCCCTTTTTCCAGTCCCCCAAACCCCCCCCCCCCCTGCCCCCTTTTTTTTCCCCGGCCTCCCCCCTTTTATTTTCCCCCCCCCCCCCCCTTTCTTTTTTTCCGACTGCCCGGTAACGGCACTTTTTTTGCCCCCCCTAACTGGAAGAAAATTTTTTCCCCCCAGAAAGGGAGGGAAAAGGGGAGAAAAAAGGGAGGGAAAGGGGATGGGAGAGAAAAAATATGGGGGATATTTAATAGAAAGGGGAAAAAAGGGGGGGAAAGGGGGGGAAAAAAAAGGGGGGAAGGGGGAGAAATAAAAAGGCCTTTAAAAAACAATAAAAAAAAGGAGAAAGAAAAAAGGGGGGGGGAAAAGGAGAAAGAAGTGAGGAAGTAACCGGGGGTGGGAGGGGGGTGGGAAAAAGGGGGGAGGTTAAAAAGGGGGGGGGGGAAGGGGGGGGGGGAAGTAAAAAAGGGGGAAGGGAGGAGGGGGGAAGGGAATAGAAAGGAAAGGGGAAAAAAAAACCAAAAAAGGGAAATGGGAAAAAGGGAAAAAAACCCCGAAAAAGGGAAAGAAAGGGTAGACTGCCCGGTCGAACGGCACTTTACTTTCCCTCCCCTGCACCATTTGTGCTAGTTTTCATATTTTACCCCAAAAATAAATGGGGCGATGGGGGATAAATGTGAGGGAAAAATTTTTGGCCCGGGGGGAAACAGGGGATTTTTCTATGATGCGATGATGAGAAAACCCGACGATAGGGCCGGGTTTATTTGAGTTTATGACAAAGGGTAAAGTGGGTGGGGGTAAATGAGGCCCGGAAAATAAATATTGCCTGGCGCTGATACCGGCGGAGCCCCACCCCCTATCAAAGAGAACGTTTCACAATACGAATCAATAACCTAAATTACCAGAGAGAAAAGAAAAGAAATCAGTTGAGGGAGCAAACGTCGTAGATAAGATACGTGACGCGAAGTGACCACCGCGGGTGTCCGGGCACTGCGTCAGTGTCGGTCGGGACACGTGGCTCTGATTGCGCCTGTCCGTCACCTCTGTTCCCTCCGCCGGCCCCGCAGGCCTAAGACCCTTTTAGATTCTGCGGTCGGCGGGACGTCACAAGAGTTGGCGAAGTGCGACGCCCTGAGCGGGCGGGTGAACCTGAACTAGTTTCAAATTTTTGAAATTTTTAGGGGAAACCCTTTATATAAAACCATTTTCATCTGAAAGGGCACACCTATGCGGACATCTAGGCTATCCATTTCCTTTTACCTTTGCAACTCCTGTTTACGAGCGCCACAGCATGCGGGGTTCGCGGTAAAGATCAAACAGGTGCTAGGGACGAACTGAAGCACTCACGAGGAATGAAGTCGTTCCCGGGCTAGCTCTGGCGTAGGCGAGCGTTGAGGCTTTGTTGCTCAATCTCCTAATTATGTTTAACCTGATTTACCCTTTTTCTGACCTACTTAACTTGGATCAGTCCAACCCGGCTCACTTTCCTCCGCCCTCTGCCTCAGAAATTCTTGCGTGGAAATGTAAATTTAAAGTCAATTATGGGATGGAAAATTCCTGCTCTGCATTTCTGTCTACTTCTGATATCTTCTTCTTACAGGTGCCTCCCTGAGTATTATTTTATCCGGTCCCTTTTATTGCAATAATCCTAAGTAGTGTTAATCAGAGGGATCTTAAAAAATAAGACGAATAATATAAACAATACTTTCCACTGACGAAATTGACCTTAACAACTTAATATTTTCTAACTTTCGTCATATGACCTTTAAATTTTCGATCTTATTTTTTGGGAAAAAAGTTTCAAAGGGTTTCTTTCAAGAAGCAACAACTCCAGAAGAAAGACCTGCAGAATGCTCTCAAAATATCACATTTCGCCATTGATCCATCCGTGTTTTCTTAGCCTGTCTCCCGAACTCTTGCTAAAACAAGTCCCATAATGAGTAGCAGAAGGATGATAATAGGACATCAAACTTTTAATTCCTCTCTAACATCATTATACCCAACGGAACTTTTTTTTCCCCTTTTTCTGATAAACGACTTTTTATGATCATGATCGGAGTGAAGTCATGACGAGCGTTCGAGATAAAAACTTTCTTCGTCAAACGTGCTTCGTTCTGTTGATAAAGCTGCGAAGACTGCGATCACCGTCCGCCTAATCAGCCTCCCTGGCGACACGTCCGCGCACTGAATAACCACCGAGACCACGAGCGACGGCGGCTGGACAGGAAAAAGCCTTTACCGCCGTCCTCGGCCACTTACGCTCTCAGCTCCTCCCCGGGGCTAGAACTACCCCGACGGGGCATGAAAACATACCGGGGCCACATTTATAACCCCCATCTCAAAAAGATAACAGTGAAGAGAGAGACAGGGAGGAGAAAGAGGGGGAAAAAAAGGGAGGGAAGGAGGGGGGAGGGAGAGGAAAAGGGAGAAGGGGGGAAGAGAGAGAGAGAAAGGGGAGAAAAAAAAGGGGAGTTAGGAAAAAAGGGAAGAAGGAAGAGAGAGAGAAAAAAGGGGGAGGGAGAGGAAGGAAAAAGGGGGGAAAGAAAGGGAAAGGAGGGAGAGAGGAAGAGGGAAAAGGGGGAGGAGGAGGGAGAGGAGGAAGAGGAGAGGGAGAGAGAGAAGGAGGGAGGGGGGAGGGAGGGAGAGGGGGAAAAAGGGGGGGAAAGGGGGGGAAGAAGAAGAAGAAGATAAGAAAGAGGAGAGAGGAGGGAGGAGAGAGAGAGGAGGGAGGGAGGGAGGGGAAAGGGAGAGAAGAGAAGAGGAAAAGAGGGGAGAGAGAGGAAGAGGAGAGGAGAAAGAGAGAAGAAGAGAGGGGGAGAGAGAAAGAGAGAGAGGGGAGAGAGAGAGGGGAGGAGAGAGAGAGAAAGAGAGAGAGAGAGAAGAGAGAGGGAGAGGGGGAAAGGGGGGAGAGAGAGAGAAGGGGAGAGGAAGAAGAGAAGAGAAGAGAGAGAGAGAGGGAAGGGAGGAGAGAGAGAAGAGAAGAGAAGATTTTGTTGTTATTCCCTCAGTTAGTGGGGCTTCTGCCGGGAAGAAAAACCTTAGCTTGGGTCCTCCCTGAACAGCCCCAGGGACTCAAGGGAGGGGCCTTCGCCAGCGCCTAAGGCAGCCGCAGTAACAAAACAGAAAGGAGAATAATTCTGGGGATGAACAACGGGGATTTTTATATTAAGACAACGGACTGAAATGAATGGTGCCATGGCTGCGAGGCTGGTAATAAATCCTGAAGTCAATGGCATTCTCAGTCATGAGCTACTACCGCTTCTGAATAGTGACAGCTGTCTTGAGGGTAGTTGTGCAAAAAACCAAACGTCTGTTTCGTAGGTAACAAGCAGGTTGCCGGTATTATGAGAAGACGAGATGGTCGGTTAAGAAATAAAATTCTACCAGATTTAAACATAAGATGAAAGAGAGATTGCAAAACAAAGCATCACAATCCTTTCAAAGAAATAACGAAACTTATGAGTCCTTCTCTTGTGCGCTTGTTAAAAAGATTTTTCTATTCATTTTTTTTTTAAATTCAACTATTTATCTGAATATTCACTCTTTATCATTATATTTCTTGCTTGTCCGTTAAGGAAATTTTCTCTAGCAAATTACAGTTCAACTGGTATATTATCTAAATTCTAAAAACAATTTTGCGGCTACATGTTCATTTCTGGGTATATGGGAGAGAGAGAGAGAGAGAGAGAGAGAGGAGAGGGGAGAGAGAGGGAGAGAGAGAGAAGAGAGAGGGGGAGAGGGAAGGAGAAGGAGAGAGAGAAAAGAGGAGAGGGAAAGGGGAGAGAGAGAGGGGGGATGGGAGGGGGAGAGGAGAAAAAGGGGAGAGAAGAGAGAGAGAGAGAGAGAGAGAGAGAGAGAGAGAGATTTGATAAAAAAATATATTTATAGAACAGTGTACATGTCCTGCAAAAGGCTAGGGTAAGACGCTATAGCATCTGTCCAAACTGGTTATGCTTCTATTTCGTATAGGGCTGTCTATCGAACATTGGTTATACATACCTGAAGGGCTGTGCCGGTGTTCTTACACTGTTCACATATCTAATTGGTAAAAAAACTTTTATATCACTAATCATATCAAGACAAAACCAGTGTCTATAATAAAATTAATGTAATCAATAAGTACTGGTCTCTGGACAGTGCTGTTTGATCAATAGGATGCAGTTTTCGAGCAACAAAGAAAGTAATGTGTAAGATTATGCGACTTGGGCGCCTTGCACATTTAGCAGTGATGATATGAGATTGGCTTTGCCTCCAAAACTGCATCTTGTACATATGTAGAGTGTACTGATATCCTATACATAGCCTGATTAGTGTAACCTGCTCTTTCCGAGACAGTCCATTATAGACTTTTTATGGTTTGTCTACATCAGATGTCCCTGCAATACTTTCATAATGCCAGATAGTACCATGTCCATTTCACTTCATTTTTTTCGGTGGTCCATACCTGGCCCTCATAATCTCAAAGACAGCTGAAAACACTTTTTTCTATTGTTTAAGAAATTAAAAGATAGTATGGTTCTTCACGGGGAGAGTGCTAGTTTTGCTAACTAATCCACCTTGTCACAGGTTGATATTCTTATATGAGAGGGTATCGAGTACAGTGACACATGTACACCTTGCTCCGATAAGCTAGAAATTTGGTGTAGGGTATTCCCAGTTACTATGTTTCCATGACTAAATGCAGTTAGTCTATAGAGTGCACCCTGGCTGTCAGAGAAGACAGCTAGGTGTCGCTGTTGTTCACTACCTTTTTTGATGGCATGGTATATGGCTGCTGATTCGGCATCGGCTGTGCTTGACCAGTTGGAAATTTGTACACTTTTTTTAAGAGAAATGTCAGCAATCCCAGCTGCTCCGTGAGGATCAGTAGAGGCATTACAGTAAATTGTAAGTGGGGGGTACCATGAGGGGGCTGGAGAATTCCATATATACATTTTAGGTAATGGCCTTTTTTTTTAATAAGTTTAATTTTTTTAAAAAAAAAAATATAAATGTTTTTTTTTT
>NC_051399.1:21751136-21756136 GCF_015228065.2 Penaeus monodon | reverse complement strand
TTCGCTACGCGCAGCACGACCGCCTCACCAATAAAGAGTTATGACGCAGGATTAGTAAATACAGCTCACCGATCCTGATTTATTGAGGAACTGGGGTGTAAAAGGAGAGAGGAAGGAGAAAGGGGTTCCCTCTGTCCTCCACTGCTACAAAAGGTCTTCGCGATGCGCTACACAGCTAGAAATGCCATTCCGTCTGCTTAGTTGCTTTGCGCAACACAGAAAACGTCAACTACGACTCTCGATAACAAATCGATACTATAATCAACATTCCGCAAACATCACAGACAATCACCGAATCAGGGATACTTAACACAATAATGTCAGGTTCAGCAATATTATGCATATTAGTGTGGACGAAGTACCACAAAAATTTTGTCGACAGGAATTTCATTACTGATGTTTATTGCATTTGTCATGTATTACATTACTGGCACCAAATGCGTTGTTGACAAACAATGGATAATTAACGCTATTGCATTACTGACACTTATTGCATAATTGACACCAACTGCTTTGCTAAAGCTTCATGTAATATCGACAGCAATTGTTATCAAAAACAGCATTTGCTAATATTACTCTCAGTAACCACGTAGATCTGAATGTAAAACTAGCCTAAATGCAAATATACTACAAAAAATGTCACTCATAGCACACATCAAATAAAACAAAGAGCAGCAAGAAAACAACAGATAAAAAAGAAAGAAGTGAAAATCATGCAGCAACACAAACAAAGAACGCCAAATGCGGATGTTCGAACAGTGTGCTTGGACGTGCATTGCGCAAGCATAAGCAGCATCAGAAGAGGAACTTTCACTCCAGTAAAACATTTCTTTTGGTTAAAGATAAATCGTTAACCATTAGAGACTTAGCGGTGACTTATTTCCATCCCATTGCCGCTCCTCCCTTGGTTTTCATCCATTGTTTCTGAGCGGAAATTTCTCTGGAAGATTTGGCCGACTATTCTTTAATAAGCGAAGTCAGACCTGCAGAAACATTTCACTTTCCAGCGACTGAACATGTCCGTCGCAGCTGAGAAACGAAAGAAACGTTATAAATTTGTTAAATATTAGTTATCAACACACTATTTGTTTCTGTCTGCCTGTCTCCATGACTCTCTCGCTCTCTCTTTCTCTTTCTTTCTTTCTCTCTCTCTCTCTCTTTCTTTCTCCCTCCCCCGTCGGTCTGGCTCTCAGTCTCACTCTCGTTCTCACTCTCAGTCTAGGCCTTGCTCTCCCTCCTTCTCTAACTCTCACTCCCAGTCCACTCCACTCTCGTTCTCCGTTGCCTGGTTTGTAATAACGAAAGACCCGACTCTCCCTACACTATCAGAGGACGGGGAACTTGCACATCACATGCACATCAAGCAACAAAGAAAGATAAATCTGAAGCAGGAATTTAATCTCTACAAACTTCAGGGACGCATGAACCTGACATCATTCATCGGCAAATAATGTGAAGAAAACTTGCAAGGAAAATGTTTAACTCCAGAATTTTCGCTCCCTTCACTAGATCTCGCCTGTGTATAGCTCAAACATCGGTGCGTTTATTTGCCAAATATGTGGGGGAAAATGTAGTGGAAAGTGTGCATACTGTCAGATTCAGAACCAAATATTCCATTGGAAGAAATAGCGCATTTCATCGATATTAAGTTTTAATTGGATTCTGATGTGACGAACAATAGCTGCAAACAAGAGTGTTCCCGAGAAAACATATTCTAGTTTTCCCCGCAATATATCGCAAACCCCATTCCCTTCCTCTATCGTTTACTCTTGATAAATTCATACCTTACATCATTTTCCTCTTTCCTACTTTTTCTTACATTTTTTCTCTTTTATATGCTTTTCTCTTTTTTATCACTTATTCACTTTTCTCTCCCTTCTCTCACTCCATCCCTCCTTCTTCCTCCTTCCCTCTCTTTCTCTTCTTTCCTCTCTTCTTCTACCCCATTATCCCAATCTATTTTTCCCTCCTTTCCTCTCTCCATATATCTTGCATTCTATCCTTCCTCTCCACCTCCCTTTCTTAAGAGACAACCCCACGCATTTAGGGCATATAACATCGGCCTGTTACTGTGAACAGTATCTCCTAGACTTATCGTGCAATCACGGGAATTCGCCATGTATTTACCTTCCATTAGAAAGCTGAGCAGTCCCTTCCGAATCTGGCTAAACTTCAAAAAGGTTACGACGCAAATACTCCCGTACCTGCAAATATATACTTACAATATTATGTCCTTTGACTTTGCCAAATATTCTGCAATTGCTGACATAACACGGTATAGCACAAAGGGATTTAACAACCGTCGTCTTCAACACAGGAAACCTAACAAACGTTCTACTTCAACCGCTGAATATGTCATACTGACAAGCCACAGTTCCCCCAAAATATCTGTTTAACACTTTGTCTACAAATTGAAGTTTTCGTTGAGAGGAAGTCCCCCTCCTCTCCAGAAAAGGAGAATATAAGCTCTTTGATCAGCCGGAATCCCAACATAGGAGGCCAATATATCATACACAAAAGTAAGAAGTGTCTATGACCTTGGTGCAAATAGAGGCACTGCCTGCATTATATAGGCCTACACACCGAAAAAACACCGACAAGTGAACCCCGTACCCCAGACTGGTTTTCTACGGAAGAATTAATCCACCGACTCTCCACATTAGGAAGTGGTTTAATCAGACCCAGAGCCTATTCTAGTATATGTTCCAACAAGGACACTAAAATAACATTATAAATTACAGCAACAGCCTGCCTGTATTTTTTTTATTATTATTATCAAAAGGAAACGGATAACAGGCTCTTAACACTACTACAACAAAAACGAAAGAATGCATACTTCCCAGTTTGACTCTTCTGTTACAAAGAATGGACCCGCCAGGCGAAAATGTTGATTTAAGAGCGGTTCCGTTTTGACCTTCAGTTCGGTGAGATTTGCGAAGACGATCTTCACCCTGACCTTCTTTATAACCTGGCCTCTTGGGGCAACTGAGAACCAACTCATCTGACCATGGCAGCTGAACACACAGCGTCTAAGCTTGGGAGACTGTCAATAGTTTTATCTCAATGCCACGCGAATGGAAACGCGAGAAACTGTTTCGTCCGTCCATGAAATCCTACGAAAGTCTTGGCAGTAAGAATAGGGGGAAATGAAGAATTGAAAAATGAAGGTTGACACGTTACATGGAGGCTTGTCGTGGGCGAGGGACCGATTTAAAATGCAATCTAGGATTCTGATACGAAATCGCTTAAGGCCGTAGGCGCAGGCATGGATTACAGGCAACAGACAAGGTCTCGGTAGGCCTACTGTAAAGTAACTGCAGTATTAAGGAGTGTGTGTGTGTGTGTGTGTGTGTGTGTGTGTGTGTGTGTGTGTGTGTGTGTGTGTGTGTGTGTGTGTGTGTGTGTGTGTGTGTGTGTGTGTGTGTGTGTGTGTGTGTGTGTGTGTGTGTGTGTGTGTGTGTGTGTGTGTGTGTGCGTGCGTGCGTGCGTGCGTGCGTGTGTGTTCTTCTCTTAATAAATTCCCCTCACGGCAGGGGCGTGTGTCCACGAACGGAATGTCCTCCCTTGAACGTGCTCGGTTCCGACCCGCTAAGGGAAAATGACGTCAGAGGCTTTTGAGTTCCGCCTCGCTGTCTGGGTCTATGCAGTGACCTCGCCGTCAACATGGACTTCACTTTTTACTTGATAACAGTTAAAGCACGCTATCAATATTCACGTGGATGACTTACATCCGCCTTCCCTTTTCTAAAGCTTAGTGTTCTTTTTTTTAACTGGATACTCTGTCTTAGCAGCATTGAGACAAGGTCATTGCGCTCGTGATAAGACAATGCTACACAAGAAATTGAGGATAATGCTGCTGTTACTAAATTTGGAAAACAGCAAATGTTTGTTATACGTAATCTAAAGTTTCGTTAACTATAAAAACGTACATGCAAAATACGTTTTGATTCAAAAGCAGAAATATACCATACTCACTAATACTGGCTAATGAGAGCGCGTGGTCCCCAGCGCCGACAAACAACCCACATACCTGGAAAAATAGAAACACAACTATAATTACAAGCCTCGATAAATACATACATACATATATAAGTGTGTGTGGGTGTGGGTGTGTGTGTGTGTGTGTGTGTGTGTAAATGACACAAGCGCAAACACAGTAACGTGTACACTAAGATGAAAAGAAAAACATCCACAGTAAGAAATTAAAATAAATCGTGACGTTTCGAACTCTTCACGTGTTCCTCTTTAGACGAATAATAAACCGAAATGCATACATGGGGAGAATTTTTAACATACATCAGGTGATTCGAGAAAAAATGAGGGTAATTAGTGGTATGAGTAGGTTTACGGTCATCCGAAATTTTAAGCGAGCCATTTACATTGAATAATAGAACGTCGAGAAAAGGTAATTTACCCGAATCTTCCCATTCTACTTTAACATTAATAGTACGAGCGAGGTTGTTGAGTTTTCTGAAAAAAAAAACATCGAAATCTGAATGGTTCACTTGCCACAAAGTGAAAATATCATCACTATAACGAAACCTAATCATCTCCATGTATAAATTCGCCAGAACGAGGCTAAGGCTACTTCCTCTCGCGATACCATTAATCTGTTTATAAAATTCGCCGTCAAAAGTAGACATTATACGTAACACACAAATGGATGAAATCGATAAAGCAACTGACCGGAATTGGGATCTTCTTATGAGATGAAAAAAGTTTTCTTTCAAGAAAATCAAGCACATCGTAAAGCGGGACATTAGTAAACAAGGAATCTACATAAGAACTCACTAATTTCCAACCGTGCGTCCAACCCACATAAAAGGAGATAAAACACTCGCTAGCCAAGAGTCTAATGGACGGATAACTGAGTTGCAAGATGAAATAATAGGCCTTAGAGGGACGCCCTGTTTGAGAGCTTTAGGAAAGCCATAAAAATACGGAATAGAGGGATTTACCATTCTAAAGCGATCGAAAAATTGAGTTAGGACATTTAGCAG
>NC_051399.1:21728636-21746136 GCF_015228065.2 Penaeus monodon | reverse complement strand
CACACACCGCGGACGCCGCTGAGAAAATATATTATTCTCTTTCCTGTCATGGTATCATGAACCGGGCTCACTCATGGTCGTGTTTGATGAGCTATCCATCTACTAGATTCTCTCTCTCTCTCTCTCTCTCTCTCTCTCTCTCTCTCTCTCTCTCTCTCTCTCTCTCTCTCTCTCTCTCTCTCTCTCTCTCTCTCTCGTCTCACGAGGCATTATTTGCACATCATTACTCGACATACACTAACAACACGTTTCCGGTGCTGTTCAGGTTTGCTGAGATAACGCAGACAAAGGATCTCAAAAGTAAAGCAAAGAAAAAGGGCGCGAAGGAGAGAGGAGAGACGCGCGTCGCGGCTCAGGTATTTTTCTGTATCCAGCCGTCCCCTGATAAGCAGATTAAGCAGCCGAGAAGCGGAGCTCTGACAGCGTGAATCAGCTCCGGCAACACCTGAGGCAACTCTTGGGATAATAATCGCTTCTCAAATACAATTCTTATATCCCTGAGCTCCTCATCTTCTGCCAATGTTGTCTAATATTAAAGGACTTTAGTAAAGACTCGAGCGCCACTTATACTTGACCTGAATTCGTTATACGTTTGCCTGGAATACCAAACTACGATCCTCATCGATCTCGACTCGGAGGAATGTCATCGGATGCAATATCCATTTCATAAAAGCGAATCCCTCCATATCTCTCATTTTTTGTGGCGAACATTCCATTTTGATAATAACACTCAAACTCCATGTCAGAAATGTTGCTGTCTTTGAGCGCGAGTAAATACTTCACGCTCGTTTGTAAGTCTGAAGACAGTGCTGCCTCCTCCCACGGCGGTGTATCATGATTAATAACAGTGTGCCATAACAGAAAAATTGGGAGGACCAGAAAGTCCACGTCCATTAATTCACACTGACAACTTTAACTGGATCCGATCTAGGCGTGCAGAACCCACGGTTTCAGACATGACATTCAATTTTCAAAAGTGTTCATAACGTCCCCATCGGCCTAGTGGTCGAGCAAAGCTTGTGTAGAATGGGGCAATAGACCCAAAAAGAAAAGAAAAGAAAAAAATTATTGATGAATTCTCCTCAGGTTAGTCATCCACCTCTCGTGCTGGTGAGAATAACATGATAAAAAATTAAAGTCGACAAGACGTACGGCAGGAAATGTCGTGTGTTTTCACAACGAACCGCGGAAGTTCCCGTTGCACACAGATCTGTAAGAAAAAAATGTTTCTTTCTCTTTCGCCTTTAATATCTTTCTCTGAAATTTAATCTACAATAGCTGAAATATTTCCTACTAAAAGTTCCCTGCATAGAAGAAGAAATATAAATGTACATGTAAACCAATGCTCGACCCGTGAATACGTAGTAGTGTGTGGATGTCTGAATCGCACTACGCAAGAATGTGTAAGGGCGTTGGATACTAAATCTAAGGAATCATAAGTATACAGTCCTCCTGAAGGCAACAATTTGTCATTTTCCGAGACACCGTTTACGCCTACAATCATACAGATGTATAAACGAACAACCTGCGACCGCATAATATGGCAATTATAGGTATTATGGTAATAAGAAGCGACATTTCTTTCGCTGGTCGCCCTAGCCGCGCCCTCGAGGCTTTGGGCCACGGAAGGACACTTCGCTACTCCCCGACGACAGGATTCGTTTCCCGAACGCCATGAAAATTGGTCTAGGCAAAATGATTCGAAGACTTTGGCATAATATATTTTAAAGTCAACAATAAGAATCGTGAGAATATATCATAACAAGCACCTATTACAGAAAATAAATTATATATATATATATATATATATATATAATATATATATATATATTATATATATATATATATATATATATATATATATATATATATATATATATGTATATGTATATGTATATGTATATATATATATATATATATATATATATATATATAATATATATATATAATATATATATTATGTATATATATATATATATATATTATATATATATATATATATATATATAAAAAGAACTATATTCTTGGAAATCGTACTTAGAGCTTCTCTGCCAGAAAGTTTTTTAAAGACGCTGCCAAGCATGATAATCTTAAAGGTGAGATGAGCCCGGCGGCCACCCCACGCCGGCCAGAGGCTACGCCCTTTATAATTTTTCAAAACATCGCGTGTCCATGTCACGCCCACATTGTATCCTAAGTAACCCGAGGCACGACCTGGTGAGGGAAGATGCCTCATGGGGATATTTTCCACATCGTGCGAGACAAGAAACTGCTGACACAATGAAGCAGTTGTCTCTTCTAATTGCTAGTAACATCTTGCAACGCGACCGTAATCTTAATAATATCCAAGTATAAGCATCTGCTTGAGCACTACTTTACACAGGCCTCAACTCACCCAAAGCTTTCTTTCGAGGAACGGCTTGCTGATTCTGTCTTATTCCTCGAAAAAACAACATCGCTGAATAAAAAAATAAAAAAAAATGTTTCTAAGCCGCAGTCTCTAGCTATGCAAAAATACGAAGGCTTCGTGTGAAAACTCGGTAGAATTCAAAATTCGCGACAAGCTGTCTGTCATCTTTGTCAGTTCAACAGCAGCTACACAACTATGTATTTGTAAGTAAGACCAACTCTCGGCAAGATAACTTTTCCTCCCTTTGTTCCCGGAATGAACGCTATATAGGTAGATGATTATCATAAATGTGGATGGAGGATAATCACTTAATTGCTAATAAGTACCTGTTGCGGAAGGAATCTATTAGTCAAAACGTCCCGGCATAGATGGGGATTGTATTCATATCATTAGTGTCGCTCAAACAAAACGAGCGATTATTTCACAGAAATAAGTACTTTTGACGATTTCATTATACTCTCGTCTCGTCAATCTATCTACTGTACTGAGTATAAGAATGTAAGGATTCAATATATCTGCTGATTAATCATACCATGATCAAATTAAATAAACAATGAGATGTGTCGACTCCAGCTTTTTATCAAGTTTGTCGTTCATACCCTTTTTCAGACTACAGGAGAAAAGTCCCCCTTTTCCAGACGATCTCGTTGTCGAAACCTTACAGAATCCTTACAGGGTACCTCCCGAGTTGGGCAATCCCTATTACATTAAGGATACATTTTGTTACAGTTGACGGCCCCGCAGCTCTATTAAGAGATCATTACGCGCCGTAAACGAGCGCGAAAGCCCAGAGCCGTGAGCCGTAATGCTCCAGTACTCTACATAATTCCGTGCCACTTAAGAACTCACCGTGTATGCATTAATAGCTATATGGTAGGTGTAACGACTACCATCCATTCTTATACAATTCTAAAACATTTTTTTTGTGAGCATATTTCCTTCAACTTATCTATGGTCTCTTCGCAAATGGCTAAGATGGCTGCAGGTTTCATGAGCAAGGATAAATCAGGTGTGCTTCCTCGATCTCCCTATAGGATAAGCCATTGCACAAACGTCGGAATCTACGGCAGCTCGTAAATCATGTAATAAAATGTGACAGCGTGAGGGAGTGTTATAAGTGACACAGGGGCTGAATGTGCATATGGTCCTGAGAACGCCGTGTAAAGTTGTTGCAAAAAGCTCGAGCGCTCTAAGAACATATGTTCCAGTTCTTCCCGGGGAGAGAGTAATAAATAAGGAGACAGTGCACGAGCGTCAAATAGAGGTGAGAAGGACGCGCCATTAATCTGGCCCTCAGCTCAGGCTTCCAAATAGGCCGGCTTCAGCGTCTGGGTGCATGGTAAAGTTTCATGACAAAGCACGTCCGCCATGAACAATGGCATCGCACTGAAATATACACCGTAGGGAGAGGCGATGTCAGCTCTTAAATAAAACGACTCGAGTTGCTGGCCTTTTCACGGACATCAGCCTTTGTGGAAGCGTTACGATATTCCATAACTGCGACATCCACTTTTTTCATTTACGTTACTGGCACAGTTTCTCAAAATTCATGAAAAAAAATAATGAAATAAAATAATACCCTCGCGGAGTGTCTACGCCAAATACCAGAGAGAACGTCCATGGCGCTGGTGCTGGAGTTCAGCCGTCAGACGTAAAAAGGGGCAAGTTATAAGCGCTGAAGGGCGAGGTCGCGCCGTCCACCGACTGGAGATCATCCGTGATAAGTAGTGGGCTATTAGCGGAAACTTTCCCCGGCGCCGGAATTGCGTTAATAGCCTTCATCATCACCGCCACAGGGTGCAAGAATTTCCAGTTCATTGCGGATTACGAAAGAGGTTATGGAATATTTTCTTGGCAGGCACCACCGCATTCAAACTTTTTCCTTGTTATACTGAAGAATTTTGGGGAATTTTCTTTTTAATAATAAAAGATGGTGAATGGTATCGTATCTCTGCACAAAATGCTAGGGGCCAAAATCAAAGGAAAAAGCTATCGAGATTCTTTTAACCATCCGGAATATCAAACGAAAAAGATAATAAAGAAAATAACCCCACACCAAGATGCGTACAGTGCGTGCTTATTTCATAGTGCCACGTTTAATCTTCGCTTTGTTAAAATAAGCCACACGCATGCACGCATACACACACACACACACACACACACACACACACACACACACACACACACACACTCACACACACACACACCGGTATCGGTGGCGCACAGCAGGTACTCACACTGGAAAATTACAAGCGATAAAATGTAACGAATACATTATGAAAGTATTGGAACATGACTTTACCACAGTCTGAGCGTTTAAGATCTGTGTAAGTAATGTGAACGTACAGGAAAGTAATTCGAATATAACTAACAATACGAAATGAATATGTTTTGGGTGTACGTTCGACTGCAAGAAAACGATGATCCGCAAAATAGGTCAAATTCTAGCAAGACTAGCAAACCAAACCGACCACCAAGCGAAATCTTACTGGGCCCACACTTTTTCTTTATATTCATTTCTGAGGTGAACTACAGTTTACGAAACAATTAATAATGTGTTTTTAAGAGGACACACTGTCATGGAGTCGTAGGTGTAAGCCTCAAACCGACGACGGAACGCCCGCCCGAGTGGCTGTTGCCCCTCCCTGGCCAACGACCTCTGGCCCCTCCCCCTCCAACGACCTCTGGCCCCTCCCCCTCCAACGACCTCTGGCCCCTCCCCCTCCCCCTCCAACGACTTCTGGCCCCTCCCACTCCAACGACCTCTGGCCCCTCCCCCTCCAACGACCTCTGGCCCCTCCCACTCCAACGACCTCTGGCCCCCCCCACCCCTCCCAAACCTCTGGCCCCTCCCACTCCAACGACCTCTGGCCCCTCCCACTCCAACGACCTCTGGCCCCTCCCACTCCAACCTCTGGCCCCTCCCCTCCAACCTCTGGCCCCTCCCACTCCAACGACCTCTGGCCCCTCCCCTCCAAACCTCTGGCCCCTCCCCCTCCAACCTCTGGCCCCTCCCACTCCAAACCTCTGGCCCCTCCCCCTCCAACGACCTCTGGCCCCTCCCCCTCCCCCCCTCCAACGACTCTGGCCCCTCCCACTCCAACGACCTCTGGCCCCTCCCACTCCAACCTCTGGCCCCCCCCTCCAACCTCTGGCCCCTCCCACTCCAACGCCTCTGGCCCCTCCCCTCCAACGACCTCTGGCTCCCCTCCCCCTCCAACGACCTCTGGCCCCTCCCCCTCCAACACCTCTGGCCCCTCCCCTCCAAGACCTCTGGCCCCTCCCCTCCAACCTCTGGCCCCTCCCCTCCAACCTCTGGCCCCCCACTCCAACGACCTCTGGCCCCCCCCTCCAACCTCTGGCCCCTCCACTCCAACGACCTCTGGCCCCTCCCCTCAACCTCTGGCCCTCCCACTCCAACGACCTCTGGCCCTCCCCCTCCAACCTCTGGCCTCCTCCACTTGCCTCCTCCAACGACCTCTGGCCCTCCCCCTCCAACCTCTGGCCCCTCCCACTCCAACGACCTCTGGCCCCTCCCCCTCCAACGACCTCTGGCCCCTCCCCCTCCAACCTCTGGCCCCTCCCACTCCAACGACCTCTGGCCCCTCCCCCTCCAACCTCTGGCCCCTCCCCCTCCACCGACCGCAGGAATTCCCGGCCGCCCGTAAGCCTCCGCCAGCCAAGCCCGGCTCCGTGACTCCGCCATCTGCCGCTACAAGTCAAAGCGAAGTAATTAAAATTAATTGGCAGGAGAGGCTGGCGAACAAGTGTTCGGTAAGTGGACTGCTGAACAAGCCAAGGTCATGCCAGAATTCTCGGCATTGTTTGTCCTTTTGATTCACATCTTCGCCGATACTCTAATGATGACGCATGATGCCGCCGACACACTTGAAGAAAAGTAATATCCCTTTGTGGCAGTGATTTACTAAATCTACGGCTTATGTACAACACTGGCTTGTTGCATATTATGCTACATACACTTTCGTAACCAACAGAGGAAAGAAAGAGAGAGGGAGAGGAGGAGGAGGAGGAGGAGGAGGAGGAGGAGGAGGAGGAGGAGGAGGAGGAGGAGGAGGAGGAGGAGGGAGGGAGGGAGAAACAGAGAGAGAGACAGAGAGAGAAAGTAAATGTGAGTGGGGGGCTGAGGTGGACATTTCTGATTAAAAAATAACTTATTTATGACTGTTTTAAGATACAAGTATGTAATATATGTACATAAGGTCGTGCATTCAGTTCCAAACGTGAATTCTCCTTGTGACGTATTATCCGGTATCAAAATGAAAATCACAAATCTCAGTGAAAAGGCAAATTCGTGCTTCAGTTCACATCCAGTTATGAATAGAGGATAATTTTCCTACATGTAGCATCTCTCTCCCTTTTGAATTGAAACAAAAGGCTATGACTAAATGTTATCTAAATGAGCAGAGCCTTTGTGACTGACTATAAGTGATGTTTCACGATGCTTGGTTGGCAGTACATTCTCGCTATACTTAAAATATTTATTTTTCATGAGGGGAGGCGCAGCACGAACGATAAAAAATAACTCCTGCACATTTTAAGTGTCGCTCACCGACTCTTCGCCCACGGACAAACTTTTCTCACAAGGCCTCAGTACATTTACGCAAAATGTATTATGCAAATAAAAGAATTAAAGAGATGAAAATCATCTTGCATAAGCATTTCCTGTCCACTAGCAGGTAAGACAAACGAGTTCATATGCGCAGCAATCTGAGCCGGAAGTGTTTATCCTGTTAATACCGGGGCCTCCGTGCTGGCGTGATGGCCCATCGCCGTCCGCGCGGCCAACTCTCGCCGAAGTTAACTGCGCAACACGAGGTCCTTTGGCGGGCGGAGTTTCGTTCCCAGTAATTCCGGCAGCACCGCTATCTGTGTCAACTTTGAGATCATGCGCTGTGTATATAAAAGTAGTGTAAAAAAAAAGTGCGCGCGTGTCCGGAAGAGACGATTGCGTGGGGTAGGGGGGGGTGGGGTGGGGGGCGAAAGAACGAGGAAGGACCAGGGCCTGTGGAGCGGCTGTGTGCTCTATCACTCACTCGCCGGACGCTGAAACGCTCGAGCGGCGGAGCAAACAGGTGCGAACCACTCTAAACAACAGTGGGTAAACAGCCGAGAACAAGAGGAGACACGCAGCGGCAGAGCGCGAGAGCGACGGCTGGACTAACATACCGACGTGCCACACCTGGCCGTCCGCCCTTCAGACAATATGCAACAGGTGTCTCTAATTCCACCCGCTCACTTCGTTGGGTTTAATTTTCGCTTTCGGGGATAGCTGCACGTGGCTGCGCAAGCCGATGCACGCTTGCTCGCGAGTGGGCGAGCAACATGAACTCCATTTCCCAGACTCATTCAACCAGATAAGTTACCGTCCTAATAGATGATGCGGAACGGAGAACATCGAAGTGAAGAGCAAAGCAACGCAAGCCATATGTTGGAGCGGAAGCCCGACTCTTCCTCCACTTCCTCGCATGCGACCATCCACTCCTGGTACTGCCATAAACATAATTAACACTGTCATCAAATCACTTTCATAGTCGCCATTCGCTCTGTGTGCACGTGTAAATGCTAATCTTTGTGCGATTGTCTGAATCTTTTGTTCCTAAACGCCTGTGAAAAATGTGGGTCTGATAAATATTAACAATTTGTTCATAAGCGCCCGTGATTTATTTATGTCCAAGCAGTTACAACAAATACTAATTAGTGTCAAAAACTTTTTTACTTTCATTCACATCAGCGACAAGAAAAAGTTTTACAAGTGAACACGTGTGCATACAAATCCGTGTCATTTTTTGTTCCTCGGCGTGTGTACTTGATTATGCTTCTATGACTGAGTGCATAAAGGGAAGGGAGGAAGAGGGCTGAG
Organism: Penaeus monodon; assembly: GCF_015228065.2. NCBI lineage: Eukaryota > Metazoa > Arthropoda > Malacostraca > Decapoda > Penaeidae > Penaeus > Penaeus monodon. The sequence continues at coordinate 21,737,845 of NC_051399.1, read as the reverse complement.
AAGGACAGAGAGAAGGAAAGAGAAAAGGAAAAGGTTGGGGAAAGTGAAGGAGAAAGGGAACGGAAGTAGTAGAAGAAACGGGGAGGGAAAAGAGAAAAGGAAAGTGAAGGGGAAAGGGATCGGGAGAATGAGAAGGAACGGGGAAGGAAAGGAGAGGGAGAGGGACAGAAAGGGGAAGTGGGATTGTGAGAAGGAGAAGTAGGAAAAGAGGAGAGAGAAGAGAGAGAGAGAGAGAGAGAGAGAGAGAGAGAGAGAGAGAGAGAGACGAGAGAGAGAGAGAGAGAAAAGAGAGAGAGAGGAGAGAGAGAGAGAGAGAGAGAGGAGAGAGAGAGGAGGAGAGAGAAGAGAGAGAGAGAGAGATAGAGAGAGAGAGAGAGAGAGAAGAGGAGAGAGGAATTGGGGGGAGGCAGAGAGAAGAGAAGAGGGATAGGGGGAGCGGGGAGGGGGAGGGGGAGGGAGAGGGAGAGGGAGAGAGAGAGTGGGAGAGAGAAAGAGATATATAGATAGATAGAGAAAGAGTGAGAAAGAGAGACGAGACAGAGAGACAGCATGACAGCTGCATTACGCCATCGTGATACGTCACGTAAAATTCACTTCTGCTATACAACATTCTAGTGAAGAGAAATCGAGGGCATTAGCAGGAGGGAGGGAACGAGGAGGGGGAGACAGATAGAAGAGAATTCCAGAGGCGAGAAAAAGGACGAGTGAAGTATAGGCTGAGAGGAAGTACGACCAGGGGGCTGAGGGATGTGCTAGGATGGAAAAGAAAGAGAAACCAAATATTGCAAAATTCCTTCTGCTTGACTTGCAATCACCGCTTGGCTGTCAGAGATAATATTTGCTATCCTCGACTTTAAGCCTGGATTATCTTTTCGCTTGCATATAGCACAGGAAACAAACAGATACACACAGTTGATTGCAACCCACGACAGCAGGCACACACTCACACACGCAGGCAAACCTCCACGCACGAATCCCCGTATTCAGTAATCTGCATATACATCCACCCGGATTACCATATGTAGAGACATATGCAAAGAAAGGAAGATGGATGAGTGGCCGGCAGAGCGGCTGGGTGTGCGGGAGGCCGCCGGACGCATCGACTCACTGGAACCAGATTCCGAGAGCCAAACCCTGGAAATTGTTTCTTCCTTTCCAAGTATAAACGGAATCGGTACATAAAATGAATCAGGTGAATTTCCAACCCTCCAGGTGATTACCTACAAAAAGGAAAATTGCCGGAGAGGCTTGTACAAGGCCCAAGTGCTGCGGAGGGCGATGATGGTGCTTCATGCGAGCCCGGTAAATGAGTGGCTGCAGGTTCTGATGAGGCTTGTAGAGGAGCAAGCCTAAATGGTGCTTCGGGAGTAGGAGTGGGAGATGGGAAGCTTCTTGCCACGAGCAAAGGAGCTGCAAGAGTAACAGATGGAATTAAAGGAGTAGATGATGGAGCTGGACTTAGAGGAGTGAAAATAGAGATGACGGAGCAGCGGTTGGTATGGAAAGGCGGGTTGATGAACGGCTGTTGGAGTTGTAGGCGTGGCAGGTGGAGCTGGAGGAGTGGCTGATGGAATCGGAAGGGTTGCAGGTGGAGTTGTAAGTGGTAGGCGGAGTTGGGGGAGTGGCAGTTGAAGTTGAATGAGTACTTTCATCTCGTTAATTCCTCTGTTATGAAGGCTATTTACCATTCTGTTTCATAAACATTAGTAGTCCTAAGGGCCGTGGTAGGAGCATTCAAAAACTTGGGCAAGTCGCTGAGAGTCTTAAGAATTAGACTCCCCACTCACGCAGCAAGAGTAAAATGATTTGTTAAGCTTTTTTATCGAATGAAAGCAACAGGAGATAAAGAACAGGAAGCGGAAAGGAACTTGAGCATCATACGTGGACTAAAAATATTTTGTGCATCACGTAAGATACAATTGCTAAGCGAGAGGCACGGCGCCATAAGAAATCACAGGGAAAGATAAACAAAACAGGCAAAATGGAGAGCCAAACGAAAGCATATAACCGGGGCAAACAATGAAGACAAACGGGAAGACGAGACCAAACGCACACCGGAAGCAGAGAGGAGTCAGGCGCAGGAAGCCGCTGGAGAGGAAGGAGCATCCTACGTGAGACTCGGCCCGTCTTCGGTGCCTGCTAAGCTCGCCCTTACTGCTGTGTTTGCTCATCCCACTCTAGACTCGGCTACAGGCAGGTTATCAAGCACACACTTGATTATCATCGTGTAGCCTAAGTACATACTGGGTCTGGCTCCGCCCCGAAGCATTACATGTTAGTACTAACTAATTGCGCTCTTGACACACGTAGTCTCAGTCGATATTATCTGCTAGTTAAATTTGTGAAGTCAGTGAAGAACAACCATACAACATTGTAAGAGCAATGGTATCGGTTACAGATATTCTTACTACAAGCTATTTATAAGCAAAATTCTTTTGAGGGCATAGAGACGGTCTGGGAATGCCACAATTTCCTACGAGTGAACAACCGTCTACAAACTTTGCTGTCGTAAATGATTTGCATGATCCTGATATTCTCTACATCAAACCTTTTTCTCTTATCCACGCCTATTTTAGACCTACTCGCCATCGCTAGCCATACCTGATACGGGAAACTTAATAAGTGCATATAGATATAAATATAACACAAATGTGCTACTAGCAGTGAGAGTACAATATTTTTCATGTCTTACCAGAAACCACATTTTTCTTTGATCAGCTTTAAATCAGGTCTAAATATCCCAACCTCTCTCCACATTACCCTTCACGTTTGTTCAATGTGCTCTTTAGGGAACATTCTAACGTGGATTCCAAATTGAAAATCAATATAAATAATACCAGACGGATTGGGAATATACCGTAGGGGAAAAAATATTCCCAGGCGTACAGCGGTCCAACAGTCCCTCGATAAACACAGGGCTCGGCAACGAGGACTCAAAATGCTGCCTTTCGAACACGCTCTGGCTGCCTCTCATGAAAGTTGGAAGTATTTGCTCTTTCATCATAAAACTGTTTGATTAACAAGGATATTTAAACGAAAACCTGAATAATACATTTTTGAGGATCACAGAGAAATGTATTCTTATTTGGCAAAACTGATCTATTCACAACCACTCCTGTATTCCAAGATTCTGTGAGAGCATTCTTATTCACTTTTTTGTGTTATCGCTAATTACAAATATTCATCAGACGCAGATCAACAGATCAATAAGACTATTTCAGTTTCAATGAGATCTGGGTATACGAGAGGGAAGGAGAAAGAGAGAGAGAGAGAGAGAGAGAGAGAGAGAGAGAGAGAGAGAGAGAGAGAGAGAGAGAGAGAGAGAGAAGAGAGAGAGAGAGAGAGAGAGGAGAGAGAGAGATGAGAGAGGAGAGGAGAGAGAGAGAGAGAGAGAGAGAGAGAGGAGAGAGAGAGGAGAGAGAGAGAGAGAGAGAGAGAGAGAGAGAGAGAGAAGAGAGAAGAGAGAGAGAGAGAGGAGAAGAGAGAGAGAGAGAGAGAGAGAGAGAGAGAGAGAGAGAGAGAGAGAGAGAGAGAGAGAGAGGAGAGAGAGGAGAGAGAGAGAGAGAGAGAGAGAGAGAGAGAGAGAGAGAGAGAGAAGGGGGGGGGGTTGAAAGACTCTGCGGACGACTCCAGCCACATATCACGTTTCCGACAGGCAGGAATACTCACGGCTACCGAATTTCTATTGAATCAAGGCTCAGGGGTAATTTTCTACGATTCACAGAGTGCTCTCCAGGCTCTGAACACTAGACAAAGGTGCAGGAAATATTGTAAATGACATTAAACTACTGTATAAAAGAACGAGGCCATGATATACGTTTTGTGTGGATTCCATCGCATGTTGGAATCCCTAGGCATGATCATGCTGCTCGCCTAGCAAAGTCAGCATGTAACAAGCTAAGTGTCGATATAGATCTTGGGGTACCTATTTCTAGGATTTTATACATAATTAAAGCTTCCTTCAAAGGGGACTTGACTGAGTTTATTAATTCTCAAAGCTCTGAAAACTGTAGAATAAAGCTCGCAAAGTTTACCCAAGATTCATTCATCTATGATTTACATAAAACAAGAACAAGACAGTATGATCTTGTGACCGCAAGAATCAGACTTGGATACAGATTGTATTGGCAGATCAGTACCGTTTGTAATGTCGAAGAAACTAAGTGTAAACTGTATATTGATGAATATACGCGAGCACTTGTACATTATATATCAGAGTGCCATGTGTTATAGCCTTTCAGACCACCTAGCATGAGGTACTGAGAACTATGTAACCATTTCATATCATTTGATGTCTTAGAAGATATACTTATGTTGTATCCTAAATTTGGAATATAGTATCACGTGACCGCATATCAAATGTTGCAATGCCTTTCCACAGCCAAACTGTACGCCAGCGTGGCAGATGAGTAGATAAAGGACGGTGTAATTGTTCTTTTCCTTTAACTGATATAGTACTTATCATAATGATGTTATAGCCTAAAATTCAAATGTAGTACCAATATACAATGTTATGATCATATGTCAAATATACCACAGTTTGCCACGCCTGTGCAGTTAGCCAGGGTGGTAAATAAAGGGCTAAACTAAACTAAACTGACATGGAGATATGTGTGAAAAATATTTGTGATTCTATTATGAGAATCAGTGTCAAGGTCCTCGTAATATTAAGTAACACGGGAACCTAAAAAAGGCTACCAATGTTTCGTATGTATGACTAAACTTGTAAGTGAAACCAATTTATGGCAGAAGCCAAAGATTCGAAGTGGTTTACATCACGAAATATCATCCAATTAAGTGTCGACTTGATGACCTTTCGCTGCACGAAACACTCAATATCTACCACTTTTCGGCGCAGGTGTCTTTACAAGTGTTCGTTGCGGCTCACACTGGACCAGAACCATGGCAATGAGGTTTGGATACCAATTTACTAACAACTGACAAGTATATCAGCCATTCTATAACATAGCTTATAAATAAACACTGTAGTAATACAGCTTGGAGTGCTATGCAAATCCCCGAGACCAACGAATATCAGATATTTTTGTGTAAATATTTCAGCCCCTCCGATATATAAAGATTGTGTAATGAGGTACAGAACGAGACTCATGCCTGAGTGGTTAGCCGGGGTGGCGGACAAAGGGCAATAACAAACTCACACCTCTAAGTCTCATGAGAGCCTCTAAATCAATAATCAAACTAGGAATCTTTCATTAATAAAACCAACGATACTACCGAGTCTCCGAATCTTCAATATTATCATTATAAACAGTCAACTTCCCCAAAGTTAACAAGCCACTAACAATTCCCCGTTATCAACTACTACGTCAATTTCAACACTCGGACACAGCTCCTTGTCGCTTCCGAAGTTGCATTTGATAACTCTATCGGTCTCTCAAACATGCTAAACAACTCAATTCTGCGAACCCAATAACCAATAACATTTCTGTAATAATCAGTCGATAACAGATGTAAAACCCGTGACTACAGTCGCCATATAAACTTCCACAAAGAAAGCAGAAAGCTAGTCTTTACAGGAAGTTTTAACAATTACTTGCAATAAGTCCACGTAAAGTTTGGCAGGCCTTCCGTTGTTCTCACATTCTGCGCCAGTATGTGCCTGTTAAAAAATTCAACGAGGAGCATATTAACTTTTAGAGCGCAAAACTGAAGCCACTGACTAATCTCGTTTGCCTTACTTGTCGTCAGCAGCTCATCACGGCTCCATAGCGTGACAAAGACAACTTCCTGACGTCATTCTTTGGTTCATTAGCAGCCCTCTCCCGGCCCCAGGCTCGGCACAGGCGAGTCGCTTCCGTCACTCGGCTACCCGCCGCCTGCCCTAAAATGCACACTAAAATGCAAAGAAAGAAACCTCACCGGAGTCTAATATCCATCTCAGCCTTTCCGACATTTCTAAATCACCTTCTGCCCTCCAACTCCTGAAATTATGTTGTAAACTTCGTATTACATGAGTTTGTGTATAGACTAAGCAAACTTTCTTCGCAGATAACGAAGTTAAGCTCCTCCGGCCATGGAAGCAGGACACCCAGAGGGATAAAGTGGCGACGCTGCCTGCACAGACTCCGCCGAGCCTGCACTCCTCTCCTGGACTCCCGTCATAACTCGCCTTCGATACAACAAGCACAGGGGGAGCATATTTGAAAACGCTGAATGGCTTTCTATAAGTGATGCTTAATGACACGACCCTGCCGGTCGAACTTTAGGGTGATTTGGAAACGTCCCTCTTCCCTGTCCCTCGTCTTTATGCCGGCGAGGGAGAGCACAAGGAACGTGCTGATAGGGAGGGATGGCAAGGGCGAGGTGGTGAGAAAGAGCAGCTGCTTGCTGTGCCAAGATTAAAACGGGAATGGCAGGGCAAGAGAACAGATGCGGGCGATGAAAAGGAAGGAGAAGGAAATATTTTGGATTATATGAACCAACGGACTGAACAGCAAAAAATAATTCAAAAAGACTGTTTGTTCAGACTGTAAAATTGAACTCACATCGAGTTGCGCTGCGTCAGTGGCAACACTAATCCCTATAAAAATTCAAAATATTGGTTGATTGCTGCCAAATATTTGCAGTGTGCATGCATGCAACATAAAATACTGCATGTGAAGTGCATCTGGCATACTAACGCGCAATAAAGAGGAAAACCTGTGTAACAAGCCGGAGCCTGTTTATTATACGTATCTCATGCGTTGAATGGAATCCTTACATGCGCGTCTATGCTAGGCTCCTTTGCACCTGTACTATTGCGAAGACATGTTTCATCTCCCCTCCCTTCCCCCCAATCTGATCTCCCGCCCACGACGTCTGAGGCTGCCACTCAGGACGTAATGGACGAGTGGCAGGATCTCTCCCTCCAGCGTCTGACCCTTTTCTTTCCTCCCAGTCTTATCACTCGAACTTTTTGGGGCCATTTCTCTGCAACCGAGTAATAGCATGATTAGTTAATCAGGATTATAATGAAGTAGATGAGAGCTAGTGTGTGTGTGTGTGTGTGTGTGTGTGTGTGTGTGTGTGTGTGTGTGTGTGTGTGTGTGTGTGTGTGTGTGTGTGTGTGTGTGTACAATATACACCAATTTTTACACTGGCCTAATAATAAATCCGAAGCAGAGGAGGATGCTATAGAAAAAGCCCTGACGACATGGCCAAGCGACGCTAGAAACGTTATTTCTGTTGGTAGTTATGGCAACGTCATCATGCATGGAGCTGGAAATACAGAGAGCGTTCCTAAGACATATCGGTAATTGCATCCCTGGAATCCTAACAATAATTATGCCCATTAATGAAAAAATAACGGTTATAGTCTGCCCTCCTTTTTAGGGACAACAATATCTCACTGCGCTCTCCCAACCCCGTCTCTTATTCCCCATCTTGTCCCCCTCCCCTGCCCCCTCCCTTGCCCCTTCCCCACCTCACGTCCCGCATACTCCCAGCCCACTTCCCAACTAACCCCTTCCCCCTCCCACTCACTCCTCTCCCCTTCCCCCTCTCGAACCCCCGTATTGATTCCCGCGGGCACAATGACGCTCAAGAGACTCAGAAACGATAAATTAGCCTGACGAACATTAACCGCATTGGCGACAGCAATTTATTCCCGTCACAGGACATGAGTGGGCGGAAAAATCTGCTCCGGTTCGCCTTGTTCAAAAGGGCCGCTTAAGTGTCTCAAAATTGGTTTTGAATTTAGAGAGGAAATGGGAAGGATTCGGCCATTGCTGATGGGAATGAGCAGATTTGTCAGACAATGTGAAATATCAGATGAGGAGTCCCGTGCGCTGGAAGTGACGCATCTGCGGAGAACGGTTTGTAGCGACGTCGTGGTGACAGATGCGCTGGGAGAGTTTGAGGATGACAGGTGTAGTGTATTGTTCTGAGGAATGTGAAAGGGTGGCGCGTATTGTCTGAGGGATGGGGAAGATAACAAATGTTTCATGGCGGATGCATTTAGTTCTGGTGTTGCACTGGAACAGTTAAGTGATGATACTTGTAGTGTTGTGCTCTGAGAATGAGATCAGATGATTCGCGGGTTGTAGTGGGGACAGAAAGTTATAACATTGGTAATGTGGTGAGTAAGGGATGCGATGATAGGGAAGGAGAAGGATGACAAATACATAATGAAGGGGACAAGAAATGATAGAAAGGACTGATATGGTATGATGAGGTCTCAGGCAGAGAATAACGACAAATGTGATGATTTGGTAAGGAGGATGACGTGGCATAAGCTGTGCAGTGTTCTGATCACAAGATAGAGTAAAACATTGCACAATACAGGTGTCATGTGCAGTACGGATGTGAGTGATGCAGACGATACAACTTCCAAGTACAGGAAGATTGGATGACATGAATCATAGCGCTCTAAGCAGAATAAGTGACGACGATTTGTCAAGGTGGAATCGGGGAGAAATGGAGGGTGAGATGGCGCTGAGTGGGGACAGGTGTGTTCACGGACAGGCGAGTGGGGACTTACCTGAAACTCCGTGTCGGCTCTCCGGCGTAGTGAAGAAACTCGGTGCTTGTCATACATCTGCCATGATCCTCCGTGGGTAAATATCACAGAACTGCACTTTACACTAAATACCCGCACGTTTTCCGCTCAGGCCAACACTACCAACACCTGGAACGAATGAGAATAAACAGACAGTAAATGTACATCTTACTAAGAAACGAAAAAACGCGCGCGCGCGCGTGAGAAAGAGAGAGAGAGAGAGAGAATAAGTGTGTGTGTGTGTGTGTGTGTGTGTGTGTGTGTGTGTGTGTGTGTGTGTGTGTGTGTGTGTGTGTGTGTGTGTGTGTGTGTGCGTGTGCGTGTGCGTGTGCGTGTGCGTGTGCGTGTGAGCGTGAATGTGTGTCTAAGTCCGTGTGCGCGCGAGCTGCAACAGCATGTGGAAGCACGTGTGTTCACATGTATGTATACTTTTTCTATAACTGCATGTGCATGTGAGTGTTGATACAAGGTGATGGCCAGTCAGGCATTATGGTCGGTGTAGCGAAGCGTAATAAAAGGGAGGAAACTGCATATTTACTAAGTTTTCTTTCACGACCAAAGCGCTAAAATCAACACCAAATAGCATCCCTGTCGACTGACGAAATGAACAGGTTTCTTACACATGCTCCTCATCGTCAGGGTTTAAACCCTACGTAATATGTAGTTTTAGATTAGAAAAATAATCGAGAACCGTTTTACGGCCTCAGAAATA
>NC_051399.1:21678636-21696136 GCF_015228065.2 Penaeus monodon | reverse complement strand
TATATTGTGTTACAAGGTCATAGAAACAGAGAAGGGGGCTTTCCAAAACGCATACCGTTGCTTAGAGGTTGTTGTGGCTACATGAAATCAAGAAATAAAGTTCCATTCACTCGGCTTAATAGCTGACAGGTTGTCGAAGCTGACAGTGGCTGAGGTAATGGCGGTTTGACCGAGCTGAGATTCCTCGGTGAGTCGTGTCCGTCTTACTAAGTATGATTCCTTTTATTCTAACAAAATGTAAGAGGGACTAGATTAAATAAAATATTCATCATAAAAGGGAAATTCTATACTGGAATGATAATATAAATAAAAGTTCCGTTTAGACAAAGGTATCATGAATTTTGTGACTAATATAACCATACAAATTGCAAAAGTAGTATTTTTGTCAATCGTTTACATTACTTATGCATCAAGTGCGCTTTACATAACAAGGAAATCATTTTATGAATTCTATAAACTTGGTCATACGAAACACTTTATATATTTTAACTTTTCTGTTATGTCTGAAACGATAAACCTTTTTCCTATTCACTTATTTTTAGTTCATGAAGGTGTTTCTGTCAGCAAAAGGAAACATTTATAAAGTTCTTATAAAATTATTAAAGCAAGCTGTACTCATTCGAAACTCTGTACTATAGGCAAATAAAAATTTGCTTGCCCTCGATTTCAGGTCAATCACACACCAGCATCAATTATCAATTTATAAACGTGACATGTCACAACAGTCAATTGCCGGTATATTTTAAAGTACTTCATCTTTAAATGATGTCTATGATGGGCAACGCTCTCTCCTACATGAATGTGATGTTGTGAGAAACACATCATCATGCATACTAAACTGAACAATTTTTTAAATGATGAACCTGATGCATGATACTGACTTAGATTAATTCGTACAGAGGCAAATGATGGCACCCATATTTATCACTGTAATTGCTTTTAGGAATGTCACACCTCGTCAGAAATTACTGGCACACTATTGTAAATTCAGGAAACCCTAATTTTTGTATAAGTAACCAAATCCGAAATCTGAGTCGGCTGCCAGAAGTTGATACCGTTTAACCATCAGTTTGGAGGAGTAACTTGTCGCATGATGTCACGTAAATATAATTACTTTCAGGGTTTCCTTTTTATGTAGTTTTATGAGATCATAAATTTAACAATTATCTCTCTTTTTTATAATTTGCCTTTTATTACTGTATGCGATGTCTACTTTTACTGTTCTGCTATTTACTCTGAGATTAAGTGGTGAGGCAAATTCTAGACCAGCACAGCTTCATCAACTGTCTCTTTGTTACGGCAGAAGCAAAATCATGAAGCAAGACATCTAGTGCCATGGCAGGGCGAAAGCCAGTACGCCACAGGATCGAATTCACTGCTGGAGCGAGCAAGACCACGGGACGGAGTAGGCCTGCCTCGCCGGCATTGGGTAACGTGGCTCTGCATGCGCTCAACTCAACAACGGCCGTGTGCAATCAAGAAAGCCTCTGTTAGTTAGGAAGATAGAAGAGATTAGCGGTTTATTGTAAGGCGCTGCAGAAAATGAAGGACTCACTGGCATCTCTACTGCGGTCCCATCGGCGGAAGCGATGGCTGAGCAACTGACCATGAGGCAGGTGAAGTAAGGGATGAGGCGGTATTCATCAGGTGGACTCTCCTGCTCCCTCGCCAACATTTCATCAGGTGGACTCTCCTGCTCCCTCGCCAACATTTCATCAGGTGGACTCTCCTGCTCCCTCGCCAACATTTCATCAGGTGGACTCTCCTGCTCCCTCGCCAACATTTCATCAGGTGGACTCTCCTGCTCCCTCGCCAACATTAATCAATTAACTGGAATGTTATCATGCACCCTTTGTGTACAGTTCACTGTGTGTTCGTTTGTGTGTGTGCGTGTGTGTGTGTTTGTAGATGTACGCACGCGTGCATTAGGCAAATATTCGGATATATAAATGTAAATACGGTTATCTATCAACATGCATTCACACTCGTGTACGTGCATGCATATGTACATGCATACAGACCAACACCCACACAAAACAGTACATACACAAATAAATACGTGTTTTTGTGTTTGTTTGGCTGTATTTGACTTCCTGCGGTTTTCCCCGTCTTTCACTGGAAGTATCCTTTCTAAATGCTTCCCTTCACTTAATCACTTAAATGCACACGGCAACTGGAGAGCTCGTATCGCCTTTACTATTACCAGGGGCGATCAATGAGCTAATAACAGAGGCTTTATTTATATCAAGGCAGTTTTTATCAGTTGTATCAATGTGAGCAAGGTTGCAGTTGATGACACATACAAGCGTTGGCAGATTTCCCCTAACATAATGTCTACTCGTGTCGTTTGTCTAAGAGAAATAAATGAGACTGTAAACTACATACATTCGAAAAAAATCATCCCCTCACACTCGAACGCCTAGCGTATAATAATGCTGAGTAAAATATACATTTCTTTGCAAACTGCGTTAACACCTCTTTTCTCCTGCATGCATAAACACCACTTGCTCTCCTCCCTTTCATGTACGCACAAGCCATTCCCAAGACTCCAGCACTTCATACATGACTCTTTTTCACTTTGCCTCGAGTCGTTTCCAACAGTATAATACAAAACACACGGAGGTAGTTTGCTATAACTGCATATTATATTTCTCCCCCATTCCACTCCGCCGCGGGGAGGCATATAAAACATCAATGTCAAGAGCAAAAGAGGAAATCCGCGTGTAAAATAGCAGGCCTTTTGTCTGGCAAGGAGCGGGGACACGGGCGAAGGATGCTGGCGGGGAAGTAACGGCAGATGGCCTTTCGCCTACCTGCTCACACTCGCTCGCACCCATAAACCTCCCGCCCTCCCTGGCACGCGCCCGGGCTCAACGCTTCAATAAATAAACGATACAACTGTTGCTGATCCCCTTCCTGCTGCTATTGCCACTAACACAGAGCCGGAGTGTTTGTGCTTGGAATAATTGCATCCTTGTTTTCGGATAGTACATTTGTCAGTATACTTAAAACAAAGGGAATAATCAACATAAGGGAAATGGTAAAGAAAATAACCATTCGATGTCATTATTAAACTTTTTTTCATCGAGGTTTCTAGCGCAGCCAACGTAGCGAGACGGACGTAATCGAAAGAAGCGCTGCTCGAGGAGAGGGAAACGAAAGAAATGAAACAACCACTTCCGAAGGCCGGGAAAAGGCAGAGGATTCCCATTAGTGAAGGCGCGGAGAGAGATGCAAGTCACGGCTGAGATAACAAGAGCGAGATGCTGACGACGAGCGAGGAGACAGCTGAGAGCCACGGGAATTTTACAAGGGAGCTGACCACGAATGAGGGAGCATCACATAGATCTAGCCATGGTTTCTTGTTTTGATTATCATTCGCAGAAATGTATTCTGCGTTGGTCTGTGAAGGCGGAGATAAGAGTAACGGGAAAACAGAATACTTTTTTCGTTTCTGTTAGGAACAAACATTGTTCTCTGTGATGAAAGAAAGAAGCTGTAACTGTCTACTCACACAATAGCATGTCTGGCATCTATTTAGTCGCCTTTTACTTAACTTGAAGAGTTCATGCTAGCGGCACTTTTTCAGCTAGATGAAAGGGGCAGATGCTCCCCACGGGATGTAAAAAGGCAAGTCACACTAAGATGCATTTACAAAAATCCGTACTCTGAGACGACGAAAATATACACGATGGCGAGGCACTGTAAGGCGAGAGGCGGCAGCGGTCGAGCGCCGACTCGGATCAGGCTCAGTAGTGATACCATTTCCACGCTGCGGGTTTATTAATACCGCAGCATCATGTCGTAAGCCTATACCTAAGCAACGAAATAAAATATAATCTATGTGACCATGGGTATGTAGAATGGCAGAGAGAATGATTTCCTTACGTTATTCCAGACCTACATGCAACAATACTATCGTCATTTTAAGGAAGATTCGTGTCCTTTCCACGCTTCCATACAGCCACAGTCCCCTATGCCGTCATGCAACACTGGGGAGCGAGATGCATCGACAGAGCACGTTCAATTAAAGGCTCTCATGCACTGTAAAATCTTTGCTCGTGCAGGACCGAATGTTATGATGGCCAAGCCAATACACAGGGAAACAAGGGAATAAACCTTAATAGGGACGGATATGGCGTCCTCATGAAGACTGTTTAAAATGAGGGGCAACTGGAGTTGCTTTCCCTTTGCAATTCCTGGATATATAATAGTCGACATGTTTCCTTTTTTTTAGGACCATCAATGCAGACAGTATTCCCAACTCAGATCGCCAACATATGACGGCAGTGCCTAACACTTACCAGGAATACAAGTCGAACGTGAGCAACTAAAAGCAAGCGAGAGAAAGGCTGCTGGAAGGAGAACCCGCGCAACGGTTGCACTCAAACCCCAACCGAGCGAACAGCGGACAACGTACGAACACAAAAAACAGCGAAGAGACTCTAACGGCATCGTTACCAAAGCCCAATTGACACAAAATAACGAAACAAATAGAAGAGAGAGGGAAAAAATCTACAAACGCAAAATTCGAAAGAAACTGAAACTTTTTAATCCACTTACATTCGGCTGGCGCGTTGCAGGCCCACTAATTTAATCGGGCAGTAATTAGCCACCCGGAAATAGGCTCTACTTCGCAGAATACGCAAGAACCAACAATGCCCTCCGTGCCAAGTGTATGTTATGCCTAATAACATATTATCATTAAGACTGCGCTTTACAAAAAGAATTATAAGATAATAAACACATGTGCATCAGCATAATATGAGACCAGGGAAATCAAATTCGAAATAAAGATTTTCATTACAGTAAAGATAAAAAATAATGACGGTAAAGATGATGACGATTATTGAAGATGGTGATGAAGAATGTGATATTTGCGATGATATTGGCAACAATCATATATCATGGTTGCATGGTCCTTATGGAATTAATAATGACAATAACAGTAATACTATCAATAATGATGATTTAGATGATAATGGCAAAAGAATACTGATCACAGCACCTAAGAGCAACTAAGAGAGAATGCGCGCGCGCGCGCGCGCGCGAGAGAGAGAGAGAGAGAGAGAGAGAGAGAGAGAGAGAAGAGAGAGAGAGAGAGAGAGAGAGAGAGAGAGAGAGAGAGAGAGAGAGAGAGAGCCTGATGAACTGCAGCGGGGAACCGGGAGATTGGATGCCGCGCTCAAGCCCCAACTCTCCATTTGTTTCGCAGGCAAGTATTGAACTCAACCGATTGCTAATAATTCTGGCAAACAAAATAGGGAAGAGAAGCGTTTCAACCCTTGCCTGTAAGGTCATGGGCAAGACCTCGGTGTGTCTGGCTGAACACTGATAGGATAGGGGAAGAGGGAGAGAAAAAAGGAGGATGGATTGTGTGTGTGTGTGTGTGTGTGTGTGTGTGTGTGTGTGTGTGTGTGTGTGTGTGTGTGTGTGTGTGTGTGTGTGTGTTGTGTGTGTGTGTGTGGTGTGTGTGTGTGTGTGTGTGTGTGTGTGTGTGTGTGGTGTGTGTGTGTGTGGTGTGTGTGTGTGTGTGTGTGTGTGTGGTGTGTGTGTGTGGTGTTTGTGTGTGTGTGTGGTGTGTGTGTGTGTGTGTGTGTACGTGTGAGCGCGCGCCTACCTGAATACTTTTTGGGAATAACATTTTAGAGTACAGAGTAATTAAGAAAGGAAACAAATGGAAATGATGTTTTGGTTAGTCTCAATTAAATTACGCTCATATAAAGTATCAGCACTATTCGAGGCTGGGCACAACGGCATACCACAATATCGGAGGCAATTGAACGCACTGTTATGCATTAACAATAAATTTTCCGGTATCATTTCTGGAAGACAAAGTCGGGAAAACTCAAGGTAATAACGTGGAATGTTACTCTTTATACGTAATATCTTTATAGCCATATCCAAAGCAGTAACAGCTCTACTTTACAGACAATACGTAATGATAACTGCCACAATAATGGAAATATACGAGGTAATGTCAATTACAACATTCAATAACAAACAAAGACCCCGTTAGTCCTGACAAAATTTTCACACAAATTATGCATTAGCGATAAATTGCCAACAAGAAATAACCATCGCCCTCATAATGCACTTGGCATCCATGAGAACAGCGCTGTTACGGTCCAGCTGACAATAACGAAGCCGCCTCTCATCACAGTAATGCAAATGACCAAGAGATTATGGCCCAAAGCCCCCTAATTAACAAAGGGCCTATTTTTAGTATTTCGAAAAATAACGGGCGATGGAAACCCACCGTTCGATTCAGAATTTGTATAGTCCTCTATTGATGACTCCCCCTCCCGGCAATTCGTCCGCATGCGTTGGTCAGACTCCCATACCCTCTTAAAACGAAGGCAACGCACTTTTTTTTAATCTTATTCGCGTTTCCGTTTCCACCGCTTACATATCACCGGCCGTGAGGGTTTCCTAAAATATATAACGAACGCTCTGAGCAGAACCCAACTATTCAACCTCAATATCAAGTGTGTATAAAGAGCACATACAAATGTTTAAATACCGGCGTGATTTTTAAACCTGGTCATATGTCAATAAACGATCCAATTTGCGATTTTTGGCCAAGTTATTCCATACTTTGGTAGTTTGTGTGTGGTAAAATCGCCACATGATATTCAAAATACTATTTTACATTTATATTCAACGGGAAAAATAATGAACCATTAAGTTCGCAATAACGAATAAAAAAAAATAAATTGTTTCAAACTTCGCATTCTTTTCTCTTTTTTGTGATTCGAACTGTCTCCACCTCATTTTCATCTTCATCTTCCTTAAATGTAAACAGTCATTATACTGTTAATGTTCTAAGCTGTCAAAGATCAAGTGAAAGAAGCAAACGTCACTGGCAAACTAAAAATGAATTTGAATGAAAGACATCGGCTGCTGTGATTGGCTACTGTAAGATGATGCTCCAAAACGATTGGTCGGACTCGATGGCCTGCTTTCCACGATCCAAAGAGCATAAACAAACATTCGATTAAACTGAAATTAAATTAGATTAACTTGGATAGTTTGTCTCGACTTTGGGAATTATTCTTATCACAAGTACGCAAAGCCTAAAAAAAAGAATCTTTTCTTTCACACAATTCATAATGTAGTAAATCATTTATAACATCCTTTTATAACGATCCGAAAGCGACGCATAAAAATCTGAAATTAAATAAAGAAAGCTAAGCTTTACAAAATGCTGGAAATATATATGCGGGAATATCACACTATATCAATATGAACCACAATATCAGTAATACTAGTAACACAATAGTCACCAATCAAAAAACGTATTCGGTTAGCTGTCATTTAAAATGAAACAGTTTTAAATATCTAAAGAAAAGAAAAGAAAGAAAGAAAGAAAAAAACAGGATTTAGAACAAATGGAGAAAGACAAAAAGTAGACGAATTTCATATAATCTCTTTTCCGTTTTTTTCCTTCTGATTAATCGTTCTCTGATCTTATTGTTCTCCTTTTCAACTTAAGGACAAACCCTTTCATCCTTTGGTTAAAAAAATGGGGAGTCCACCGATATCAATTTCATGAATGATAATAGTGTCAAAGTAACAAAAAAGGGTGGAAAGAAAAATGAATTTCATCAAAACGGATCAAATTCACCAACAGTAACCAAGTTGATAGAAGCCTGTGTAATGTCAGTGTTAGCTTTATTTTAAAGTGGTTTGACATTTAAGAGCTAAATATAACCGAGAAGTTGAAGAAAATTAATCAGAGGGAGAGAGAACGGAAAAATTATGCTTTTTAAATATTAAAAAGCGAAGGTGAAAGAAGGTAAGACTGCGCAGTTCCATGCAGTTTCTGCCGCCGCTTTATGTGAGAACTGCTAACAAAATGAATGCGTTTGCTAAATATATTAATACTGATTCAAGTCTGGAGATGTTTACAGATCCGGTAAAGATAACCAGAGATACGCAATTTTTCCCCAGCATCTACGAAGATATATATATATATATATATATATATATATATATATATATATATATATATATATATATATATATTATATATATATATATATATATATATATGTGTGTGTGTGTGTGTGTGTGTGTGTGTGTGTGTGTGTGTGTGTGTGTGTGTGTGTGTGTGTGTGTGTGTGTATACATATAGGTATATATGTATATATGTATGCTATAGTATATATATATATATATATATATATATATATATATATATATATATATATATATATATATATATCAACCACGTAATTTCTTAAAACTCGGTTTCGGACACCGCCTAGAGTATGACGCGAGCAGGTTAGCGTGACAGAAAGCCATTATTTCCTCCCCGCACACCGTCTTCAGCCTATACCAGCCTCCTGTAGAGAGCTGGAATGGCTCTCATTATAAGCGATGAATAATTTGTCTTAAATATATGATGTATCGGCCTGAATCTCCATCTATATCTAGTCTGCGCGAGTGCATGCGTGCGTGTGTGTGTATTCTCTGTTGTACACACAACGAAATAGCTTTATTGCAACTGTAGCTGTAATGCTGAAATCCGGTATTTGTGCACATTCCAATTTAGTCGGACATTCCAGTTTAGTATTCAGAGAGAGAGAGAGAGAGAGAGAGAGAGAGAGAGAGAGAGAGAGAGAGAGAGAGAGAGAGAGAGAGAGAGAGAGAGAGAGAGAGAGAGAGAGAGAGAGAGCGCGCGCAAATATATTAGCTGGAATCTTTAACCAATCGATGATATTGACCCGTTAAAGCTACACTTCATTACAAGTAAATTTCGGGACAAAAGGTCAAGATTGTATTTAAGGACGAAAGAGAGGCAAAGGTTGCTCTGTGGAAGGAAGACATTGACAAAAGCTCACCACGGTGGACTGTAAACATTATATGCCTTGTCATCGTGTTCTGCGTCATAATATTTGGCCGCCTATTCGTTCACTTACGTTCCTAACACGTCTTTCAGCCTGCCACTCACACGCCTTCAGCCGCTCCGTGATCTTCATTCTGTCTAACTCGATTTCTGTAATCGAGTTCAATTCTAACAAGTGTACACACACACACACACACACACACACACACACACACACACACACACACACACACACACACACACACATATATTAGACATATACATACATATATACATACATACATACATGTATATATATATATATATATATATATATATATATATATATATATATACATTCGTCCCATTCATACGATTCAGTGAGACATGATTCAATTCTTTCTTTTCACGGATACGCATGCTTAGCAGATCACCAAGGGAGATGAATAGAGAGAGAGATGGAGATGGAGATGGAGATAGAGATGGAGAGAGAGAGAGAGAGAGAGAGAGAGAGAGAGAGAGAGAGAGAGAGAGAGAGAGAGAGAGAGAGAGAGAGAGAGAGAGAGAGAGAGAGAGAGAGAGAGAGAGAGAGAGAGAGAGAGAGAGAGAGAGAGAGAGAGAGAGGAAGGGCTGGTGAAATTAAAAAAAAATGAAAGCGAAGAGTGAAAACAAAACGCGAGTGGGAAAGAGCCAGATAAATGTTGCCGTATCCCGAAATAACAAAATTCCAGTCACACATTCGATACAGCTTGTGCAAGCAATGAAAGCAACAGAATATAGTATCCAATCCCGAATATTCTCGACCAATAGGTTCACGGAAGAGAAGAGCCAGCATAAAAATTCCCCGAGCATGATACAGTGCTCCCGCGTGCGTACCCCAAGCGAGTAACTGACCAGCGAACTCTGACAGAAAGGCTTGAGGTAACTTGTAACTGAACTTACGTAACTAAATACTCCCTCCTTTCGTTTTCCTTCTTGGCTCTTATAACAGAAAGAAAAGATGAAGAAAAATAGTTGCGACTTCAGCAGCTGCAGAGACTACTACTCACAAGAATCGTTTTTCATCGCAGCGATTCAGGCCACATGGAGGGCCAGGTCTGACACACAAGCGATTCATACAATTAACGTGACAGAGCTTGAGGAGGCAGGTAAACAGGGGCACCAGTTAGACCGGGGGACCTTGCACAATATCGCTAATGATGCACAAATACAATAAGATCCAAGCCAAACAGCCGGTAACCCCACCTCCTGGCCACCGTCAGGGAGGCAGTCAGGTAAAGTGTGCTGCACACGGCACTATCGACATTGCACACGACTTGCGAGGCTTCCTCAGGGCTCGAGAGACGTCGTTATTCGAAAAGTGAATAAACACTGCGATCTTGGACCTGCCGCGGAAGGAGAGGTGAGGGAGGGCGAGAGCGAGTGGCATTGTGTGGATGTGGGGTGATGGAGGGGGGGCGGGTGAAAGTGAGGCGGAGAAGTGCGGTATGGGAAGGCGGGGACGAAGGCGTGTGGGCGAGGGGAAAGGTAAATGTAATACTCAAAATGTATTTTAGGTAGGAAATTAATATTTTTTGATAAAATACAAAATACAATCCAAACGAATAATTAAAGCCTTAAAAATAATAATATAAAATGGAACATGACGTACAATACTAAATAAATGAAGCAAACACTAAAGTTCCTCATAATAATTACTCTGGCGACCTTTACAACGAACAATATTAAGCACCAAACTCCCCGACGCAAGAAAAACGAAGACCCATCCACACTATCTTTTCGCTCCGGTGTCAGTGCGTGATCATTATCGGCTCTCGCGGTGCGTGGGAAGCCGCGAGATGGAGCGCTCACATATCCACTCCGCCGATGGAGAAAAAGTGTAACACAGCCAGGGATAAAAAAGGAAAATCTTACGAGAGCCACTTATCGCTATTGTAGAGTTCGTCCTGTCAAAAAAGAAGAAAACTTCGGGGGAAAATAATGACATCAGATTCTGAATCGTAGGAAATCGGAAAATGATGATATTTTTTAAAGGCGAAAATCATGTTACTTGGCAAGCGAACGAGGTCAAGCACTAACATCACTGCTACCGGCTCCTCCTCTGTACGAGAGAATAAAAAAAAAATACTTTAAAAGGGTAATTCTAAAGGCAGCGTTTGCCTTCTGTAAGGAAAAGGAAAATAGCAATCGTATGTACGGACACAAGCATAGCAGCCATGCTTAAATCGGAGCGAATAAATCTTAAAACATTTTAAAATCCAAAAAAGAAGGCGTTTCCAACCATGCACTGAGACAGTGCCATCCGCGACCTACGGTAACAAATATTAATCAGACATAAGTGATTTCCACGCGAGTCTTCTGAATCCCAAACTCAACGCGAAAAGCCAATTTCTCAAGGCCGCCCCTCTCGCATACTCTCACTGTCACCCCGGGCTCTTACCCAACCGCTTCCACTTAGATCGAATGACTGTAATTTTCCAAAGTGGATTTATCGTACACACATTTTGCCTTGTTGACACTAGCTAAGCCACCGCGTCTGCATTTGCTGTAAGGAAACGAATTCACTTGGCAACTGGGGACAAAAGGAAGCCACCCCGCGATGGCGTCGGCGTTTGTGGCTGGTACAGCGGCGGCTGTTTCGGAACTTTCAATACCAGTCGGCCTTACGGCTCATTTGGGCTCAATGATTTTACAACATTCAAAAGACTGTGATTAAGATAACTCCATCTTCCATGAAAACCGAAATATTACACACGATAAATGCCCGACCAATCTTGCGTCTTCGTGATGCGTAATCATCTTCTGATACAAGTTGCAGGCATCATCCGGGCCTTAATTGCGTCCTCGTTCATCTGCGGCCTTATTGACATCAACTCTTTTCGGGCTTTTGCTCGGGCGTTTAAGACTGTTTTTACGGTTTCCTTGTGTTCTCTCTCTATCGTTTCATATCAATTATATTTAACTCCACGAACAGATACATGGCTATAACATCGTAAGCAACTATCATTATTCGCCAGACATCGTCCTCCAATAGCTTCATCGAGGCCTTATCTGATAATGTTGAAATTGCCCTGCGGCGTTAATAAAGCCCAGCGCTGGCGTCCCGTCCTATTGCAACCATCCTCCTCGTGTGGTAATATAAAGCTTTGTAAATGTGCCCTTCGTGTCGACCTTTACCCAAGTTAAGCCTATTTATGTTATAATTTACAATCGACAGCGTGTTCCTGTTGTCTGGCCATCCCGTATTCCCCTGGATATGGTTCCCATTGAGAACTCAGAGAGACACTTGGCTTTAGTTGGGGTATAAGGGTATCTATTTCTTCAACGGAAGTATCCGAAATACTGTCTTTATTTGAAATTAGCAACACTCCCCTATCGCCATTGCCAAGTTAGTGTTCGCGGCCCCCGCTCACTGTGGCCCTAACAGCTCTGAACTTGATGGACTGAATGTCTCCATCGTCACTATGTATTCCTTCTGTAGGACACCCCTGCAGTAAGCATCCCTCTAGAGCCCCTACGCTTATCGGCTGCTGTTCAATCTGGAGGAGAGTGACGAACGCACTGCACTTGCTGCAGACTACATACATAACACAATCAGATGTGTTTGTATACATACCAAAAGATAGCATTGCCCCACACCTCTACGACTACACGAGTATTATGCTGTGGTTATGGAAAACAGAAGTTATAAACAGTCAATTTCTCCCAGGCACCGTGGCCATATCAATCTCGGTCTTTGTACTCGCCACCTAAATAACACCAATTGAACTGCAACAGAGTCGGGGCATATAAGATGTACTACATGTGTGCACTAAATCCCATTTAAATCCATTTTCCCTGAATAATGGCTGCGTCCGCCAAACACTTAATGCGTATCAGCTACCAACAGTATAACCACCATTCCAGATTGCAATAGCTTCTATTTCAAACATCCGAAAGAGTGAATCACTAACGCTAATGCGTCAAACTAATACCAGCATCATCCCCGAGCTTCTAGTGCAGCATTTTACGTTACTGGCCGGACACTTTTCCTTTTGGCCTGATTGGAAGGCCAATAAAGAGCGCGTGTAGATCCAACAGTTCAATTACGGTCAACTCCAGACAGCTTTATCGACTCATACATCCGAACAGGATTAAATAATAAACAGAGGGGGATATAGGGCGGCATAGAGGGGGGAGGGGAGGGGAGGGGAGGGAGAGAAAAAAAAATAGAAATAGAAAGAGAAAGAGAGTGAGAGAGAGCAGAGGCAAGGTAAACGGACAAATAACTAGACCCGGAGAGAGAGAGAGAGAGAGGGAGAGAGAAAGTGAGAGAGAGAGAGTGAGGGAGAGAGGGAGAGAGAGAGGGGGGGGGGGGTGCAGAGACAACATAAAGGGACAAACAACTAGATCCGGAGAGAAAGAAAGAGACAGAGAGGTGGAGAGCGGATCAAGCCTTCAGTAAATACCAATGACATGTCTAATTGGTTAACGTCAGGCGGAAGGAATTTCTAGTGACGAGCAGGTCCAACATCTTACTTGATTAAGGTCGTAAGGGGGAGACAAAGGAGGACGAAGAGGCTTTGTGGAGAGGCGGAGAGAGAATGGCAAAGGAAGGTCGCAGCAGGCGGACGATAGCGTAGAGTGGAGGAACGGGAGGAGAGAGGTGGGAAAAGAGGAGGAGTGGAGGCAGATTGCCGAGAAGAGGAGGGGACCCTAAGGAAGAGGGCTTAAGGAGTACCGCGTAAGTGGAACAGAACGTACAAGATAGAGGAGAACAGCGAGGATTAAATGAAATGCGAAAAAATTTTCAGATAGGTTTATACGAGTTAAAAAACAACACTTGAGTTTTAGCTACCTACTGGATCATTGGACTGTTTTATTTAACGAACCACGGCACGAGGAAGATCATGTAGGAGAGCAATGAGAAAAGTTAAGAAAGGAAACACGGAAAAGCTCAGCATAGCTATGTCTACTTTACGGTCGAGAGATACTATCTCGTCCTAAAAACGTCATTTAGCTCTGCTCGACCTCTCAACCCAACGAATTACCCTATGAGAGATAGGCTAACTCCCAGAACGAAGTGTCCAACAAGAGACGATAGAGAGAGAGAATACGCAGAGATAAGATTACCAATGCTTAAATCTAGATGCCAAAGCTTACAAAACTGGGTAAATCTAACCCTTCAATGCGAAGTATGTCTCTGCATTAACTATGCGCAGGGTGAGTGTACAGAGTGATACTAGTCTCGGTTCCGGTTAGACGCATTCCGCTCGAAGATCCGCAGCTGTCACTATAGAATCATCGAGCAATGCAGTAAGACACATCATACCTCTGATCTCTATTCTTCTATTCTACCTCCATCTGCTCGAATCCGCTCTCTCTCTCTTCTCCTCCTTTACTCTCTCATCGTCTCTATTGTCCCTCTCTCACCTTCTCTTTCTCTCTTCTCTGATACTCTCTTCTCTCTCTCTCTTCCGCTCTCTTCTCTACTCTCTCTCATCCTCTCTCTCCATCTCTCTCTCTCTCCTCTCTCTCCTCTCTTGACTCCTCTTCTCTACCACTCTCCTCCTTCTCTCACTCTCTCTCTCTCTCCTTCTCTCTCTCTCCTCCTCTCTCCCTCTTCTTCTTTTCTCTCCCTCTCTCTCTCTCTTTCTCTCCCCTCTCTCTCTCTCCCTCTCTCTCTCTCTCTCTCTCTCTCTCCCTCTCCTCTCTCTCTTCTCACCCTCCTCTCTCTCTCTCCTCTCTCTCTCTCTCCTCCTCTCTCTCTCTCCTCTCTCTCTCCTCTTCTCTCTCTTCCTCCTCTCCCCTCTCCTCTCCTCTCTCTCTTCTCCCTCTCTCTCGTCTCTCTCTCCTCTCTTCTTCCTCCTCCCCTCTCCCTCCCTCCCTCTCCTCTTCCTCTCTCTCTCCCTCTCTCTCTCTCTCCTCCTTTCCTCTTCTCTCCCTTCTCCCTCCTCTATCGCTCCCTCTTCTCTCCCTCTCCTCCCCCCCTCTTCTTCTCTCTTCTCCTCCTCACCCCCCCTCTCTCATTTCTCTCTCTTTCTCCCCTCCTTCTCTCTTTCTCTCCTCTACTCCTCATCTTCCCTCTCCTCGTCTCTCCTCTCCTACCACCCCTCCCTCTCCTCTCCTCTCCTGCCTCTCTCCTCTTTTCTCTGCTACTAATACTTCTCTCATGATTCCTCTCTATACTCCACGACCACCCTCTCCTCGACACCCCTCGGTCTCGATACATTCGCTCTCTACCCTTCCTCCTCCTCATGACTCACGGGGGTCTCGATTTGTGGTCTGTACCTCTCTCGTCGTCATGCCTGCTCTCTCTATCAAATCTATCACCTACAGCCAGGTGGATCTAGGTAAAAGCCCAGAGCATGAGGGAAATTAACGGAAAAACACTAAGCCATGCGCTAGACCCCACCCCCGTTTATGGTTTTGGGGGGGTTTTGGTTTTGGGTTTTAAAAACAAAAGGGGGTAGCGAATCGCAGTCCATCCCACTTCTTGCTTTCTTCTCACAACAGCATCTCCTCCAAGACCCTTCCACGCTGTCTGATGTTCTCCCTGAAACTGTCTGCGCCACGCCTCCCGCATCGTCTTCCCCCACATGCACGGGGACACCCCCTACCCCTTTTGACTCTCGACCCCATTGACCCAAACCAACTCTCATCTCTAGAGGGGGATCTAGCCCCTCTATCTCTCGTCTTCTCTCTCTCTCCTCTCTCATCTACCATCTCTCTCTCTCTCTCCACACCTCTCCTCTGTCTCTCTCCTATCCTGTCTACTCCCCTTCTTTCTCTTGTCTCCGCCAAAAACTATCACTATCAACTCACTCTCCTCCAAACCTCAATCAGAACTCCTCTTCCACTCATCTCACTCTTCACCTTCCTTCCCATCTCCCTCCCTTCCCCCTATTCCTCTACCCACTCTTCCTCCCTCCCCTCTCTCCCTCCCCTCCCTCCCCCCTTCCTTCCCTCCCTCCCCTCTCTCTCTCTCCCCCCCCATATCTCTCTCTCCCTCTCCCTCTCTCTCCTCCCCCCTCTCTCTTCCCCCCCCCCCCCTCCCCTCTCTCTCTCCTACCCCCCCTTTTCTCTCCCTCTTCTCTTCTCCTCTCTCTCTCCCCCCCCCCTCTCTCTCTCCCCCCCCTCTCTCTCTCTCTTCCCCCCCCCCCTCCCCCCCCCTCTCTCTCTCTCCCCCCTCTCTCTCTCTCCCCTCTCCTCTCTCCTCTCTCTCCCCTCTCCCCCCTCCCCTCTCTTTTCTCTCTCCCCCTCCCCCTCTCCCTCTCTTTTCTCCCTCCTCTCTCTCCCTTCCCCTCCTCCCCCCCCCCCCCTTCCCCCTTTCCCCCCCCTCCCTCCCCCCTCCCCTTTCCCCCCTTTTTTTTTTCCTTTTCTTTTCCCCCCTCTTTCTTCCCCCCTTCTCCCCCCCCCCCCTCCTCCTCCCCCCCCCTTTCCCCCTTCTCTTTTCCAACCCCCCCCCCTTCCCTTTTCCCCCTTTTCCCCCCCTTTTCCCCCCCCTTTTCCCCCCCCCCTTTCCCCTCCTCCCCCCCTCCCCCCTTCCCCCCTTTCCCCCTTCCCCCACCCCCTTTTTCCCCCCCTTTTCCCCTTCTTTTTTTTTTTAAATTTTTTTCTTTTTAAAAAATTTTTTGGGCAGGTTTTCCCCCCCCCCCTCCCCCCCCCCCTTTTTTTTTTTTTTTAAAAAAGGGGGGGGGGGGCCCCCCCCCCCCCCCTTTTTTTCCCCCCCCCCCCTTTTTTTTAAAAAAAAAAAAAAAAAGGGGTTTTGGGGGAG
Source organism: Penaeus monodon (assembly GCF_015228065.2). Classification (NCBI taxonomy): domain Eukaryota; kingdom Metazoa; phylum Arthropoda; class Malacostraca; order Decapoda; family Penaeidae; genus Penaeus; species Penaeus monodon. The sequence goes on along the minus strand of NC_051399.1, from coordinate 21,679,550 downwards.
GAGGGGAAAGGGGGGGGAAAAAAAGGGGGGGGGGAAAGGGGGGGGGGGGGGGGGGGAAAAAAAAAGGGGGGAAGGGGAAAAAAAAGGGAAAATGGGGGAAGGAAGGGGAAAGGAAAAAGAAAACGGGGGAAAGGAAAGAGGAAGGGGGAAGGGGAGGGGGGGGGAAAGGGAGGGGGAGGGGGAAAAGGGAAAAAGGGGAAGGGGAGGGAGGGGGGAAAGAGGGGGGGAAAGGGGAAAAAAAAAAGGGGGAAAAGGAAAGGAGGGGGGAAAAAGGGGGGAAAAAGGGGTTTGAAGGGTGGGAAAAGAAAGGAAAAAAAGGGGAAAAAAAAAGGGATGGGCCCTAAACAAAACGGGGGGGGAAAGGGGGGGGGGGGGGGGGGGGGGGGGGGGCCCCCGGGAAAAAATAAAAAAAAAACAAAAAGATTTGAAAAAAAAAGAAAAAAAAGGGAAAAAAAAGAAAGGGTTTTAAAAAAAAAAGATGAAAAAAAAAAAAAAAAAAAAAAAAAAAAAAAAAAAAAAAAAAAATTTTTTTTTTTTTTTTTTTTTTTTTTTAAAAAAAAAAAAAAAGACCCCAAAAAAAAAAACATGGGGGAAAAAGTTTTTTTTTGTTTTTTCCAAAAATTTTTTTAAAAAAGGGGGGGGGGGCAAAAATCGGGGTCAAGGTGCTAGCTTCTATGGAACACGAAGTATACCTACAATAGGCTAGAGAGGGGTTGGGAATGGAGAGTGGAAAAGGTGGTTTGAAGAAAGGAGGTTGGAGAGAAGAGAAATGGAGGAGGGAAAAGAAGGGGAGGAAAGAGAAATAAGGAGTGAAGAGGAGGAGAAAGAAGAGGCGAGAGAGGAAGGAAAAGGAGGAAAAGGGAAGAGGAGGAAAGGAAGAAGAGGAGGAAGAGGAGGAAAGGAGGAGGAGGAAG
>NC_051399.1:21668636-21673636 GCF_015228065.2 Penaeus monodon | reverse complement strand
TTTAGGTAATCATTCTCTCTATTTATCCGGGCTTGGGACCAGCACTGACTTGGGCTGGCTTGCCCACCCAGTGACCATACGGTCACAGAAGGATGTGACCGCATGGACAGACATGGAGTATTTTAAGTATTATGTTTACGTCTCAGTCTTATACGTGGACAACCAGTGACCTGTGAATTTGAAACGAAAAACAAATTTCTTAAGAGAAAAGGGGCGCATATATGTAAGTTATAGCAAAGAACCGATAATTTACTATGGAGGTGAGTGAGCTACAAAGACCGTAATTACTGCCGCTCCCGCCAACGATCCAATATAATTATTTAACTCTGGAGTGCACGCTTGGGATAAAGGCCAAGATCGTCAGCTTCAGTCATAGCCACGTCTCTCCCAAGTATGCAGCCTTGGGCCGTCAGAGAACAATGATCGTCTCTTCAATAAAAGATCATTATACTCGACGCAACGTTTCTCAAAGAAAGCGGTGCCACTGTTCGTTTTGCGACTCTCAGTTCGAGAAAGGCGCACGGGTCCCGGCAGTGTGGCTATAGAGTTCAGGACGCCGACTTCCCGCTTCGGCTGCACGAAAAGCTGCAGCTCCGTCTCGGAGTCACGTCCGGCCAGCGCCGTTCGTCAGGAAACACAACAGGAATGCAGCACGTCACCGTTAAGGCATCGCCGTCGCTCGTGTGAACGTGTCCGCGTCACCAACCTGGAATAACAATGGACATAGTTACCACAGGGAAAGAAAGAAAAAATAATAATGTTTTCACGTGTCAATTCTGCCACACGTTCAAATGATCGTGTGGAAACTAAACACATTTTACTGTGAACAAATATGCTACTTCAAATCTGCAAAATTAACTTCCTGTTTGGAAAAATGCCATGGGAACAATTACTTTCAACACCAATTTTATTTCGTAGTTCAAAGGCAACTTTCTTGTCACTGTATAGTTAGTGTGACACGAAAGTGCTAGAGCGTAGGCCATCTTATGACACATCTTATCAAAGCATAACAAATAACATACAATAATTTCTAATATAGTTTATTCATGATCATATATATATATATATATATATATATATATATATATATATATATATATATATATATATATAGAGAGAGAGAGAGAGAAGAGAGAGAGAGAGAGAGAGGAGAGAGAGATAGAGATAGATAGATAGATAGATAGATAGACAGATAGATAGATGGTATGAATCTCAGTTATTCTGTACACGCTTGTTGCAAGGAAAATGTTCAATCACTTGCGCACAAGACACGGGTGATGAGGCACCTGCTTGCACGCATCCATCCGAGCTGCACATAAACCATCAACATAAATTGCAAAATGGTAATTTTTCATCGCTGAAAATCATATCAGTATTTGCATACGTGATATATGATCGCGGAATTTTGTTATCCTTCTGCCTAATGCATCACATTTTGCGGGGTGAAGTTAGTAATATTATTTGCAATATAAACATAACACAAAGGATTAATTATGAAGATCATTACCACCACAAACAACGACTGCAATACACATATTGCAACAAATGCTCCTGCTAAACATATTTTCTTCCGTTTTGTATAATCTCCATCACCATTCCTATCTCTACCAAACAAGTCAACTACTTCTACCGTTACCATATAAAACAAGGGCGATCATATACGTAAATTTGCGACACCCTAATTTGCAATTAGGATCCGGGAGAGGAATTGATAACCATGACAAAGGTCGATATCGAAGAAACGAAACAGTGACCTTTTCCGAAAAATACAGCAAAATTGTGGGAAACAGACTGCAGGAAAAAATAATGTCACCGACATTCGAAAAACAGTTCACTAAATCCACCGAAACTTGGCGCTGGGGCTCCATGGCGGGAATCCCAGGTGCTGACGGGTCGACCCCCGGCGGAAGCGCAAGTCTGACGTGAGCTTGCATAAGACATGGACCAACTTCCGCAGTCTCCGATCGACACTGTTCTAAGCAAACTTAGCATGATGCTCGTCGTTTCTTATCAAATGGGGGTTTCTTCAACATATAAGCTGATCAACTTGTACTTTCAATCTGCATTTTCTTCTCTCTCATACATACATATGTACATAATATACAAAAACACTTCGAAAGACATGTACGCGCAAATAAATATTATATACATAGACAGATGAATTGTGCACCGTGAGTTCCGATGTAGGTTGTGTGTTCTCCGCGATGGTCAGACTGAGGTAAATTGCATACTTCTACATTTTGTAATCTTTTTGCACACAAAAGTCACGTCTCTATAAATAAAAGGGTTCCCACAATCAGACGCCAACGCCTTCAGTCTGACTGATCAATGATAAAGAGAAAATCCCCCGGCAACCAAGACGGCAATCTGTGTCTGATGTTCTATTCAATGTCTTTCAGTCACTTCAGCCCAGAAATAGATATTCTTTGATCAGGTTCATAGGCACTAAGCATGGCGTCTCAACATGCACTTGACTGAATTATTTGTGTGTGTGTGTGTGTGTGTGTGTGTGTGTGTGTGTGTGTGTGTGTGTGTGTGTGTGTGTGTGTGTGTGTGTGTGTGTGGGGTGTTGTGTGGTGTGTGTGTGTGGCGTGTGTGTGGTGTCTGTGGCGTGTCTCGTGTATGTTAGTGGTGCGTGAATGTGCGTGCGTGTATGTGCGTGCGTTTATGTGCGTGCGTGTGTTCGCGTGCGTATATGTGCGTGCGTGTAGACTGTGTGTGTCCATGTTTGTGTCTTCAAAACCATGAGAGGACCTCAGTTCGCAGTAGTGAGCGCCCGTGAATGTGCTCCTTTCCCGTCTGCACTTGCTTTGGGAGCGTCCGAGGTCAGCCGCCTCCCCAATGCCAGCCGGGGAAACGCCGTTTCGCGAATGTACTTCCAGCGGGATCAATTCCGAGCCAGCGCTCTCCACGAACAGACAAAAGTCCACGCTTCTTGTGAAACAGTAAAATAAATAGAGTGAAAAATCTTACTGCATTCTCCATCATTCCGATGTGTAGATATCCGGGTATAGACTATGACAGATGTGGAATGTGGAACATCTGTTTTCGAAATGGCTTTTGTGTTGATCGACCCTTCCATCCCAGATCCCTCCCAGCCGCTCGTGCGTGCGCATGTTTTGCGTATGAATGGTTAATGATACATTCGTTTCTTGTATGTGATTTATATATCTATACTTATAGGATTGAATCCACATATCTATTGCACGTTTGTATTTGGCAGCTTTTACCTGTCTCCGCGCGTATGTGCGTGCGTTCGCAACTGCATGCCCTTTTTGCAAACCAGCAAGACTTCCGCGCCCTGGCTGAGGATTACCAACATATTCGCGGCTAGAAACTTTGTATCAATCCTGTATGGAGTTCCGTACGGGTGCTCGGTGCATGATTGATATTCAACGAGGCGCGTGCGGTGATGGCGGCGGCGCCCCTCATACATACCAACACCCGCCACGCCTCCCCCCCCCCCGGCCGGAAGCTCCTCTTAGGTAAGCAACGCCGCACTCGGCTTTCTCTTCGCGCCTCCGCTCACCAGGAGGCTCCGTCAGGTCTCATTCCAGATTCATTATTCTTCATCAGTTCTAATCTCAATCCTCTCCCCCTTTCATTCAATTATGGCACTTGTCACTTCATCTAATAGCAGAACTGTTAAAAAAGCATTTCCAGAAGTTTCCTATTATCTACGAATAATGAAAGGCCTCATTACACGGCGACAATGAGTTTTTACTCCATCAGTATGCAAATTAGGAGACAAAGAAAAATCGACCTTTGGCGCTGGTAAAGCACGTCCCCGCCTCCCGTCCCGCCGCCGTTCGCTAAGCGCAGCATGGCGTCGCGGCTGCCGCAGAGTCTGAACTTCAGGTTTATTATGCCTCTGTAACGCACTGGATTCCTCTCTCCCAACGAGCTTTACTCATGCAAGGCCGGAACCTGTGGAGCGACGCGGTCATTCCAACCGCTCCAGATTTGGTGTTCATGGAATTTTAACTGGATGTTGAAGAATATATGGAATCTGTTTTCTTTTTTTGTCCTCATGCCAGTGCGCTAAAAATGTATAGATCTCCCGGCATTGCAGGATGTGGGATCGACCGAGACATGACTTAGCAACCAAGGACGCAACTAAGCACAATGCAGCGCCAACGCTAATAATCATGATATTTTATACGATTACAAATGCGATTATTTTCTGTCGTTTTTCCCGAATTTTTAATATACATACTCGCCAATGGTGAAACTGATATGAATCACTGAAAATATCAATGCTATTCAGCGTCATATTTTGGATTCATTATAGAAAATAATCTTTGTTTTTTTTGTTTTACGATTTTTTTTTCATAGCACAGCTGGTAGAATTCACACAGGATTATCTAATTTGCATCCATCCTTCCCCAGCACAGCAGAAACTGCACTGTGTCGCCGAGAGAACCAACCTCCGCAGTCCATCTGTGGTCGGCATGATAACAGCGTGGCATGCAAGGACAAACATGCAGCTGATATTCGATCAAACAACTAAATTATTTCCAGCCAAAAGCCTCACACGTAATAAATCCTAACCCGCACAAAATCCCGAAAGTTCCATTCCGAACCGATTTAGCTCAACTCTTCGCCCATCTGAACACAGCTCAATGGACTCCGCCACCCGGCGTGCGCGCGCTGATTCAATGATGGCTTGGGAGGTAATGCCTGTGATCAAATCATGGCATATATTGCCATACCTGACTCGCGCATCTGAACGGCTAAAAGTTACATTGCATGCAACGAGGTCAAGTTCTGCAAACAAAGTGACAAACAACCATAGACACAATTTAATATCAATAAAATAGCACATCATGTTTTTCATCTATATAACAAAATACGTCGAATCTAAATAAAATTAACTAATCTTCAATGGAAAAGAAAAGAAGTACAAACACATGAAACTCAAATACAGCACATTTCTTCCAGAGTACGGCATACTTACGTAGAAACCCAAAAAACATTCCTTTTCACTCCTCGATTTAAGT
>NC_051399.1:21658636-21666136 GCF_015228065.2 Penaeus monodon | reverse complement strand
GGGGAGGGAGAGGGAGTGTGTGTGTGTGTTTGAGTAAGTGAGTGGGTGTGCGTGCGTGTAGAATCCTTTTGCACAGAGAGAGAGAGTAGCGCGATGGGGAATACATCGCCAATGGCATTCAAACAACTGAAATGATTTTTTTTTTTCTTTTTTGCAAAATTTAGATCTTGGTAGGTGGTCAGATAAGAAAACCAGGCTACCCGATAGCTTGAATTACTATTACCTGCTTCCAAACCCTTTTTTTAAGACTTTCATACAATTTTTTTCTGTACACTCTGTCACCAGAGTGCTGAGTAGGCCTTGCTCTGTAAGCCTAACTCATATTCTAATACTTCTGCATTTTAGGGATTACTGCCGCTTATCTAACAGTGAGGAGTCGCTACTTGTGTACAAAAATGCCTAGTGCAAAGATTCTTCTTTGCTCTCGTATTAATGCGTTTAATATGGGAACGTTTTTATCAAAAATAAAACTAAATGCATTAGTCATGAAACTAAATATAAGTCACTGGTAAAATCAACTTACCAACATAAACACATTGCACGGACCTGCCCACTGCCAAAAACATTATATCTATGTTGTGTATATACTGGGCAAATGTTCAGTGCAATATTGTATTACATGGTACATTATTTTTACAAATGCAATATATAGACCGATAAACAGATAAACAGCCAGACAAACGGATAGAGAGACAGGCAGATAGACAGAATAGATATATAGACAGACAAATAGATATAAACAGATACTTCTGTGTGTGCGTGAGGGCGGGCGTGCGTGCGTGCGCGTGTGAGTGTGTGCGTGCGTGCATGTGTGTGCGTGTGTGTGGAGGAAATCGCAAGCAACAAGCATTCCAAGCCAATGCATTTTCTTACTCCGACGGACCCAGGCCGAGCATAGCAAATCCAAATGTCAGCGCTTACCAATCAGACGCAAGCACAGCCGTCACAGCAACACGACAAAGACACAGAACTTAAAAACACAACTTCCCGGAGGCGACGCCTTGTTTAGAACATTCAGGAGCATTGGACACAAAAGTTCGGTAATGAGACCTCCGGAAGCCATTACTCGTATCACTCTCCCAACAGCGATGCTTTTGGAAAGTGAGAGACTCGCGCGGCACTCCTAATGAGGAGAAAGTAAAGTGATACAGAAACCATACACATGATCAGACAATGATTAAATGAACATTGCAAAGAAGACTACATTACCGCTGGAGAGGCACTGGATAGATTGCAAATGGTCGTTAAACATAACCTCAATAAGACGTGGCTGGCCACCGGTAGGCTAGACAAGACAGTAACTGCGCTCGCAGATAATTAGCTCTACTATGAAGGCCTCCTATGTCATTACGAGATTCATGTTACCATAGAGGTAACTTGCAACCTCCTATTCTGGCCTCGGATGGCGCCATTAAAGTATCCGGTGTAGTGCCACCTGTAATGAGGTGGATGGCGGATATCTTCCTGACAATTTTTTTTTCTTTTTCTGCATTAACACGTCATTACGCTTCAGTCGTCTTGCGTATGTCCTGGAGAACAAAACTTACAAATTTCATAATTTCATTAAACATATAAGCTTGAGGCTATCCGAGGAAAGAGTCAAGACAAAAATCTTTCCTCGTGGCCATTACTCAAGCACCGCCAGTAAGATTTTGTTAGATTTCCTCGCACATTCCTCCGCGAAGCGACGAGCATGAATTTATGATTCTCCGTGAATATAAACCCGCGCTTCGCCTCGGCTAAAGCTGAGACCAGGTCCGTGCTGCTTCGACAAGGGCTGTAATTTTCTGCAAAGTGCCATATAAGTCATGTTAAAGAATATTCCACGTTTCGCACCGCCACCAGGCTGACTTATCTTTTAATTCTTTACAGCTCGTAAGTTTGTGAACAAACAACTGCCCATTATTAGATACATAAGTATGCTCTGAGAATTCTTCCGATACTAGACATTTATTGACAAATCTATCTCATAAAATACTGAGACTTCCCATTTCCGAGCATCTAAGGGAAGGCAAAGGGGGCCGGCCGGCAGGAGCGCCAGCCCCGTGTCGGATAGTCTTGCCACGACGCCACAAGCTGTTAAGCGCAGACCGCCACTCATCGCGCCCGGACGAGGCATGACAGCGAACACGTTTCATGACGGAGCAACTTAATACCTCTGAATATTCTGTCTTGGCACCTCGGCGGCCTCAGCGCAGCCAACGGAAGGACTAACAGCCGCAAAATGAGGCGTAATTTGGCTAACGACCTCGGGCTAAAGAAGATAGAGAGGGCGGGAGAAAACAGGGGCCCAATGTTATATCTTGGATGAAAAGGGATATGGAGAAAGTTCTAAACAGTCATTCATGTTCATTATTGCCTACACCAAGGGCAGGAACGTTTCCGAGTCACAACACGCCACCTACACTCTTCTTCTTCTTCTTCTTCTTCTTCTTCTTCTTCTTCTTCTTCTTCTTCTTCTTCTTCTTCTTCTACTCCGCCGCCAAGTCCGCGTTTGCTGACTCGACGTTTATCACGATCAGCGCAAGAGCTCTTGACTCAGCCGTTATTTCTAGCAGACTAAATCCCGCATAATGCAATCTCATGTGCCGGGGCCTACTAATCACTCTGCATTGGTGGTTCAATAAAGTTCTCGGAAAGGGCGGAGAAATGCATGAATTTTTGAGCTCCTTGGAAATCAAAAACTGAAAATGTGATTACGTAAACTTTTGTTTCTTATCGAAATTTCCATCTTCGATCATCAATTGCCATTCTTAAACGGAAGTCGTGTTGAAAACACTAATCATAAGATAGTCATACAGAAAATCGTAAACAAATCAGGCTGAAAGAACGAACAACGAAGTGCATACACATGGGGCCAACGCAGATCTATTTCAACCGATCAGCAGACTTTCTCATATCACATCATCCACCTGCAACCATTTGTTCTCATCATAATGACATGATCACTTATGGTCATACTATTATCTCCATCTCTATAATCACTATCTTTCTATCCCCCCCCCCCCGCCATCTTACACGTAATCTTCGCCATCACTGTTTATTTTTTGCCACTGCAGCGTCAGCATCAAGATATCAGCGAACTAGTAGATATAATATTTACCAACCACAAACCCAACTGAAACAAACTCACATAGACATTTAGCACCAAACGCAACACGTTCAAAATATCTCCAAATCATTCCCTATACCATCACTAACTGACCTTCCACCAACGACACCACGTTCTTTTTCTCATCATGAACATCAACATAAACCCCCACCCCTCCCTCTCTTCCTTTCTATCCTCCTATCCCTGCCTACATCCCTATCCTACTCCCTCTCCCTTCCTTTCTTCCCCCTCAATACCATCCTATTCTCCTCCCCTTACCTACCTCCCTACCCTCATCCCCCTCCCTTCCATGACCATCAGGGAGGGAGGGAGGGAGGGAGGAAGAGAGGGAGGGAGGGAAGGGGTAAGGGAGGGGGGCAAGGAAGAGAATGGGAGGAGGGGACGAGGAGTGGAGGGAAGGAGGGAAGGAAGGAGTATGAAAGGGGGGGGCAAGGAAGAGAATGGGAGGAGGGGAGGAAGGGAGGAGAGAGAGAGGGAGGGGGGGAAGGAGGGAAAGAGGGAGAGATGGATGGATGGATGGAATATGGGGGATAAAGCTACACAGCTATACATATACTGTAAACACACACACACACACACACACACACACACACACACACACACACACACACACACACACACACACACACACACACACACAACACACACACACACACACACAAGCAAGAGCAGCACACATTTACAAAATCCAGCACCGTGCACCGTTAGCACTTAGGAGAGTGGAACTGCGGAGCAGGTGATCCTTTAGTAAATGGATAAGTCCTTGTAGTGCAGTTGAGCTTCTGGCGAGTGGGCGGCTTTTCAGAGAGCAGCCGAGTCGTTACAAACATGCCGGTCTTCGAGGAGAGAATAGGTCCGAGGTGAGTCCGAGGATGGGTGATTCGCGAATGGTCCTCGGGGGGCGGGCCGAGAGTCAGATGTCCACAGACAAGGCAAAAGTTACCGCTTGTTTTATTGCCAGAAAAAAAAACACACACACACGGCTTCTCAACTGATCGCTGATGCAAATCTAGGATCCTGGATTTAAGCTTCCGTTAATTGAGACGAATGATAATCCAGTTTCAGCTCGACGGCGGGTGAAATGGCTCATGCGACACGCGCGTCGGAGGAATAAACGAACCAGTGAGATGATCCGCCTCCACGGTGAATTATGGAAAGCAGAAAGAAGTGCATTGCAACGTTAGTCTTTATTAAATACCCAGAATAAGGACATTCATAGAGATCTTCGAACAAAACAGTTTAAATGAAACATTTGCAGACACGTGTTTACTAGTGAGACCCGTCTTTCCTCCCGAGCATTGTGAAGGGCCAGTCTCCGACATGTGCAATGAATTCATATTTGTGAAAAACAAGGCTTACATTGATTACAAGGGATATGACTGAAAAAACAATATCCTGCTTCCTGTTGGAACAAATTAACTGCTCGAAGAGAAAAGATTGATAAATCTTGGGAAAACACAGATCGGCAAATCTAAGAACAAATGTTAGGAAAAGCAAAATTATGCTAAGCTTCATTGCAAATATAAACCAAATCTAAAACAATTTAATCTTATACAGAGAAATATACGTTCAAAATGCCTTCTGCGCCATGCCACACATTCACATGTTTGTTATGTTTTCCGCCATATAAATGTCGAGCACGATTTATCATGTAAAATTCATCACTTCAGAGTTGCTGTGGCATTTGGATAGATATAACTGGAAAATATATCAACAATGTTCCGTTCAACGTTTACTAACAAATGTCCCTTTTTTTTCTCAAAGATGAGAAGTGGCACTGTGAAGAGGCTGAGAACTTCAAATAAGTAGTTCGTATACGTAACATGCAATGAAGTGGCAGTACTACCTCTCTGGTGCGTTTCGTCAATTTAGATTTCAGAGAAAATCATACAATACTGTTGCCATTTCTAATATGCAGTCACACACGATGCACATGACCACAAAATTTATTTCACAATGGCTATCTGATCGTCGACTCTGACCATCATCATCACTCGGTTCGTCTGCTGCATCGCTGCGACCATGGTACTTCCGACCGTGCTCGGAAGCGAGGCTGTACGAATGTTTTTAATATAATAACTGATATGAAATGGCTCAAGACATTGCCCTGATATAACAAAATTTAATTTACTTCAGAGAAACTCAAACGAACGGCAATTCGTAATAAACAGATGAATAAAAATAGAAAAAAAGCAAAGATAGCACCACAGTGCCAAAAGATGAATGACAGTCAGACGAATACGTGGGAGAGCGCAGCAACCCGAGGAAAGGCCGGCGCATGAGTGACAGCATGACAAGGGGGGCGGGGCGGAGGCAGAGCAGAGTGCCTCCACAGGTAACAAACCTATCGTGGAAGGATGCCAAGCGAGACGTGATGCTACACACTGGGATCAATTGTTCCGCAAGACACCGACAACAATCACCAAATATGGTCAGGCTGTTTCCCGGGTCGAAGCCCACGTGCGAATAACAGGGCCGTGTCGAGGGGAGGCGTTAGTGACGAGGCTGCAAAGTCGCTCCCGCCCCACTCCGCCAGGTCATTTACTCCGTCCGACGAAGACACGCCGCAGTCTACTTAACACGATGACTTAAAGGGAAGAGACTCTGCTCCATAAAATGGCGCAACGGTATTCGCCTGACCGTCCTTTCCAGAGACAAAAGGTGACAGTTGATTTGGATGCTGACAACACAGGTCTCTTGCTGCTGTTGTTTTGTTGTTAACAAAGGAAAAAATACTTTTCTGGGGGCATGTGTCGGACTCTTCCTTATTTCATGATCATATATTTCTAGTGCATTACTCTCAACCAAATAAATTCTATCTTCGGCCAACGAACATGTGTACGATCGGCGCGGCTTGTGAAAAAGCAGTGGTCGGGGGTGAATGAACTCGCTTCGGAGGGAAAAGATCGCGCTGCTCTGCTCGAGACCGAGGTCTGGGTGATATAGACAAATATAATCAGAAATCCCATTACGTTCAGATTCATTCACACCTAAGGCCCTACTCTCACCTTAGGGGAAGGGAAACTGAAATACTAAAATGTTCTTCTGCTCTTAGCATAATAGTATGAGTCCCGTGGGACAGCATCTTGACTAGTAAATCTTAGGTAAGCAAGCATTAATGTCACCTTAGTGGATTTTTTACAGAACCTTTGTCTATTAATACTAAACAAACAAAAACACTATGTTTCATTTACTTAAACAAATAAAATTCTAAATCGTATTTTGCCCCAACACTTACTCCGTCACTTTTATTCACAAAATTATTAATCCTTTAATTCCCATTAGCAACAGGAAGTAATCCCTCGGTTGATAAACAGTGAAATAAAAAGCACATAAATCACGCGCCAGCGGGAGGGCAGAGCTGGTCTCGAAAGGTGACGCACTCGAGGCAAGACATCCGGGGCCACCCTGCCTCCGTTGGGGATCTGAACCGCACCAGACGGTCCTTTATCAACACATGCAGGACCTCCCCGCATTACCATTCCCTCAGCGCTCAGCTTCAATTACTGTCCCTGTCACCATGCCTCTGTTCCCTCCTTGGGGCCTCGGCCGCGTCATGGCTCCCTTTCGACTGTGCTCTATGGCTTTCCTGCACGACCTGTGTCTCCCTGTTACTTGGACCTCGTAGTGGAGGGAAGCCTCCACCACGACCTGGTGGCGCCCGTGCCGTAAAGAACAAAGTTGCGTACATTATAATACGAAGTGCTGAGGCTGATCGCCATGTATAAGGAGAAATAACATACCAGTCGATGCACCTGCTGGCAACTACGATAACTGCGTAATGGCAATGGGTTGAGGGATATAAAATGTCTACTAATTATGTATATGGTAATGTGTTCTCTCCTCTGTGGTAATCGCGTATGCATTATTAATACAGGCGTAGATAATGACAATAGCTAAGTAACTTTGGTTTTCTTTCGAGTCAGCGTTGTTTCTTTTCTCTCACCGCTTTTCAGCTATTTGCCATCAAAAATAAATTCACAATTTTCAACTTTTCCTTGTGTTTTTCGTTCCCCATGCCAATTTTGATCCTATCACTCTAATGTTCTCTGATTCCCGTTAAAATACCCATTTTTCCAAAATAATTTGAACTTCTTTCAATTTCCCCCAATCTAAAGAAGGTCCTGTTGCCCCCCCCAAAAAAAAAAAAAATGGAGCGCTATTCATAAATCAACTTCGGCATCATTCGCATTATCTTTTGTCGCTGCTGTAACAAGAGATCGCGTATTACGTCACATCGACAGTCCTTCGTTGACAACAGATCCTTTTACGGCGCTACCGCTCCTCGTCGGGGACTGCGATTCGGACGTACGCGTGGCGGTCGTGCTTAGCATGCTGGGGAAGGCAAAGGGCCAATCACCAGAAGCGAGAAGCCGTGCCGGTGCCTT
>NC_051399.1:21648636-21653636 GCF_015228065.2 Penaeus monodon | reverse complement strand
AATATAATATATATTATATATATATATATATAATATATATATATATATATACATATATGCATATACATATACATACATACATAACACACATACACATACGAACGCGCACACACACACACAGATTATATTATATATGTATATATATATATATATATATATATATATATATATATATATATATATATATATATATATACATATATATCATATACATATACTTACATACATACATACATACACACATACATACGCATACAACGAAGGTTACATGGCCTAGACTTAAGCGTAAAATTCCACGTGAGTTCAGATGGGTACGCCAGGCGGAAACAAAGGGAGAAACACCATAATTTTTCAAGTCATTCACTTTCTGTAAAGTAATGGAACATGTCAAAGAGTTAGAGGCCCACAGGGATGCTGCGCCGGGCCCCTCACGCCTCCAAAGATAATTTGGCCTGTATGTAAATTTGCTTCCTTGAGAAACCTTTGGCACTCAATATGCATAGCTGACACAACTCGCGGATCACGAGGCTGGATGCCAGGGACACCTCCGGCAGATGCTTGAAGCTCCGGGCGTCGGGATGGAACGATGTTGTCTGCGTGTCGCGTCGACCTGACGTTTAATTTGAAATGGCGCTTTAAATTGCTTGTGTGTGTGTGTGTGTGTGTGTGTGTGTGTGTGTGTGTGTGTGTGTGTGTGTGTGTGTGTGTGTGTGTGTGTGTGTGTGTGTGTGTGTGTGTGTGTGTGTGTGTGTGTGTGTGTGTAACAATAACACCTTGGGAAACATGAACAACAATGCTCAGAAACGAAAGACTACAAGGATGGTGAGAATATGGAGAGGGAAGAGAGAGAGAGAGAGAGAGAGAGAGAGAGAGAGAGAGAGAGAGAGAGAGAGAGAGAGAGAGAGAGAGAGAGAGAGAGAGAGAGAGAGAGAGGTCACCAAAAACGAAGTAATCAGAAAAGCTGACGTCAGGTTCCAAGTAGTCTTGTGTAGCCGTTTGCCCTCGCCCCTGACTTTATTCCTGTTAGAGGGAAATGCCCTCAAATTCCCTGTCCCGTGGAAAAACACGGGGAGTCCTTTGAACATCAACATGAAAGGGTAACTTGGCCACTTTACAGGAGCGAACGAAAAAAACTTTCAACAAAACTTCTATAAAATTGAACCAAAATCAATTTCGCTGCTCCCTCCTCGGCTGACACGAGACCTGGCTCGGAACTTGGAGTAGATCTCGGGGACCCAAAGGAGCGCGCGAGCAGCCCCGAAGGAGACCGAGTGGGACAGATCGCAGAATCCGGCTTGGCCGCCAGGATCGGCGAATGGGCGGCCGGAGAGTGCGACCGGGAAGACACACCGGAAGAGGCTGTAGCTCGCTGCCATATATTATAATATATATATATATATATATATATATATATATATATATATATATATATATATATAATATATTTTTTATAATAATATAATATATATATATATATTATATATATAAAACACACACACACAAAACACACACACACACACACACCACACACACACACAACACACACATACATATATATATATATATATATATATATATATATTATATATATATATATATATATATATATTTGTTTATATATATATATAGTATCTCTATAGAGATATATAATATATATATAAATATATATATATATGTATATTATATAATATATATATATATATATATATATATATATATATATATATATCTAAGTGAGAGAGAGAGAGAGAGAGAGAGAGAGAGAGAGAGAGAGAGAGAGAGAGAGAGAGAGAGAGAGAGTGCTATACTATCTATCACTATATCTATCAACACAAACACACACACACGCGTCGCAGGACTCGGTGGGCGAGGAGGCACCGAAGAAAGCGTGGTTACGCAGCCCCGGCGTGTAGAGACAGAAGAGTGCAAAACTGGCACTGTTCAAGAATATTCTAAGATGTACAGGCAAAAAGTGTAACATACGAAAGTGAATAGAGGAAAAAACAGCCTAGGAACCGAGAAATAAAATTACAATAAATCATTAACGATGCATCCCTCTGGACTATATGAACAATTCAATTTCATAAATTTAACGAACAGAGAATAGGTAAAACCTGCCTTCGCGGGCACACGACCTGGCTTTCTCCCCCAGCCCCTCTGGCGCCCATAGCCTCACGGACGCAACGGCGAGGGCGCAGTCCAGCGGTGAAATGAGGCTGACGAACCAGATATAAAAAAGCGGGTGGGGTTGGGGGTGGCCGAGGGGCAGGGGGGGGGGGCTTGCGGTCCTCATGTTTTATTCAATGTTGCTTTATTAACGCATCGAAAGGCACGGCGTGCGTGCTCGAGATTCCCCCGTCCACAGCGGGCCTTGTTCCATTACTCTTTTCATTTACACCCTGCTGAAGCTCCCAACCGACCTCACGGCCGAATACAAAGAATAAATATTTCTTCAAGAGAAAGGGAGCCGGGGGAAAAGTGGGGGAGGAGGGGACGCCTGGCAGGGGCACGATCGAGGAAGGAAAAGCGCAGAAGGAAGAACGAAAAGACTCACGTTTCCATTTTTTCGGGGATCTTCCAATCCCTAGAAACATGAAATACCAAAACATATCCATTGGTACGATTCTCCTCCGCAGAAAACAAAGACCAAATCTCCAAAGAAAGAAAGAAAGAGAGAAAAAAAATCCTTTTCTGAATATCCAATATTACAATCCCATGGCAACAACCGGGCCGAATTAAAATAGGCGGTGAAACGGAGAGAGAAAAACAGCCACAGTCTCATCTTGAATGAGATGAAACCAGGACCGTAAATCTCGAGTCTTTATTCCACCGTTATTTGGAATTTTCATTTTTTAAAATACAGGTTCCTATAAATTAATCGACGCGTATAAAGCATTTCCATTACGGTAAGTGGTTCAAGAATCACAATCTATTTTCTAAGCTATCACTGCTTCATAAATTTCAATCATATTCTTTATTCCATTTTAAACATTGTCATCGCATAATAAGGTTCTGATACGTGCTCTGATACTGCTCTCATTATCAGAATTTTATTTAAACAATAATTCTATCAATATTTACTGAACACCAAAATCAGTAACATCCTTTACTGGAAGTAAGTCTTGTAACAACATTATAAACCTAATAAGCTGTAAATGTTTGTCGTTGATCCTATATTAATGGCGCCTTGTTGCCACCATTAATACAAAAACCATCACTTTCGTAATCATACTACACAAGCAGAACCGTGAGGAGCGCCATCTGAAGAACCATAACATTCTTATAATATTCATGGAGCGGCGCCTGAGCACACACCTCTCGCCCGAAGGATAAGAATGTCATTCTACATCCGGCGATAAGCCAACAGCGACTGTTTACTTGGCCAATGTGCCATTCCGAGATGATTTACTCTCGGCGTCCAAGCCGGCGGAGACACCGCGAATTAATGAGCTCCTTGAATGCCATTTGATTAATGACTCCACCTTGGGCGCAGCCTCCGGAGCTCCATCTATGACCGTCGTTTCTGAGTTTTAATGCCGCCGCGACACACGGGAACCTCAGCCTCCGCGGATTTGGAGATGTGTGAGCTGTAATGGAGTATTGATCGAGGGGAGGTTGGGGACACCTGGAATGCCTGGGAAAAGACAAGGATATGAGAGAATAAAGGCGGAAAAGGCATTTTACTCCTCAATAAGCGCTGTGTGATATGGCTGAGGTAAAACAATATGACGTTCACTCTGACAACGAATTATGAGAATGATCGAGTAAAAAGCGTTTCCCTTTCTGGGCCGGACATGCGGGTAATTAACATGAAATCGATAGTCATCAGTAACAATTTTTCATAATCACCATTATTTCCATCTAATAGCTCTCCTTCGAAGATGACATCATCAACTTAAGATGGATATTTTAAAATCTGAAGTATAACTCGTTTCTGTTGCCGCTTCATACAACGGCGACCAAAAAGAATGTCAAGATAAATGCATAGAATCAGTATCAATTAAATGGACTCAAAACGATAGCCAGTTACGTGAATGTGACATCAAAGAACTGGGCAGTAAGCATTTAAATGCCAATTATAGTTTGCAGTTTCCCTAACCCACATGGCCACACATACATAAATACAGTAATATATATATATATATATATATATATATATATATATATAAATATATATATAATATATATATTATATATATATATATTATATATATATATGTATATATATATATATATATATATAATATTAATGTGTTGTAGTGTGTGTTTGTTGTAATGTGTGTGTGTGTGTGTGTGTGTGTGTGTGTGTGTGTGTGTGTGTGTGTGTGTGTGTGTGTGTGTGTGTGTGTGTGTGCGCGCGCGCATGCGTTCTTACCTTTTCGTTTTAATACAGAAGAGTTAAGCACAGATGGTTCCGTCTGTTATATTTAAATTATCATAGAAATTTTTTAATTGATGCACATTTTTGGCACAAAACATTATTTGGAATATTGTTCCATGTTTCAATAGTTCTTTTTGGGAAACTGAACTTCATGGCATCTTTCTCGCCTATTTTTTAACTTTTTGCTGTGTCCTCTCGTCTTTCTTGTGTTCAAAATTATTAAGTCATCTGTGTCTACTTCACCCTTCCTGTAATATGGTTGCACATCATTATCATGTCACCTCATTTTCTTCTTTTTTCCAATGTAGTAACACCTATTTTCCGTAATCTTTCTTCATAGCTCATATCTCTTAGAGTAGGTGCCAGTCTTGTGGCTACTCTTTGAACTCTTTCTAGTTTATCTATATTTTGTTTTAAGTGTGGACTCCATACCACTGCATCATACTCAAGACTAGGTCTTATGATGGCTGGAATGACCTTCGTTACCATGTCTTCGTCCACATACACGAATGCCCTCTTCATGTTGGTAATTAGCCCTAGCATTTTATGAACCTTGTCATTAT
Source organism: Penaeus monodon (assembly GCF_015228065.2). NCBI lineage: Eukaryota > Metazoa > Arthropoda > Malacostraca > Decapoda > Penaeidae > Penaeus > Penaeus monodon. Next base: position 21,648,692 of record NC_051399.1, on the reverse strand, counting down.
ATGATCACCTGGGCTTAGGTTCCTGTTTATGGTTATTCCAAGGTCTTTTTCTTTAT
>NC_051399.1:21628636-21631136 GCF_015228065.2 Penaeus monodon | reverse complement strand
GACCGATGCTCTCAAGGACAGCGCTACATTGCAGTTATCCTACATTCTTTTAAATCATTTTTTGTTCCTGCATAGTGATTATAATTACATCGAAGGCACAAAAAGTATGTTTCTTGTGGTAAATAATTCTCTTACACATTTTTTCTGAATGTTCATGATAAATCCATTGATTGTCAAAGTCACGCAAAAATAAATACGGAAGTTTAAAGCAAATAATGTTAGAAAAATAACAAACTGTAGAAGGAAACTTGAAAATCTCCCTGGTGCATCCTCCGAAAAGCGCATTTTTCTGTTATTCTGACGAGCTGGCTTACCTCACTTCTCTTTCTCATAACTTTAGTGGTAGCTTATGCTACCAAATTCGTATAAAATTTACGAATAATTTCTACTAAATCTACTTTGTGGGCGTGTGCCTAAGTGTACTACCACGTGTCCGCATATGTGCATAGCTTCTTTCCATGCAAATGGCCCTCCTTTTGCTAACCAGCGCTGGCCAAGGATAGCGGATCTTCCGGCCACCCAAAGCGCGCACTTGTCCGCGTCCTCAGGTGAGGCGGAGACCGGTCCCGGCGGGTCCAGCGCTCTCCACCCCCGCCCTTGCTCCCCCTCCCCGCTCCTCCCTGCTCCCCTATTCGCCTTTACGATACACATTTTCCTTCCATTGGCGACGCTTTCCAGCCGACGACGTAATGGCTGTCGAAGATTTTTATGTCATAAGTGCAATATACAAGCGTGCATACGTATGTGCAGACATACAGATTCGTCTCTCAGGTTCTCGTCGCAGGATCAGCATTCTCCTCATGATCTCACTCTGCTTCCCTGGGGACAGGGAGAACGTTAGCACTCGGAGGCCTACCAGTGGAAGCTCGACTAACGAAAGGAGACGTTTGCCGTTTGCATGATTCATGGCAGTGGTATTTTTTCATTTCAATACACTTTGATCACATTGTGTGCGTGTGTGAGTGTGTGACTGACGGACTGACTGACTGATTGAATGTATGAATGAATGGAAGAGCACAGGTGTAATCAAAGCCAAATTTAAGACCCATTTGCTCAACATTAATACAGCACTGAAGGATAAAAATAAATCATAAGTTAAACGAAGTTTCAACTTTACGGAAATGAATTAATGTCAAGTTACTCCTTGAGAAATAATAACATCCAGACTTAATGACATCATCAAGAGTTCCCGGACTGCATCGAGAGGCTTAACAATTGCAGTCGTTTTGCTTCACTTCCCTGGGTTCGTTTGGAGCTTCGTACTCGTATCGCTCGTTCGCCTGAAATGAATTAGAAAGTTGCTGTGCTTTTACTTTTTCAGGCCTTTGCTTTGGTAATTTGGGTTTTTCATGAATGGTGAACACATTTGTTCATTTGCAACCATTTTGCCTAAGATGTGTAAAACAGTGTATAGGTTCTTATTTGAATCGTGCATGTACATTCTCTCTCTCTCTCTCTCTCTCTCTCTCTCTTCTCTCTCTCTCTCTCTCTCTCTCTCTCTCTCTCTCTCTCTCTCTCTCTCTCTCTCTCTCTCTCTCTCTCTCTGTTATTTCTCTCTCTGTGTATTTCTCTCTCTGTATTGCTCTCTCTTGTATTGCTCTCTCTGTGTATTGCTCTCTCTGTATTTCTCTCTCTGTATTTCTCTCTCTGTATTTCTCTCTCTCTCTCTCTCTCTCTCTCTCTATTCTCTCTCTCTCTCTCTGCCTCCTTCCAGAAGATGAAGAGGTCAGTCACTGTTAAAGACAAACAAAGCCATTTATGGTACATATAATCGAACATGATTTCTAGGATTTTTACGGGGGGAGACATCTCGGGAATTACAGTCAGAATATACGGACACATCTCACGCATACAAACACATATTTACACACACGACGCGCGCTCACGCCTCACCCCACCCACCCACACCCACAGAAATGGGCCCATATCATACACCAGCGTGCCGATACAAGCTTTGAAGGGCAGCTGTTAACACGATCTGTGGCTCCTCGCAACAACCAGGAGTTCAGAGCTTACTTTGCAGTGTCTTGATATTTCCATTACTACTTCTCTACAATAACTGCTGCCGTTCCGTTGCGCCCCCTAACTACCACTTCCTGTTTCATATTCTGGCTTCGAGATCTGGTCTTTAGTCATCGAGTAATTGTTTTTGCTTTTAAACTTGTCGAAGTGGAACTTTTATATCAGTTCAGGTTTATCCGAGTCAAACACATTTTCAGTAAAATGAGTCTATATTCATCTGGAAGAATACTGATCTGAAAAGTAAAGTGGATCACAAGATAAGCAACAACAAAAAAAAAAAGAAAAAAAAATATATATCGTATTCTGAGGTCTTTTGGAAAGTAGTGACTGCTCGTGGGTGTGTGTGTGTGTGTGTGTGTGTGTGTGTGTGTGTGTGTGTGTGTGTGTGTGTGTGTGTGTGTGTGTGTGTGTGTGTGTGTGTGTGTGTGTGTGTGTGACATAATGAATGAGTGTAGTTACAGAATATTTGATTATATGG
>NC_051399.1:21618636-21621136 GCF_015228065.2 Penaeus monodon | reverse complement strand
CCGAGGGAATGGCTTCACACTTACACAGCGCTCAGATGTGTAACTTTCTCTCCTAACTACAGATTAAATTAACTGATATACAGTATTCAGTCTATTCCATACACGGTTATTTTCCATGCATTTAAATCATAGCAGTTAAATATGCACCTGCAGTAGGTGAAACCTTTGTTTAAACCAAAGTCGTGTTACAACTATAGAATACTAGCTGCTCTGTCAATTTTGATTAATTAGAAATCCTAAGCTAATACAAGGAGACTTGCTTCAAACACAAACTTGTTAACTTCACACAAATGGGATGCCTAAAGGAGGATCTTTTAGACTGAGTTGATGCAGCAAACAGGCATGAAAGAGAACTCCTCGGTCTATTTCGTCGATAATTGAATTAAGGTTAACTGAGTGGCCTGATTGTCGGGGGGCAAGTGAAGGCGGAGACGAAGGATGCAGCGTGAGAACTGCGATAAGGCGCCACCAAGACAATTAATTAACATCCTGTGACTCTATGGCAATTTAAATTTGGCTCACTTTAAACAATTATGCACACCTACAAACGTTTAGCTGAAATCCATATCCCTTTTTAACAACTAGAATAAGTTTTTAAAATGAAATAAAATACGCTTTAAACTCAAGCTATTCATTTAAGAAACAATAATGACCATAAAAAATGGCTCTGCTCCCACTTATCTTGAAAGCACGAACTTTATGCAATATATAGCATGCCAACCTCGATATACGTACACAATCACCCCCGACTCTGAACTTATCTAAAAAAAATACCCAAATGCCTACTGATCAGTTTTATTTATCTCTACTGTCTTCGTGTATATCTTCCCCTTCATCATTCCTCCTCCTTACCACGATCACCAGCATCTTCCCTTCTCGTTGTTGTTACTTTAGGCGTTATAATGCCACTTGTTCTAGCGAAGCAATATGTCTTCACACTATTCCTTGGCTGCTGTCTGACTCATCTCTTTTCTCCGATCCTTCTGCAGCGGAAGGGAAGCACCAAGGAGGAAAGTCTGACAAGGAAAAAATAATAACAAAAACCAGCGCGAAACACTCCTACAATGAGTATAAAACATGCAAGCGTCTGCGGGCAAACCGAATGAAGCTAAAAACTTGGCAACAAACTGGAAACGAGCGAAGTTGAGATAAAATTTGGCGCTGGAAAAAAGACTGGATACGCGAAGTTGTGAGGCCGTGCGCGTCATGCACGACCCCAACCGCAGCGGGAGGTATTAAGTGACCTATCATGACCCTCCCGCGTTGTATTGGAGACGAACGCCCTTCAGAGTAACCCTGATCACCTTGGGTCTTGGCTTGCAATAAGAGGAGGGAAGATCAAAGAAGATACGTTCCACCCAGAACAGCCAAAGACGGGCAATATCTGATGAACGCACTGCAAAGCCCTTTTCTAAATGGATCAAAACTTCACAATACCGAAGGCCACAAACGATGCGCAGAGCTTGAAATTAGAAAGATATTACATACAAAACATACATGTGCATGCACCCAGGCTTTCAGGTACTAATCATAATTACGCAGACATGGATAATTTAGAAAAAAAAATCACATCCTGAAGAATCTTCCGGGCGGAGGTTGCTTTTGTTCACGACGTGGCCAGACGACAGATTGTTGGACAGATAACTACGGATGTCAATTCCACGTTGCTCTTTGCCAGGACCACTTAGCTCGATGTCTACGCCGCGCGTTCTTGGCACAACTCCGCACTCTCAATTGAGAGTGCGGAGTGCGGTTTCTCCCAATGGTCCTGCTTTTGACGGTTTTCATCTGTTTGCTCATTTACTTGTTGCATTGTGCTCCTCCATACATGTCAATCTAATACACAGTTCTTTCATTAAGATTTCACATTGTAACTTGGCACAACACCCCTTAACACTGTTAACATTTATTTAAAATGCACGTCCTTTCTCTGTGATCTCTATCGCGATGTACACTATCGTCCGAAACTGTAAGTTCACCGTCTCCAACAACACGCACACTCGCTTCTTTATATCTGTTAGAAGTCACAACACCATATCATATTCATAGCAACCCACGGCCTTTCTAATGATCAAAACTCCTTCATACTAATCATGTTTGCATCATTTATGTAATACAATGAAATGCCTAAATTCAAAATCCTATCACCCACTACCGCCATAAAATCCCTACTGCCTTCTAAAGCAAGTGCACTTCATCACAAACGCTATCTATCGAATCTCCGTTACCTTCGTTGCCAAGCACAATATCACCATTACTTTCGCCATTAACCTCGCCGACACGAGGTCAGCCCCATCCCCACATAAACTATTGTCCTAATATCGATAAAGATCTTATCTCCAGCCACAGGGAACCCCCTCTGTTCTCCTCCGGCGAGAACATGATAACTAGCACAAGGTGAAGTTGAGATGTCTCTGTCTACGGCGCGACGGCCCGTGATGGAGTGCACGAGGCGCGGACACCCCTTCCTGGCCCGACCACTAAGGCGGACAAATGGTAA
>NC_051399.1:21608636-21611136 GCF_015228065.2 Penaeus monodon | reverse complement strand
GTGAGCGAGCCAATGTCCCGCGTGCTCACGGCTGCGTGACGGAGCCGAGCACAAGTTGGTGGTAATGTATCCGGAAGGACCATCACCTGCGTCATGTTCTCCGAGTCACCACACGCCAAGGGGAGGGGGGGAGGGGGAGGGAGAGGAGATTGAGGAGAAGGAGGAGGAGGAGGATAAGAAGGAGAAGGAGAAGGAGAAAGAGAGAGAGAGAGAGAGAGAGAGAGAGAGAGAGAGAGAGAGAGAGAGAGAGAGAGAGAGAGAGAGAGAGAGAGAGAGAGAGAGAGAGAGAGAGAGAGAGAGAGAGAGAGAGAGAGAGGCTTGGGTAGGGCATGAATGGCGATGTATGTACGTTTCTTTGTACATATGTTTCTGTGTAGGTGGATGCTTGTAAGAATCCATTAGCCTAAACCATTCTCCACCGGTTGAGAATCATGAACTTTGCGCACCAAGAGAATATTCAGTGCAAGTTTCTCGAACGGTACACTGGGCCTCGCATAAATGGGTCTATAGTCTTGAGTTTGATTGACTTGCATTAAGTCTCCGCCGAACACGGTTTAAATAAGGAACTCAGATAAAACATTCAGTGTATGGAAGAACAACTTGATCTCGCGTACTTATTAACACCATTCTCACACAATTAGAATAATGCACGTTAGATTTAAAAGGAGAGGGCATAGTATAATTACAATCTCACTCAAGATACACGCTTTATCAGTCAGTTGAATCTCACCGAGACTGGCGTCGTATTCACCTACGCACGTGGCCTGCGTACGAGACTAACCGGCCGCCGCTCTTAGATAGAACTCGCTAAGGTATCACTTCCACCTTCAGGCGGGGATTATAGGGACAACATTTTCCCTGAATTCAACGAGGAGGAAAGGCGCTACGAGGAGGCTGGAAGCTACGAAGAAAAGGGTCGTTGGAGACGAAAAGGAGCAAGAAGGCAAGAGATGGAAATCAAAATGGAAGAGATAAGTCTTTTAGTGAGTGAGTCTAAATGAATCTGATTCGAGGAATTATCCAGCATGGCATAGTGTGCTAGAATGGTATCGAAAATGGTAACAAATAGAAAAGTGTAAAACATTGTACACGATTCTCGATAGACGAACAGGAAACAAAAATATGGTATAAATGAAAAGTGAAGATGAAGCGCCTAGTGAATTCAAGCATCGTGTGACCTATCAGATATTTTCACCCGGGACAAGTGAGAGCGTCAGCCGACACAGCTCCCCAGCGCCCGCCACAACCGTTGGCCGTCCTTTCTTTTACCACGGGGTTGGCGGGAACCGTCCAATTTGAAAACTTAGTTTCTTCACAATTTTTTTCTTTTCTTTTTTTTTTGCTTTTCGTTTAATTTTTAAATTCCAAGGGCTTTTTTGCCATTTTTGAAATTTTGCTGTATTTTCCCCTTCAATCTCGGCAAACCCATTACGAAAAGCTTTTCCGTATCTCTTAGTTTTTTCGGCCGCTTTGGCCCAAAAACGCCCAACAAAAATACTTGTTAGGCAATTTCCCGGGGGCCCGACTTTAACTTGTCGCGAGTCACTAACTCCTCCGCATGGGCAATAAGAAAACCAACGCCTAAAAAACTTGCTCTAAAGCATCTATGACGCTAAAAAATTTTTCCGCCTAGTTACATTTTCAATGCCCTAAATATCCGTTTAAAAAGTTTATAAACTCTATACCAATAAAAAATATCACACTCACAGTTGAGAATATTAATTCTTTCGATTATTCTATTTTCCACTAGTACAACAAAAAATAGGCTGCTGTATGAGCAAAAATTTTCATATATACCTCGACGAGTTTTCTGATCGAATGATATTTCTTGTTTCCCCCCTCTTTTCCTCTCTAGGGTTTTCTTTTTTACCTGGATCAAAAACCTCTCGCTATGGTGGTTCACGCCCCTTTTTGTCCCCGCAGTTTAAATTTTTCCCCTTAAACCTCTTGATCCCCTTCCCCTCCCCTTTCTCTCTTCGCACAACCCCTCATCTCACCCTTCTCCTATTGTCTCATCCTCGTCTCAAATTTGTCATCTTCTCCACTCACCCTTGTCACTTTTTTACTTCCCTCACTTCACACTTCGCTCCCGAAACTCACCTTCAGTCCATCACCCTCCACCTGCCCTCTCCCGTTCACTTCTGGCCTCTCCTTCAACCTCACTTCATCCTGCAACTCTTCACTATCAACTCACACTTGCCCTCTCCTTCTTTCACCATCATTTCTACTTTGCCCTTTCCGAACTTATCCTTACCTTGCTTTCCACTACGCTTACTCTAAACTCTCTCTTTCTCTCCTCACTTACCCTCACACTCTTTCCCTCACTCATGCATGCGTTTGCATTCACTATCAAACGCGTGTGCGTGCGCGTGTGATCTTTATTACCTATATCGCCGAGGTCAAAAAGCGTTAAAAATCAAAGTATTAAATGTCCTTCAAGCAAAACTCCACGGGAGGCAAAACCTTGGGGAAAAAATAAACATGACGCAAAAGCAGGAGT
>NC_051399.1:21594233-21596036 GCF_015228065.2 Penaeus monodon | reverse complement strand
ACTTTGCTGTATTCAGACAATTTGTATTTGATATGAAGAGAATCAAGTATCATTTTCCAGTTCTAGTTGAATGAATGCTTACGTTTTCATTTTTTTTCGAACGCCTTTTAAAATTTTCTCTAAAGAAGTTCGTCGCATACTTACTCGTGCCACGTAGACCTGGTGGTATTGCGTAGGTCTAAGCGAAGGATCAGGACATTGCATTTAGTATATTGTATATATGATATACTTAAGGTTTAACGATGTAAATAATAGGTAACGAAGAAATCTTTCAGTAAATCTGACCCATTTTTTAAACTTGCTCAAGTTTAAATTAAATCGAGTTCAGGCTCTTTTCTTCTTATTTACACTAACTGATAGGCCATTTTAGCTGCCCTTTTGGGGGAGAATTAGGGCAAGCAAAGAAAGCGTCTTGACGCAGTGACGATTGCGTGGTACGACGTGGGGCGGGCGGGGAGCAAGATTGGCTCCCAGAAGAGGAAGAAAACATCAAGAAAACCGAATCAATAAAAAAGGCTAACATTTCAGCGCGCGCACAGATGAAAGAGAAGTAGACGAGGTAAGATTCAGATTTGCTCATTTGCAAATGGGCGTCAGATGAAGCTACAAGAGAGCGGAGTGAAAAGGAGAGGCGTGAGGCAAGACTGGGAAGGATCAGTGGAGCGAAGGCGAGGGCTGCGTGAGGGAGAGGGATGAAGACGGATGCGGGATTCAAGAGATAGAGAGAGAGAGAGAGTTTTAAGTTTGGTTTGGATTCCATTTGATACAATGGATATTCTTGGTGTGACATACTGTCTGTTTGATTTTGCTCACGTGTGTCAGCTGCTGCTGACTCGGCTGAACCGAGTCCTTGCCCGCCGTGGTGCCCAGCCACAGCAGTAACCTCCGGCCGACAGTTACAACTTCTCGCGCCTGGGCGGGGCGCGAACCGCCGACCCCTCGGATGAGAGGCCGACACGTTACCACTGTACTAGCCCGGAGGCTAGAGAGAGAGAGAGAGAGAGAGAGAGAGAGAGAGAGAGAGAGAGAGAGAGAGAGAGAGAGAGAGAGAGAGAGAGAGAGAGAGAGAGAGAGAGAGAGAGAGAGAGAGTACAATCAGCGGTGAGCGTAAGGAACAACTCAGGCTGACACGGAACTTATTGGTTGTTTCACGACAATTTGAGGTTCTCCCAGACTGAAATGGATCACTCCAAGTCGAGATGCTGCTCTCGAAGTCGTCGCGAAAGAAGATTTAGGGTTTCTAACTTCTGTTGGATGTTTGCTCTTACGGAATATAGACAGAGTCAGTACAGTACTGAAACTGAATATGAATTCATACTTTTTTATGATATTCCTACTCATACGATACAGCTGAAGCAGCCTAAAGGGTAAAGATATCTTATTTTGCGCCCGTGCAACCTTGGTGTAGTAGCAGGTCTTCGAGGGGAAACTCCACACCCAAAAAAATCTTGCAAAAGTCACTGAACGAAATGCATAGAAAATACGGGGTAAGTGTCGCGTGAAGACTAATTTGGGAGGTTGAGTATAGCAGGTGCTAGAGGTTCCGGATGTCACCCTTTTTCATTCGCATTAGCAAGGGTGGCCGGACCTCGTGCGGATCTATTTCACACAGTTTCGCTTTCCATCAGGTCTGTGCATCTTTGATTACTTGCGAGAGTGAGTGGAGAGAGGGCGTTGTGTCCCCTCCAGCTGGGCCTTCCATTGGTAAACATTGCGAATTTTTCCGTCTCGCAGACCTCTCCGTCAGCCTTTGTTGAGGAAGTCACGAGAAACGAGTCCTGTCCCCGTGGACTGTATAAAGTT
>NC_051399.1:21588910-21591633 GCF_015228065.2 Penaeus monodon | reverse complement strand
CTTTAATAAAAAAATTTTCGATGATTTACCAAAAATTCAATTTCTTTTTTTCGTACAAAAGTTTTACTTTTCTTATTAAAAAAAACGGTTTTTTGGGAAAAAAAATTAAAAGCAAATTGTTTTTGGTAGTTTGATAATGATACGCAATAACAGTAACGCATGACAAACGAAAAGACCGTTAACAATACCCCACAACGACATGCAATATGTGTCAAATACAGGTAAGCACCCCGTATGACAGAATCTAACTATGTAACAAGAAAAAAATAATAAAAGTGCCCAAAAACATCTTTATGTAAAAAAAGATTTTTTTTGATTTTTAAAAAATAATTTTATAAAAAACAGTTTAAAAGAAAAGGCCAGTTTATAAAGTTAAAAATTGATATGGCTGAAGCAACGAATGACGCCGGGTGCGGGGGAGTCCCAAACTGCATACTAGGCGTTTTTGCAGCACAAATATATGGCACTTGAACAAAATACTTAGAAAAAACCAGAGTGGTTGTATGGTCCTTCCAAATTGGGGCAGGCTATGGAAACCGAAACTTGGGTTTAAGTGTTTTGGTCTTAATAAATAAACACGCAGCACACAAACACATACAAACCCCCCCCGGGTTATGTGGTGTGTTTATGCAGTATATATTTAATATATATATATATTATATATATATAATATTATAATATATAATAATATATAAAATTAAAATTATATTTGTGGTGTGTGTGTGTGTGGTGGTGTGGTTAATATATATATATAATATATATAATATATATATATTATATATATATATATATAAATATATATATATATTAATTATTGTGTGTGTGTTGTTGTGTGCGCGTGTGTGAATGTGTGCGCGCGGGTGTATTGTGTTGTGTGTGTGTGCGTTGGTGTGTGGTGTGTGGTGTGGTGGGGGTGTGGGGGTATTGTTGTTGTGTGTCGTGTGTGCCGTGTGCGTGTGCGTGTGGGGTTGTGTGTGCTTTGTGTGTTGGTGTGTGTGGGGTGTGGGGGTGTGTGTTGTGTGTGATATGTGTGTGTGTGTTTGCGTGTGTGCGCGTTGCGGTCTTGGTGGTGTGGTGCGGCGGGGTTTGGTGTGTGTGTGTGCGGGGGGTTTGTGTGTGTGTCCGTGTTGCCCGGTGTGTGTGGGGACATCGTGACATATCTAAAGCAAAAAAAAAATACATAACTGCATCGACACAATTACAAACCACGGCACTAGCAAAAACCTCACAGTCCACAAGTAGACAAACCGGGTTTAAAAAGTTACGTAGACAAACATTCACGCACAAGCAAAGAAACAAATACAGAAATGAACACAGCAAACAAAAAACGGGTCATACTAACGTACACACTCCATATGGATAAACAGAATCAGATTATTAAAAAACTGTTCTGTCCGAAAGGGAAAACCCCGCGAAGTTGATAGAAACCCGAGTATTCCCCCGGGCGGCGCGCGCGATATTGACAAGCATCGCGAGAGAATGGTTTTGCGATATTCGAATGATGCCATTCCGAGTGCCTCTATTATTGGTCCCCCAACAAGAGGAGAGGAGCGCCGCCGCCCAGCCATTATGTCCAATTACTTGCTCGGTTGTGGACCATTTGCATAATTCTGTAAGCCAGGTCAGGTAAAGGTCGGAATTGGCTGTGTTCGTGACAGCCGCGGTCTCTCCGCGCCCTCACAAGGGAAACCTTGTTAATAGTAAAGTTTACTGATAAAAAGAACATGTTTCGACATACGTTGAAGGTTATGTTATGATCTGAGAATTATGCTAGCCAAGTGTCGTTTCTGCGAAACTTTCAAAATAGGTATTTTGGTATAGGCAACTGGCGAGAAATAAAGGGTTATTGGAATGAAATGTACATCAACGAATAAGGGCACACAGTATATGGTGTATGATTCAAAGTATACTAAACGATACTATTGTATGATGAACAATATACTCGTGTATAGATGCGTTTTGGTAATAAAATAAAAACAAGAAAATATATGTTATGACAAAAAGAGAATGTCAACATCTCACGAAAGAGCTGTAGATGCTTCCAAGCAAGCTGAGAAAGAGATGCTGGCTAAAGTGACCTCCACGACGAGCCTGGAGGAGGACGTCGGGAACTATTCGAGCAGGGGGGGGGGTCAGGTCGCGAACATGCTATTCGCGTAGGGGGAATTGTCGTGCACGTTCGGTCTGACGGATTACAGAGCCAAATTATGGGTATCATCTTCAAGGCATCCAGGGACAGATCTGGAATACCAAGTATAAGTTATCTTGCTGTTCGGTGGAATCCTATTTCATTACGCTCGGGATGGGCTCCGTGTGCGCCGCCTTCCTCGCCTATTTTCTTCCTTTATGTCACAGCGTCGTCCTCGTGCTCAGTTCCCCGATTGTCGACTTTCTGACTCGCATGTAAAATCTGGTAACTTATTGTTTATTGTATCCGCTTTTTGCTTTTAGTATTATCGTTGTCATTGTGCTCATCATCAACTATCGTAATCACTTGCATTACTATCTTCATCATGACAGCCATCATCATTATGATCATTGTCACCATCATCAAACATCCATTATCATTACCTTCATCAGTATCGCCCCTCATCATTATAATCACCATCATCTTCATCATTAATATCGTCATCGTCATCATTATCCTCACCATCATAATGATCATCTTCATCCTCCTCTTCCTCCATCATACCATCATTATTATCATTATCACTTCTTATCAT
>NC_051399.1:21576410-21586410 GCF_015228065.2 Penaeus monodon | reverse complement strand
TATATTATGTATAAATGTTTTTAATATATATAATATATATATATATATATAATATATATTATTTATTTTTTATATAAATATACACATATTAATATAACTACACACACCCCACCACACACAACACACCACACACACACACACAAACACACACACACCACACACACACACACCACACACAACACACACACACACACCCCTATATGTGGTTGATATTATTATAATATATATATATATATATTATAATATTTATAATATACATATAAATATATATATATATATATATAATATTAAAATTTTATATAATATATAAATTTTATATGTATGTATGTTGAATGAGTGACGTTCCAGCTGGAGGAGCGATAGCAGCAGCTGGGGGAAGATGGGGGGAGCGGGGAGGTCACCGGCTCCGTTGTACACTGATGCTCCACTGTTTTTGCCGACCACCTCTCACCCCCTCCCCCTGAGCTCTTAGATTGCCTAAAAGGGTACCTAACCGGCTGTATCCTTTCCGCGTGCATTGTCCTGGTGTCTTGGGGGTGCTCTCCCTGACCCTATCCCCGGCCTTGGGTTTATCTGTCCGTCCTCGATGTCCACACGTCCTCGAAAGTGCGCAAAGTGTCGAAAGGTCCCCCTTGACTTCGGATTTCTAACCTCCTCGTAGCCCTCGCCCAGGCTAACTCGGGGCGTCCTCGTGAACGCCCTCAAGATTGCCGGTCCTTCTCGCATCCACAATCCTCGAAATTTTCACCCGGATCATGGGCGTGGGGGCAGGGGGGGCACTCGGGGCGGCTGATACCTGCGCTCGAGCTCCGATTTTACGGATCTGCATTTTGGGGGGCAACTGGTCCTGCGGAAAAGGTGCGGGTTCGCTGGATCTAGGGGGAGTCCAGCAGCAAGCCCGCCATACATGGGACGGCTTACCACCTTTCGACAAAATCTTAGTTGGGGGCCTAGGCGATCTTCGATGACGCCCTTCCCCCTGGCTCCTAAAGTGACCGGAACCGTACAGGTTCTTGCAATATTAGTGGGGAAAACCAGACATAACATAAGGGCCAGATAAGAAAAAGAAAGGCAACAGGAAGAGAGGGGGTTAACTACCACTACCCGGGATTTAAAAAAATTGTTTTTTTTTTAATGGGTTTTTAAAATTATTTTCGTCTTTTTTTTTTTTTTTTTTTTTTTTTCACAAAGATAAAGAAGAAAATAAAGAGGGAGAGTAAATAGCAGCCCGCATGGACCTAGTTTGAATCCCAAAAACCATCTCTGATAATATGAGAGAGAAAGAGAACGACATGGGCAATCCGGAGTTTTACTGAACCCAGTCGTCCACAGGAAAAAAAAGAGAAAATTGACGTCAACCACTCGTCACACGGAAAAAGTGGGCTAAAGAATACTAATAAATCTTTACCCCGGCCTAAACAACCTTATTAATAAAAAGGGCAGGTCTTTTGCCCTGCTGGTGAGTGAGGGAATGTGTGTGTGTATGTGGTGGGTGACAGTAGCGTTAATGAGAGGGAAGGGAGAGTGACCTCACAAGGGAATGAATCAAAACACGAATATTAATGTTCATTAACAAAAATGAAGTAAAATAGCAAAGAAAAATAGCTATTTTAAAAAACATTTTAACTACCACATTTAATTAAAATTTAATATATGGACAGAATGTTGCTGAAGAATGGGGGCATGAAAAAAAAATTTGCAAATATTTAACAAAAAGATCCGGGGTCAGAAATCTGAACTGCCGAGGTAGTTCTAGCTAGGCATGCCAGACCTCATTAAAAATATTAAAAGGGGGGGTCCATACCCCAAATGCCGTATATGACTGAGGCACTCGAGCCAGGGAATATAAATAACCTGCTGTCTTTGCGTATCTGTGTGGGCGCTCGCAAAATTCCCCAAGGATATTAAAATTTTCACGAATCCACAAACGCTTGGGGGGACCCCAAAAAAATGCAAAAGGGCTTGAGGGGGGGTGGAAAGGTGTGTTTAAAAAGCAAAAATGATTCTAGTTTTAAAACCCCAGTCCTAATTAATTAACGGACGTAACCCCGGTTTCCCCCGACTCAAAGGGGAAAGAATAACTTTGGGTTTTTTTGTACCTACTTTCGAACGACAGAGCCAGATCATTAGGGTTTTTCGCAAACCCCGGGCAATATCGGGCAACCTGTGCCACTATGATATGGGAGAAGATCCTACGCTATATTCAATAAAACAATTTTAAAGAAAATGCGTTTTCAGCTTTTTTCTCGCCGATAGAACGTGTCACCCAAAAAACAATGTAACAATGCATGGTTAAATTCCCCAAGGGGTCAACAAAAAAAAACAAACCCAATTACAGGGAACCCAACTGTCAATTTTTCCATCCATGTCGCCACCGACCGGGAAAAGAGAAGTGAGGTAGGTCAAGACGGAAAACAACCTTTTTTTAAACCAAAAAGGACCGCAAGCGAAAAAAAAAGGGACGGTCAGGTGGGGCGGGGGAGGAAAAATTTTAAAGTATTCATGATAAGATAAAATCACAAGCTTTAAATTCGTTGCAGATGAAACAAAATGAATCTCTAAAACGAGAGAAAAAAATTTAAATTTCTTTTAAATTTCGAACGAAATTTATGTTAATGAACCATACTGGATCGCAGGAATGCGATTTAGGGGAAGGGGAAAAAGTGTGAGAACGTGCCATTTTCTGTCATTAGCACCTTTTAACCCAACAAAAATAACAACGGGTTTAAAACATGTGTGGGTTTTGTGTGGTGTTTTGTGGGGTGGTGTGTGTGTGTGGTGGGGTGCGTGTGGGTGTTATATTATATATATATATATATATTTAATAATTTAAAATTATAAAATTTTATTTTATAATAATATTATTATATATATTAATATTATATATAATATAATATATTAATATAATATATATGATATTATATTAAAATATTAAATTAATAATATAATAATAAATTTTTTTTTTTTTTTTTTTTTTTTTTTTTTTTATTATATATATATTATAGATATATATATATATAATATTTTTTATATATTTATATATTATATTATATATATTATATATATATATAAAATTTTAATATACGCACACACCACGACACACACACATACACCAATACATACTACATAATATATATATATATATATATATATATATATATATATATTATATTATTTACTATATAATATATTAAAAATAATATTAAAAATAATAAAATATATATAATATAATAATATATAATATTTTTAAAACACAACACACACCAACACAAAATATGTATATATAATATATATACATATATATATATATATATATATATATATATATATATTAAAATATATATACATATATATATACATATTTTTATATTTTATATTATTATATTATATAAATAAAAATATAATATATATAAATATGTGTGTGTGTGTGTGTGTGTGGTGTGTGTGTGTGTGTGTGTGTGTGTGTGGATACAAAATGTATATATGTATATAAAAAAATATAGTATATGTTTTGTATAATTACATCTCTCTCTCTCTCTTTCTCTGTCTCTCTCTTGTTCTCTCTCTCCTCTCCCCTCTCTCTTCTCTCTTTCTCATATAATATTATATATATATAATAATATATATATAATATAATTTTATATTACATGCGCCACACACACACACACACACAACACAACACAACACCACACACATATATATATATATATATAATATATATATTATATATATATATATTATATAATATATATATATATTACAGTGTTATATACATACATACAAATAATGACATGTATGTATATATATTTACATATATATATAATGATATAATAAAAAAATACAGGTAGATAGTAGATGAATAATAGATATACAAAAAGAGACAGACATATAGATATAGATGTACGTAGAGATATAGATATAGATATAGAACGCACGTATGTATGCATATATGCATGTATGCATATATGTATTTATGCATGCATGTTTGTATGTATGTATACATGTGTATGTCTATATAAATTATCTGTAGATACATGCGTATATACATGTGTATGAGATAAAAATATGTTGATGTAGGTGGCAAATAAATAGCTATATATAATGAGGAGATCGGCAAACGTGGATGGAAAAAACAACAACTGAACGACATAATATTTAGGTAACCACCTCAACGGAATATAAGTAAATTCATAGCTTTTAATATCTAAACGGTAAATGGGAAGGATGAGAAATGATGCAGAATCCTGAACACGAACCGCCGACGCGACACCAAAGAGAGGAGAGAGGATCCACTGCCGCTGTCATCTGCCGTACACAAAGGAGAGGAACCTGCCATTGTCCGGGTCGACCCTAAGATGGCACTCCCGGGACGCCGCGCTGGTGGTAGTCGCTCTCGCCGCCGCGACCGGCCCTCGCCCGCTCTCAGCCCGGAGCAGCCCCGGCACTTTCCCGCCCTGCCGTATTGTAACTTGGTCGTGCTTAAATAGTTGATCTCTTTGCTGCAGCCTCTCCAACTTTTGTGGTGAGCCACAGTGGATTTAAGAATATCAGTGTAGTGCAAGCTTCACTAGCTCTGCTTGTTGTAATGTAAAAAATAATAATAATGATAAGTTTTATCTTTTAATTTCTTAATTTTTAAAACTAAAATCAAACGGCACATTATGCTTCATAATATGATATACATAACGCTAATTATCTTGCTACCAAAGCCAAGTTAGTTATTACGACTATGTAGTAATTATGCTCATGCTACATAGCATCACCTATGAACACCATAAATATACATGAACATCTTACCTGTGGTAGCCATGTAACAATGTTTTTTTTTACAATATTTCTATGAAGATTGCTTATGAATCCTAAACTAAAGTATTCATGAAAGATTAATATAATTTATTTGATTATATCCCTATTGAATTTTCATATCTTACCATAATGATGATGGACATTTAATGAATATTTACAGTCTACGCCCATTTAAATTACCTGTTCTACATAAGAGCTGCTATACCAACTATGAAACTGCGTGGTAGCGCAGTATATATGGAGCCTTTCAACCGATGAAACAATATTGTAGTTCCTCCGAAGCGATTATCCATTATTTCGGACCGAAGACCGGCTAGAATCCAGCAGGCGTGACGCGCAACAGAGGACGAAGCAGGGGCCTTGGCGGAACTATGCCGAACACCTGTTGAACCTGAGGCTGGAGGCTCTCCCTCCCGACCGGGGTATTCCTTTCTATTTCGAAGGAAACCCTCCTTTACACGCTCCTGTAACAGAGATTAAGACCAAATTCTTGGGAGCTGGGATTGTGAGGAAGGGTTTCTTAATTTCTCCATGACAGGGTTTCCCAGGCGACTCCAGGATCACAGGCTGTAATAGATCCTCTTTGCTTTAAAAATAATCTCTTCTCTCTTTCTCCTCCCCTTCTTCTCCTTTCTCTGTTTATCTCCCTCTCACTCTTTCCCTGTTTCTTTCACTGTCACAGAAACACACCCTCTTCGATCAAGTCTCCGACATGGACAGGCATGTTATGAACGATGTCATAGCAAGCGAGATACTTATCTTTATGACAAAGTACAAATTTTGCTGTTAACTGTTGAGACCATCTTTGTCGTGCGTGTCAGGTGCAAGCTCATTCATTGCTGTGAACTTCCAATGCCTTACCAGACAGGTTTATTTTTTCCATATAAATTTCCCTTCCACACCCTACCATTAACTCGCAATGCTAATTCTGTTAATACTCTTAAACTTTTACCAATCAATTGCATCATTAGTTCGTATGTCGTAGAAAATACGTATCAAATTGCCGACTTTTCAGTTCGTAATTAGCTACACACATCACTGCGTATTTTTTTCTAAAAAAAAAAAAAAAAAAAAAAAAAAAAAAAAAAAAAAAAAAAAAAAATATATATATAAATTTTATATAAATTAATATTATAAAATATATATGTATATAATTTTAAAAATATTTTATATATATAATATAAAATATATAATTTTAAATAATTTTTAAAATAATATGATATGTATATGTATATAAATTTATATTTATTAATAATATTTATATATATTATAAATTTTTATATTATATATATTTATATATATGATTCTCGTTTCAATCGTTCTATGCAAGGGGAAACTTTATGTTTTTTTTTAAATAATATATATTATATATTTTTATTAATATTTAATATATAATATTATATATATATATGTGTGTGTGTGTGTGTGTGTGTGTGGTGTGGTGGTGTGTGTGTTGGTGTGTGTGGTGTGTGTGTGTTGTGTGTGTGGGATATACTATATTATATATTATATAATTTTTTTATTAATTATTATTATAAAATTAAAATATATCATTTCTTAAATTTATTTTATTTTATATTAAAATTTATAAAATAATATAATATTATATATAATATATATAAATTATATATGTGTGTGTGGGTGTGTTGGGGTGTTTTGTGTGGATATATATTATATTATATATATTATAATATATAAAATATAATTATATATTAATTATTATATATTATACATATAATTATTTATATATAAAATATTATATAATATATATATATTATATTAAATTAAAATTTTGTGTGTGTGTTTGGTATTATGATATATATTATATTTAATTATATATATTTTTATAATTATATATAATTAATTTTATATATATATAATGTTATATATATATATAATATAATATATATATATTAAATATATATAAAATATATATATATATTATTATATACATTTATATATATTATATTATATAATTTATATAATTATATTAATATGGTGTGTGGTGTTGTGTGTGGTGTGTTGGTGGTGTTGTGTGTGTGTGTGTGGTATACTAAAAATGGTGTTTCAGAGGTACTAAAATTAACTTGACAAAAAAACAAAAGAATGATGAAGTGCTGAGAAAAATAAATTTTTAGACCGGATGTTGGACATCTTGAACAAAAGGTAACTAAAGTTTATTGGTCATGTTATGAAAAAGTAAAAGTATTGAAAAAACTTGCTGACAGGGATGGTGATGGGAGACAGAGGAGAGGCAACTAAAGACAAGACTGAGCGACAACATCAAAATATTTGCGGCTGCCCAATGGTACAAGGGGGAAAGAAAAAGCGCAAGATTCGAGTTGAATGGCGAAGGAGGGTGTGGAGAGGTCCACGGTGCTCAAACATGAGCATTACCTTTATTGATGATGATGTATATATACATATATAAAATATATAAAAAAAACAGTATAAATATATGTGTGTATAACACACACACAAAAAACAATATAATATATATATATATTTTTAATATATTATAATATAATATATATATATATTTTATATATGTGTGTGTGTGTGGTGTGTGTGTGTGTGTGTGGGGTGTGTGGGGTTTTGTGTGTGTAGTTTTATATATATATATATATATATATATATTTTATAATAAAATATATATATATTATTTTTAATTTTAAAATTATCTATATATATTTTTTGTGTGTGTGTCTATACTGTATATAGACATGTGTGTGTGTGTGTGTGTATATATATATATATATTATATATATAATATTATTATATATATATATATAAATATATATTATGTATGTAGGCGCATATATATAATATATATATAGATGTGCACACACACACACACACACGCACGCACACACACACACACACACACACACACACACACACACACACACACACACACACACATGTCTAATTCCTCGCGACAGGTCTCATCCAGCTGCCCAAGCCATGATCTCCTGGGTCGTCCCACAGGTCTCCACCACCCAGGGTTGTCTCGCAGAGAGACAACCTGATGGGCAGGGTCGTCCACAGGGAAATGAGCTAGGTGCCCATATAGCCTGAGTTGGCGATCCTGGATTATGCAAGTAACAGGTCCCATGCCAGTCTCACGGTGTAACCGCCGGTTGGACATGTGGTTCTGCCAACTGTACCCAATGATCCAGCGAGGGGACTTGTTACAAAAGGCATCAAGGCGAGACTCCAAGAACACTGGATAGCGTCCAGGTTTCGCTTCCCATAGAGCAAAACGGCAGTATAAAGGGCCCCTTGAAGACATGCAGCTTGTCCTTCTGCATAGGTACCGCTTTCTCCAAACGCTCTTATTGATCGATTTCATGGCTCCTGTTTGCCAGACCAATCCTTCTATTGACTTTTTGGGTCTGACAACCAGAGATATGGACTACGCTACCAAGGTATGTAAAACTTCCTGTAACTTCAATGTCCTTGCCGCAGACATGGATTGACTGAAGGGGTTTCCCCTTAACAGGACCCCAAAGTCCTGAATCTTGGTCTTAGTCCAGGAAACCTCTGGGCCTAGGGGCTTCGCCTCATTACTAAATGCATCAAGAGCCGCCACCAGTGACTCCAAGGGATGGCAACATCGTCGGCAAAGTTAAGGTCTGAGACCTTGATATTGCCTAGTGTTGCTCCACACTGACTTTGGCTAGTAGCTCTGCCCATTATCCAGTCCATACAGGTGTTGAAAAGTGGTGGTGCAAGGACACAGCCTTGCATCACCACTGAAATAACAACGAAGAAGTTCGAAATAACACCACCACACTTTAAGCACTTTCAGTAACAGTTTTAAAAGCTTGCTATTGGGGCCAATAATCTGTGTCAGAATACCCCTGATTTCTCAGATCTCCCATAGCAATTCCCGATGCACCAAGTCAAACGCCTTCTGAGGTTGATGTAGGTTGCAAGCAACCCACAACCAAACTCAGACGGCGTCCAAAATTTTCTTGAAGCGCTAGATTATTTCTTTTGTTGACTTGCCAGGAGTAATTGAACGCTTGCTTGGGTCTCTGAAGCCTCAGTAGGTGGTTGTGGATCTGTTTCAGAAGAATGTGGGCGAAAACTTTTCCTGGTATGCTGAGCAGTGTAATGCCACGGTAGTTGCTACAGTCCCGACGATCCCCTTTTCCCTTCCAGAGAGGGATGACCACGCCCCTCAGCAGGTCAGGGAGAATGGTACCAGACTGCCAGATGGCAGTCAGGACTGTATGCAGGCCCCGAGCCTTAGAAATTTAGCAGGATATCACAATACCTGCAGCTTTCCCACTCTTCAGCTTGGAAATCGCCATCCTAACCTCTGTTAGGGTAGGAGGTTGCTCACTGATGGGTGGGCCCAGCACAGGTATTGTGACATCGCTTGCATCCAGGCTAACTGTTGGAGGGTCTACCTGGTACAATTGTTCAAAATACTCAGCCCAACGTTCACGAACCCCAACATGATCCGAGATGATCCATCCATCTGCTGATCGGACTGCAATCATCTGTGAGGAGGGCTTAGAGTTCAGTTTTCTCAGGGCTTGGTAGGCAGGGCGAAGGTTATTTACCAAGAAATGGCCTTCAACCTCCTTAGCAAGATTCCTGATGAACTGTTCCTTGTCCCTTCTCAGCAGCGTCCGAGCCCTACGCACCATAGAACAACGCAAGACTTGATTCCCATCAGCCAAGCCTTGCGGCAGCTTCAGTGGCCTCTAATGTCTCCAGGAGATGGAATTCTGGGCCCTTTCCCCTCGGGCATACGCCAATGGACTCCCGAGCTGCTTTGGAGTGTACGCGCTTGAAGAGCTCCCACAGAGCAACTGGTCCGTCAGGGTTTTTGAGTTCGTGAATCGGTCAGAGACTGCCATGGTGAACCCACGGGCACACTCCTCCTCCCTTAGTCTGTCCAGGTGAAACACCTTAGGGTGGCCACTGGAGGGACGGGGAGTTTTGAAGTGGACCTGCAGGGTAGCCACAACCAGCCTATAGTTGGTGCCACAGAACTCTGCACTCCGGTAAACCTTGCAGTTCTGGAGGATCCTCCATCACGTACTAACAAGAATATGTTGGCCACTGTACCCATATCTCTGTACCATGTCCAGCGATGCAGTTTTGAGCGCTGGTACCAGGAGCCAGAGATCCTCATTTTCTGGGACCTAGCAAAGTCCCGGGGAAGGAGGCTATTCTC
>NC_051399.1:21533153-21548153 GCF_015228065.2 Penaeus monodon | reverse complement strand
TCTCTTTTATACTGCACTCCCCGTTGCCAGTTCCAATTGATATTTTTAATGAGTCCAGATAAGTGAGCTGTGCATTAGAACATTTCCTGTACATTATCTAGCCATGACCAAGTAAAATAAAACAATGAATTTTGGGGTGGATACAATACATTGCTATACCACACCTAATAATGTCATATGCTGAAAAAGCATCAGGAGAGATTCCATCCTCCATCTCCACATGGGAAATACATTGCACAGTGGGGGAAGAGGAATCCATCCATATGATGACAGGATATTGGTGAAATGGATCAGTTCTCAGACATGGCAAGCACTTCATCTTGCCAATTATCATTTGATAACTACTGAAGGCTACATTTCCTTGCAACATATGTCATTACTCCCAGTTTCTTCCCAAAGTACATGTATAACATGTTTTATTTTAGTACTTCTGATTGCTTTCCAAATAATATTGCTAATCATTCACAGGACTATATATTTTTATTCATATTTCCATTGCATCAAGTAATGTATTGTTCTTAGTCTTTGTTACTGTGGTAGATTGTTTTCTTGAAGGCACAAAAGTCCTGTCTGGTTTTGCTTTATCACAGTAACTATAGTGTGTTGGCATTTTACATGAATACTTCCAGGGATTAGGATACAAAATATTGTGGCAGTAGTCCATTTTCTGAATGTTATATTTCCTAAAAGCAAGTCGTAAAGGAAGTGACACTTGTGAAAATATAAACTGCATATCCATGAATGCTGCAGAAGGCAACCTTATCTTTTCTTTGTTTAAATGATATACATAAATGAGGCTGGCAGGTTAAGATAAAATGCTAAAAATAAAAATTCCAGAGGTCTGTCCCTTTATTACTGAACTTGTAATATTACCAACTTAATTCAAATAAAATGGGGAAAAAATATTTCCAAAAAACTACATTTTGAAAAAACCAAAATCTGATTCTCTAAGAAACATTCGGTCAAGATTCTTCCATACATTACATTTCCCCTAAACACACAATTATAACTAAACAGCTGCAGTTACAGGTGCCAGGGATTCATACAACTTTGTAACAGCAGTTTGTACTATTCTTTGCAGTTTTTCACTTTCACATGATACTTTCTGCAATTGAAAGAAATGTTATTACTGTTTGATTTAATTACATTAAATTCACATCATATTGGATTTTATATACTAATTATATCATGATCTATATATCATCCAATCATTCATACAACAAAGTACTTACCATAACTGACAGGTCAATGTTTGCCTTTACATTGTTAACTGTTACATAAAGTTTTTCACCTTTGAAGATCTTCGGAACAGATTCCTCTCCAAACATTTCTTGCAAAAGTTCTATAAGGCATTCCTAAAAAAGACAGCGGCAAAATTAAGATGGTTCAATGATTAATTGTCTGCCATAATCTGATGCACTTCACATATATATTACATGCTAATATCTCTTTCATTCAACTTGGAAATTAAATTATATCATACTGATGTGCTTTGTAATCAGTATTACATAATATTCCAGTCACAAACACGGTGTACACCTGACTGCACATAAAACCACCATTTACAATAGGGATCACAGACAAGAAATGTATACAGAATTTATTAAATTTATATCAATAATATTCTAACCTATATGAAAACACACTTTCTATTAGTCACTCACTTTGAAATGCATCTTGTCAAAGGTTGGATTCATGTTTGTTGGCACAGAAACAGAAGAGTTGTCCAAGTCCTGGGCCTTCAGAATCACCTTCATCACAGCATCTGCATACATATCAGCTGTGGGACTTGCAGTCCACTGTAGGTAACAGTGAAATATAATGCATGTATTTTATGTTGTTAATGCTGAATAATGCATCTGATACCATCTCCAAAAATAAAACCTTTTTTTTTTCTCTAACCTACTGAACTTTATCCAGGCATATTTGTATTTTGCAATGCTAACATTTATGGCAGTTTCAATATGAAGCCTATTTTATCCAGGCATATTTGTATTTTGCAATGCTAACATTTATGGCAGTTAATGCTAACATTTATGGCAGTTTCAAAATGAAGCTTATTTTAGAATTTACATCTGATATTCATAAATATTTTTACAAATCTAATGTCGTGCCTATTGTATTTGGCTTTTCTGTATAGTATAAAGATAGTATTTCTTTGAGGAAAAAAACATACATTAAATAAACAAAATGATTTTAAAAAGAAATTTAATAAGAATCATAAGAGTGTTCATCTTCCTCCTTCCTTACATACCTATTCTATTATTCATTAATGTCTAACTCTAATGTCTTGACAGCTACATTTCTCTTCCATTTACAAGCTATAATATTTTGTGTATATACAATACCTCTAATACAACCACAGGAGGTTCTTGGACAAGGGTTATAGCATCAAATACACGAAGACTATTGTTCTCTGCTGTTTCAGACAGGATCACTTCCACACTGCCATACATTGATGCAAGTAAATAATGAAGCAGCTGCCATGAACCTGTATAGTGGATGCTTGATCTCTGGGTAATGGTGGACACCATCAAGTCACTGTATTCTGAAATAACAAAGAACAGAAATCTTACACCAGTTGAATAATTTTTTTCTCCTTCCTATAATTAAAATCTACATAATGATTTAAATACTTTGAGCATGAGATTTCACTTACAGTATAAAAAAAACACAAAGGAAAAAATAACTCACTTCCCAGCTCTTTGGGAGAAATAATGTGACAGTTGAAGTTGCGCTTCACAAGAATGCCAGAGACAACATCATTTTCCTTAGGCTTTTGTAATGCAAGATCTCCCATCACCTGCATGTGAATAAAAAAAGCTAGCTACAGAATTTCTAATATTGTATTTCTCTCTCTCTCTCTCTCCCTCACACACACACACACACACACACACACACACACACACACAAAACAAAACAAAACAAAAACAAAACAAAACAAAAAAAGGACCTAAATTTAGTATATATGAACAGATCTGCATAAAGAGCCACAAAACCTACTTTTGGAGGTGATATACAGTACCTTGGCCATCTTCTCACCCCTGAAGTGGAATGTAACTGTCTCAAGGTTCTTGGGATTGAACACTTTCACAGGACTCTCAGTGCTGGCCTCATATTCCCTCTCCAATGCAGCTTTCAAACGGGACATTTCCGTCATCTCTCCATGTACCAACACCTAAAATTAAGGTTATAATGTAATCAATATCAATATTTAAAATACTTGCTAGTCAGCAGATTCATCAGTTTAAAACAAAACAAGCAAGTACAAATTGGGTTGATAATTATGTTTATATATATATATATATATATATATATATATATATATATATATATTATATATATATATATATATATATATATATATATATATATATAAAATTCCAAAATGTAATTTGGACTTGTAATGCATCTTAATCCATAACCATAACCTGCTCATTACTAGAGGTTACATTACTTACTGCCATAGTTATGTGAGAAATTGCAATTGTACTGCCTTATAAATATATATATGTTCTGTCAAACAATTATCCATCTTTTGAAAAATGCAATAATGAGTAACAAAAGGCAGAGGGAAGCTAACCACATTTGGGGGGCGTATGGTGCGGATAAAGTGAGAAGTTTGCTCAAAGTCTGTGTGAGCTGAAAATGAAATATACTCCACAGAGCACTTCATTGGCAGTCTCTGTCCAGACATTGTAGTTACTTCTTCGGGTTCCTTCAGAATTTCTTTAGCCAGTGTGCCTTCCACACAGTAACCTGATAACAAAGGAAAAGCATGAAGACTTTATACAACAGGAAATAAGAATTGGCAATGCAGATATCTAGCATACATGAGTAAAGAGACAGACGAACATTCACAAAAGAGTATGTTTACTTCAATAAACACAATATATTACCATATTTTTATAGTTAAACAATTTTGATTTCAGGTGTTAATTAGACCTTACCTGCAATGATGACACCATTCTTGGGGTCTGGGCACCACATTTCAAATAGTTCCCTGGAAAGTCCACTCTGCATCATACCTGGAGATGCCATAATAACACATGGCCCAATATCCTCAAACTGATCCATACCCTGGGAAAAATAAGATAAGAGAAATAATAACATTTCTATAAATTTCCTTAATATACAATACATATTATCAAATACACAATAAAAAAAAGATTACATACATTGTACACCTAGTTTATTCAACTAACTAATAATTTTACAGACTGATGCACTTCAGCTTTTATATATAATTTAGAACAGAAATGCAAATGTTTTACTAAATCATTACCTTCAAATTTGATATGTGCTTAAATTGAAATGGATTACTTATTGAGATCTGCCTCTGAATCCTGTCATTCATAGCATGTGTGTAAGTCTGGTACACACTCATGCATTTCTTAGCCAGGGCAGATGCATAGTAGATAGGCACTTCATGAAGTTCAGGGTGCTGCTGCCAATATTCATCTTTGGTGGACATGTGGGGAAGAAAAAATAATCATGAATAATCATAACCTACTTATGTCATTCAGAAAGGATCTTGGGAATGACAGTTATGAGGAACACAGCTATCATTAATGATAGACTACTACAAATGTAAAACTACTATAAACTAGGCAATAATAACTAATCATCAGCATCATACCTAAAATTAGGAGGAGTTCTTGAGCCCTGCCAAGTGCAAACACAGGTATCAAACAACGTCCACCTCTGCCAACAATTGTGTGAACAGTTGTTGTGAATCTTGTTTCTCTACTCTCTCGGGGTTCATGGATACTAACACCATATGTAGACTCGATCATTAACACATCTGGTCTTATTTGGGGAATTTCTGCCATCATCAAGTGACGATCTTCTTGTCTTGAAAAATCACCAGTATATAGGAGCTGTAAGACCAATGTGTATCATATTAAAATCCTTTCTTCACTAATCAGGGATTAACTTCTCCTTGTTTAGAGCTACACAGTATTCATGCCTCAGGCACTTTTATCATATTGATGTGTGTGACTGCTTGCATACACTTACCATAATAGATTTTAAAAGTCATTTTAAAAGGCATCAATTAGTCACGACTTCATAGGTTGACTTCATGTATATGTATATGTATATGTATATGTATATGTATATGTATATGTATATATATATGTATATATATATATATATATATATATATATATATATATATATATATATATATATATATATATATATATATATATATATATATATATATATATATATATATAATATTGTGTGTGTGTGTGTGTGTGTGTGTGTGTGTGTGTTTTGGTGTGTGTGTGTGTGTGTGTGTGTGTGTGTGTGTGTGTGTGTGTGTGTGTGTGTGTATGTGTGTGTGTGTGTGTGTGATTTTCTTTCTTCCTTTATTATCATATATCCATCTATAAACTGATATCAAGGACATAATCAATGAAAATTGAAAAATCTCACACCCTGGAAATATCAAAATACTGATGTTAATCCTATTTGTACTATGAATACTATCAAAAGTTATAAAAAGTTGCAAAAGTACATAATGTTAAAACAGTCAATATGTATTAGCCTTTTTTTTCACAATAGAATTTTGGTTATTTCTTTTTCAATTTGTTCTTGCCTTAGAAGTAGAAAAAGCTACTCTTTGATCTTTTTTTTTTTAATCTAAAAGTATCCAGTGTTACTGGAATCTCAGATTACATAAAAATAGCATGGATATTGCACCAAGGTAGTATAAATATTACATAATATTGTGCAGTGCCTTGAGAAAAGATTCAGAAAAAAAAAAAAAAAAATTATTAGTTCATTTCCTAACATAACAAATCTTGTAGTCTACATACCTTCACACCAGCAATTTGTATCATGAACATAGCAGCCCCAAGTACATGTCCGGCATGATAGCACCAGAACTTGATTCCATTAACTTCCTTTTCCTCATGAAAATTAATAACGTTGATCTTGTTTAGTGAGGCCTCCAAATCACTTTCAGAATACAGCATGTGCTCAGTAGCTATATTACTGGTTGAAAAAAAAAATAATAATAAAAAAAATAAAATAATGACCTTAAAAAAGGAAATTAATCCTGCTACCATAAAACAACATATACAATATACATATTCAATTCTACATCATAACTAATGTACTTCATCAACGTACGAAAATTGTATGAATTCATATAATCATGCACTGATATGTAAACTATGGTTTATATACTTCTTACCTGACTTTTATATAATCAGAAAGAAGCCACTTGTAGATAGCTTTAGTGGGATGAGTCATGAAGCAGCGACCTCTGAAGCGAGTTCGCATAAGAAACCATGGCAAACCACCAGCATGGTCCAAGTGAAAGTGTGACACTAACATCAGGTCAATTTGCTCAGGATCAATATGGTCCACAAAGGGCAGGGCACTCATTCCAGTCAGTGCTGGATGGATCCCAAAGTCCAACTGAAAAGTACAGAATACAAGAGCTTTATATAAAACATTATACATTATGACCATCATCTAAAACCATGGATAAATAATTTATTAAAATTAATCATGTAAAACTCTCATTTCAGAAACTTAACATTTAAAGCTTCCTCCTTCATGGATTTAGTACATTCATAAACTATGACAGAAAAATTACTGGAACTATTAGCTATCCCATAAACAGTTGTTGAGCACAAAACTTTAGTTACTGGCAGTATTATTCTTGACATGGATTTGTTCTGTGTAATTTAAGGCATTAAGTAGAGTAATGAAAATTGTATGGGTGGGTGCTTCATGCGCAAGGTGATGTGAAGCGATGGTGTGGTAGCCTAGATAGTGTTAAGTGCTTGTATGCCTTCTCGCTTGCAGCTTCCACCACTGGCTAGCCCAGTGCGAAAAAGGAAGCAGCTTTTGCATAAGTCTCCCCTGCCAGGTCTTCTGCAGTGCCTCCTCATGGCCACCCATGAGAAACTGGGCACCTTGTGGTCTTACTGTGGGGGATCTTGGAGCAGCAGGAGGCCCCAGAGGAACGGAGCTATGACCCACCAGCGTGTGGACACGCTCTGGCTCTGTACCAACTCCTGTCCCCTAGTCACCCTGGGGTAATGGGGCGGCTCGGGGGAGGTGGGCCTTGCCAGTCCTCCTCCCCCCAGAAAGACTCACAGGCAACATCTTCGATAAATGGATATGCTGGGGGGAGGGGTGTTGTCCCTCCCACCCAGCAAGCAAGGCGCGCTGTGGGTTCCGCTGGGAGGGCAAATATCGGGCTGCAGGATTGGAACGAGAGTTACTCGTCCCGCCTGCGCCCCGACAGGTGCCAACCCACCATGAAGCTTGTGGGGCAAAGCCCTCAGGAACCCCACAGGTGGATGGGTGTCCCTACAGCCCCCTTTATTTGGGGCAGCGTTGGCGGGGGCGGCAGAAGTGGTGTGCACCTGGAGTGACCACCTGGGGCTTAACCTAAGGGGAGTTTTCTAGGTAGGCGCTTAGAACATCCAGTCCTTGCAGCAGGATGAGCGGTTACCTCCGCTATCGCAGGAATTGAAGCAACTGGGAGTTGAGGCGGTTGCCCTCTTGGAGGTGAGAAGACCTGGCAGCAGCACGATCAGTATGGGTGGGTACACCTACTACTGGTTGGGCCACAGTGATGGTCACCACCTCCAGGGTGTAGTCATAGCCATCTCCAGCCGACTTTAGCCCTCGATAGTTGAGGTGACACCGGTTGATGAGCGTATTATGGCATTGAGACTGAAACATGCCTTTGGCTTCATCTCTCTTATTGTTGTATACGCTCCTACCGATGTATGTAAACTTGATGTGAGAGAGGAGTTCTACACCAAACTCACATCTGTGGCAGACAATTGCCCCCAGCGAGATATTCGCATTGTTCTTCAATGCGGTATCCGGCTGTGACTGAGCTGGCTATGAGATGTCTGTCTGCCACCATGGCACAGGAGCTGATCCTAGCAGCGAGAATAGCCTCCTTCTCTGGGACTTTGCTAGGTCCCAGAAAATGAGCATCTCTGGCTCCTGGTACCAGTGCACCAACCCGCATTGCTGGACTTGGTACAGCAATACGGGTACAGTGGCAAAGGAGATCAACCACATACTTGTTAGCACGCAATGGAGGATCCTCCAGAACTGCAGGGTTTACCGGAGTGCAGACTTCTGTGGCACTGTTCATAGGCTGGTTGTGGCTACCAGCCTGTCCCTCCAGTGGCCACTCCAAGGTGTTTCACTTGGACAGACTAAGGGAGGAGGAGTGTGCCCGTGGGTTCACCATGGCAGTCCCTGATTGATTCACAGAACTCAACAACCTGACGGACCCAGTTGCTCTGTGGGAGCTCTTCAAGTGCGTAACACTCCAAGCAGCTCAGGAGTCCATTGGCGTACATCCGAGGGCAAGGCAGAATTCCATCTCCCTGAGACATCAGAGGCCACTGAAGCTTGTTGCATGGATTGGCTGAATGGTAATCAAGTCTTGTGTTGCTTCATGGTGCATAGAGCTCGGACACTGCTGAGAAGAGACAAGTAACAGTTCATCAGGAATCTTGCTGAGGATGTTGAAGGCCATTTCTTGGTAAATAACCTTCGCCCTGCCTACCAAACCCTGAGAAAGCTGAACTCTAAGCCCTCCTCACAGATGACTGCAGTCCGATCAGCGGATGGACGGATCATCTCAGATCATGTTGGGGTTTGTGAACGTTGGGCTGAGTATTTTGAGCAGTTGTACCAGGTAGACCCTCCAACAGTTAGCTGATGCAAGCGATGTCACAATACCTGTGCTGGACCCACCCATCAGTGAGGAACCTCCTACCTTGTAGGTTGCAAACAACCCACAACCTTGGTTGTGGGTTGCTTGCAACCTACATCAACCTCAAGAGGGTGTTTGACTCGGTGCATCGGGAATCGCTATGGGAGATCCTGAGACTCAGGGGAATTCAGATGTAGATTATTGGCCTAATAACAAGCCTTTATACTGTTACTGAAAGTGCTGTAAAGTGTGGTGGGGGTCTGTCGAACTTCTTCCTTGTTAATTCAGAGGTGAGGCAAGGCTGTGTCCTTGCACCAACACTTTTCAACACCTGTATGGACTCGATAATGGGCAGAGCTATTAGCCAAGGTCAGTGTGGAGCAACACTAGGCAATATCAAGGTCTCAGACCTTGACTTTGCTGATGATATTGCTATCCTATCTGAGTCCTTGGAGTCACTGGTGGTGGCTCTTGATGCATTTAACAATGCATCTAAATGCATCAAGAGGCCTAGAGGTCTCCTGGACCAAGACCAAGATTCAGGACTTTGGGGTCCTGTTAGGGGAACCCATTCAGTCAATCCATGTTTGCGGCAAGGACATTGAAGTTACAGGAAGTTTTACATACCTTGGTAGCGTAGTCCATATCTCTGGGTTGTCAGACCAAGAAGTCAATAGAAGGATTGGTCTGGCAACAGGAGCCATGAACTCGATCAATAAGAGCGTTTGGAGATGTCGGTACCTATGCAGAAGGACGAAGCTGCATGTCTTCATGGCCTTGATACTGCCAGATTTGCTTTATGGAAGCGAAACCTGGACACTATCTAGTGCCTTGGAGTCTCGTCTTGATGCCTTTTGTAACAAGTTCCTTCGCTGGATCATGGGGTACAGTAGGCAGGACCATGTGTCTAACCAGCGGTTAAACTGTGAGACTGGCATAGGATCTGTTACTTGCATGATCTGGGATCGCCAACTCAGGTTATATGGGCACCTAGCTCATTTCCCTGTGGACGACCCTGCCCATCAGGTTGTCTCTTTGTGAGACAACCCTGGGTAGAGGAGGCTTGTGGGACGACCCAGGAGGTCATGGTTTGGGCAGCTTGACGAGACCTGTCGCAAGGAATTAGAGATGGGCCGTGGGCCTGCCTGGAGACTTGCCTTGAGGGATCCTCGTGGCTGGAAGCGAAAGGGTGGATGCGGCCATGTGCCCTCGTCAGCGTTAGCCCCTTGATGATGATGATGAATGAAAATGATGAGTGGCTTTCCTATATAATACCAATGAGCTCTGATTTATAGTATGCATAATAAAGCACAATTTTAAGGAAAGCAAGAATTGAAGAACTCAAAAAGGCAACACAGTTAAGTACATATGATTCTAATATAAAACTGGGTATACAACTCACCAAGACCTTCTTGCCTTTGAATTCTAGAAAGTGACATGATCTTCCTACTTCTTGGCCAGAACCTCTGAAAATTTTAGAGAAATGAGAAACAGTTGCATATTATGTACTAAATATTTTTAAAATAGGAAACAAACCCAGCAGGACTACAGTTCACTTAAATATGTAACTTTGAATATTTGTGACAAAATGTACATCACTGATTTCTAAATCTAGAGGCTTCTGTAAAGAAAAATGGAGAAAACAAAAAAAACTGAAAAATGTGAGAAAGACAGAAATGAACAGTAATCATCTTACTTATCAAGTCTATTTTATCTAGTATAATTTTCTAATAAATCTGCAGCTGGCAGAATAAGTGGTCAGGTGGTTATCCTATTACTTAAGATTTGAAAATCCTCGATGTGTTTTTTACTGATGACCACATACCATTTGTTTTTAACATGTTGGATGTGGGTGTGTCAATGTCTGCACACGGTCCAAAATCTAGACATTACACTTACTTCAGTAGCAAGTGTGTAGCTTCTAGGCCTAGCCCATATGAACACTTATGTGCCATGTCAACACTCCTTGCCTCCTCTTTATAATATTATCTCTTTTTCTGTATAAGCATTTTATATTTTTTAACCATTTTCTAAGGTCTATATCTGTCATTTGGTAAGCTGCCTAAAGATGGCAGAAGCTGCAGACTCCATATTATTGGTTTGGGTAGTATATAACTTTGTGAAATAACAATAAGTTAGTAAGTTTGTTATTTATGTCATTTAAAAATATTTTTCTATTATTCAATTTTCTGAATAATATGCCCCCAGTCATGGCAGACAGGAATAAGATCATGAGCATGGAAAAAGTGTCCTACAGCCAGGGTTCAAGGATCGTCTACTAACCAAATATAGCAAAAACAATTGGTGAAACTGATAAATAAGCACATTAAGAACATTCATAAACTCCCATAACTAATATAGTAACTCCAGCAGCAAGGGATGTTTACCTCTACCTCAGCTGGGTTGTGATGACATATAAAATACATGTCACATGTACCTGTCCAGGTTGTCTTGCCAGTCTGATGAGGTGGATTATTTTGCATTTCAGGCAGGGAGTTTATGGTAGCCCCTCATAGGGAGGTGTTTTGGGAGCACCTGCCCACTAACAATGGCAAAAATACATAAATATGCATAATCTTACCCACTCGATTCCTGATTATACCTCATACCCTAAACAGCTATAGGGCCTTATAATGATGGTATTGTTGTTAAGCACCAACTAAAACAGTGGCAAATCTCCACAGTATGGATGAACTTGGCTATGGTAAATTGAAGATGATATCCTTGAAGAGGACAAAAAGTTGCAATTGTCAGTATGAGAAATAATCTGCAGACATGAACAGTAATACCACAAATAAAGGAAAAAGTTCTTGGAAAGCACTGTTCACAGCCCAAGTCCACTTAGTGCTCCTGAGTTTCAGCTCTATCTTGTCATGTATGCTGAGGTAAAGATAATGTTTGGCAAGGGGTGTTGGGGCCCCCCATCAATAATCAACCCTCCTCTCTGGCAGTTGGGCACACCCAGTGTCAACAACTTAGATTGTTGAATAAATTTTGTAACAGGGAGGTGGCATCCATACTGCAAAGAATTACCATAAGACTATACAGAGCACATCAGATATCATGAGAAGTCCAGTGATATAAATTTGATGGGTTACCCGTTTCATTTCATGTTTCCCATTATTTTTCCCTCAAGCAGCTGACCCTGTATGAACCCTGAGGCATTGTTCTGTATTACAATGGGGCTCTCTTTCTGACTGGGTTAAGATGCAGCACGTGCTAGGAAATTTCCTTGATGAAAATCATGAAATACTGCCATCAAGAATACTACTATGTCCCTATCAAGTCCTAAGGAAATATACTTAGAATAAATCAAAAGAACTGTTGTGACATAACTTAACTACATAATATACCATAATATACAAGGGACACCATATGGACATCCCCCCCCCTGGAAAAAAAATATATATGTATATATATATATATATATATATATATATATATATATATATATATATATATATATATATATATATATATATATATAAATAGACACACACACATCTTGTCTCTGAAAGCTATGGTTGTTACACACACAAAAAAAACTAAAAACTTTGCATTCTTTGTGTCTTAAAGTCACACTGTTCTATAGCAAAGTAGAATGTGACAAAACAGGTCAAGCTTCGTAAATAAATATTAATAACTTCTTCACTCTAATTTTTCAGCATGATTTCATCCACAGAATGCAAATTCTCTGTAGACTACTTACAGTGGCGTTATTTTTAACTCATCACTCTCTTCATCAGGAAGATTTAGAACCTGGACTCTTGGTCGGTTAGCAGACATAATTCAGTCGTCTTTAAACAAAACTCAGATTAAAACTGAATGTAAACTTTTTCCGGATACACCAAATGCCGAGTTGCCGACCGCCTCTGTTTATTTACAGGGGATACATGTGGAATACATCTTTGGCGTCATACGAACGTATTTTTATTTATTTTTTTTTTACACTAAAGTATATTATAAATAACATACACGATATTTTACATTGTTGTACCTTCAGAATGATTATTAAATATAGTGGAATGCAGGTTTATGACCTGTATAAAAAGTTTTGTTGATTTCTAGCAAGATCGTACATAAAACATAAAATGAATGCTAAAATAACATAAACATAATAAACATAAACATAATAAACGGCGGATTAACCATTAAACAATATAAGCTTGTGTTACAATGGGTGTGAGTGTGGATCCACAGTGTACTGTACAGGTATGGTCCATATTAGGCCTTCCCGTATAATGCCATTATGTAGACATCCAGTTACTGGGGATTCAGAGATTCATTAAACCTGCATATACGCATGCAAGTATATAGCAAACATATATATAAGCATACATGCATACCATATATGTGTGGTATGCGTTATCTTTGCGCATTAAAAACTGAGATTCTGATTGAGATACATGTAACTATAACGGATGCCATCATCATATAATACCTCTGAAGTAAGGTGTAAGATGGAAGGGAAGTGAGTTAGGTAAGTGTAGCGAGTGTATCTAAGAAAGCAACAGGTTCGGTGTCAAGCAGGAGTGTCATTTCAATTTTTTCCTAAGGAGGTGCCGTTGGAGAGGCCTAGATTGGCTTAGTGAGGAGCCTAGGCCTTGGGTGGAAGGAGAGTCAAACTCAGAGGTTCGTCGTTCGTTTGAGATTTGCGAAGTTCTTGCTTCGCCTGGGCCTTCAGACATATGGCCCGGCCTGTGTCAGCTCTTTATGGCTGTCTCATTTTATTCTCTGACACTATACTTACCGTGGTGGCGGTATTGCCAGCAGGCGGCTATTGTGGGCGGACCTTGTTTCAGAAATCGTGTGTGCTCACAATTCTGTAAGTAATGTACCAATGTGGCGCTCAGCTCGCCACAGTGCATGCAACACCTGTCTTTATGATCAATTGTCTCAATGATCTGCCATGCGCAATGGTAACCTAGTCTGATACTGTGAAGAATGACTTCGGTACCAATATTGATTGCTTCAGAGAGTGCCAGTGGGTCATCATAACCTGTGGCGTCTGAGTATCATCTGGCCGAGGGGGAGGATCTCGTTTTTTTCTCTGTGAAGCTGCAGGAGGAAGGCATGAGCTGTGTCATTACACTTCTGCCTTAAGATTTTTCGGCTCGGTTTTGGGGGCATACCCCTGCCAATGTCAGCTAGTCTATCAGCAAGCTCATTCCCTCTGATGCCTATGTGGCTAGGGACCCAGTTTATGATTATTCTTCTACCCTGAGCAAGAATCCTCTGTGCTATGGTGAGGACAGTGGTCAGGAGGTAGATGTTGTCTTTGGGTGAGCTTTGCTGTAGACAGTCAATGGCTGCCCTGGAGTCTGTATGTATGACCACGTGTCCTTCCCACAGGGACGCGTGGGCTAAGGTTTCCATGATCGCAGCTGCCTCTGCCTGTAGCGAGGAGGCGTTGTCTGTTACCCTCATGGACTGTGTGGAATCCCTTGCTGCAAAGCCGGCGCCTGCAGTGTAGTTTAAGGGATCGACTGATCCATGATGGCTGCAATGACCCTCTCCGCTTCTCCCTTTAGATTCTTTCTCCTTGACAATCTCATAAGAACGAACTTGATCAAGGTTTGTGCCCACGGCGGGGATTCATTAAAGTCTTGGCAAGTAGTTGTTCTTTGAGCTGATAGTGTATCAACACCCTGGGGTGTTGTTTGCAAACAGCTCATGGTCTTGTTCTAGGCGTCTGAGTATTTTTTGTCTCATGTTTGTGTTCCTGGGAGTGTGGATGACCTTTGAAAGGAACTGAGCTGCCATTAGATCAATTCGTGATTCCGGGGAGGCTGTCTTAACCAGACAGCTGAGGAGAGAGATGGGGCTGTACTTCCCTGGCTCCTTTGGTTTTGGGATGGGAACTATGATAGCCCTCTTCCAGCTCTGGGGTAGAGTGAAACTTTCCCAGGACTTGTTGATGAGTTGCAGGAATGCAAGCTCACCTGCCAGTCCTAGGTGGGAAATGATGGTGTATGAGATCCAATCAGAACCTGGAGCTATGCAAGAACTGTTTTATAGGTTTGTCTCAGTTCCCTCAGAGAGAAGATAATATCTGAATTATCGGGTTTGGCTGCCTTTTCTCTGATATGAGCAAGTCTGCCTGGTTGTAGGCATTGTTGGTTTGCCCTCATTTCAGTTGGCAGATTATTGCTTCTTCTAGCAGAGAACTCCTGCACCAGTCTGTTTGCTTCTGATTGAGGGTCGTGATGTGTGCACCTTGGGGCTGAGCGGCTAGTAGCTCATCTGACCCATTGCTACAGCTCTATAAGGGTGGTTTGGTGGTCAGAAGA
>NC_051399.1:21523153-21528153 GCF_015228065.2 Penaeus monodon | reverse complement strand
AGAGTTATGCTGTCTACAAGACTAAAAAGCTTCGTGATAAGGAGACAGAATTGCTAAGTATTCATAAAATATAAAGGCATTTGAATATCGATAGTGATAGCGATAACATACTTAGTGATTTAGAATAAGCATTTTCTAATGAACATTTTGAGTATAAACAAGACATAATTGTACACAAAGACATCAGAATAACAGCATGGGAATTGTTTATAAGCAATAAGGGTTAAATGATTGTGTTCTAAGGTAATTTTGTCATTGTCATGGCTGTAGGCCTATTGGAGTCGGCTGAGGCCAGTGAAGTTGCTGTAAGATAGGACACATATAACTTTTCTGGTATGTGAGGCGTAAGAGATTACGAAAACAGGTCATTATATCATCTGCAATTTGCCCTAGCTTAGTGCAGCCAGTAATTCTTTACAGTATGAATGAGATTAGAGTAAAATAGAGATGCAGGTATTAGCAGTTAATTGATGCATGTGTTTTAAACTGAAATGGTCCATCTGTATGGTTGCAAGTGTGTGTGTGTGTGTGTGTGTGTGTGTGTGTGTGTGTGTGTGTGTGTGTGTGTGTGTGTGTGTGTGTGTGTGTGTGTGTGTGTGTGTAAGAGTCTATAAGAACTCTAGTACAGTGGCTGACGGGTAGTCAACGTACTTACGGCTTACAACACATGAAAAGGAACACACGACTATGTCTTAGGGTAAAGCGCGCGATGACCCGCGCACGGTGACCGCTGAGCACGGACTTGACACATTGAATACTGGACACAAACTGTCGGGTCATCTGTGTCCTCGCTGAGTCAATGGTTCTAAATTGGAGCCATGTGGTAAACAGCCACGTGGTCTACTGGGAAAATGGCATACAGAAATAGGCTTATGTATATGCCATATTGCTCGGCCACCTACTTGTGCCTCACCCTCGAGGCGCCTTAGATTTGTCTCAAGGGTGTCCTAACTTTGGCTGGTCATCTCGTTCTTGTGTGTGTTGTTCTTATTGCATTTTCGTGGCTGCTCGTCCTCACACAGGTCCTCCTTGACTTTGGATTCGTCTAGACTTCCTCGTAGTTCTTGTCCAGGCCGAACTCAGCGATATCCTTGTCCACACGTCCTCATAGATTTCGTCCAGGTCCTTCTCCGCTTCATGCTTGTCCTCACGTCCTCGTAATCTTTATCTGGATCTACGGGCATCTGGGCAGGGGGCAGCATCTCAGGGCGGCTGATACCTGTGCTGACGATCTCCTGGAGTTTACTGGATCTGCAGTCATCCAGGCAGGAGTCGCCCATCCGCACCATCCTGGGCAATTGGTACCTGCACTAGTGAGTTCCTGGTCCTTCGCTGGATCTACGGGTTTCTCAGTAGGCGGTGCCCTTTCACTATGAGGTGGCTTAAAACTTGCTCTGACAAACATCCTGGTCCGCAGACTTCTGGCGATCTTCCGGTGACGTCCTTCCCACTGCATCCTAAGGTGACCAGTTCTGCAGCAGGGCCCTCCTTCGGTGCTGTGTCGGTTATTGTTGGTCCGACTGCTATATATAGTTGGGAAACCAGATCATACACGTAAGGGCCAGATAGAAATAGAAAAAGAAAGGCAACAGAGAAGACGGGGTGTTAAGTACCACTAGCCGGTTATTTATTGAAGTTTGCAGTTTTTAATGTTAATTTTTAGTTTATTTTTGTCTTTTTTTTTGTGTGTGTGT
Source organism: Penaeus monodon (assembly GCF_015228065.2). Taxonomy (NCBI): domain Eukaryota; kingdom Metazoa; phylum Arthropoda; class Malacostraca; order Decapoda; family Penaeidae; genus Penaeus; species Penaeus monodon. Next base: position 21,526,459 of record NC_051399.1, on the reverse strand, counting down.
TTTATTTCTCAAAGATAAAGAAGAAAATAGGAGAGGGAGACGTCAGTAGCGATCCACATGGACCTGGCTTGATATGAGAGTAGATAAGGGAAACGACAACGGCAATCTGCAAGGATTTACTTGAACCAGAAATAAGAGAAGAAATAAATGTAATTTCATGTACGAGTCACTCGTCACGACTGACAAAATCGCTGGCAAAGAGATACATCATAGGTTACGCCAGCAACTACGACAGCAACAAACCCTATTAATGAAAAGGTTTCAGTGTCTTTTGTTCTGCGTAGATGAGTGAGTAAGTGTGTGTGTGTGTGTGTGTGTGTGTGTGTGTGTGTGTGTGTGTGTGTGTGTGTGCGTGTGTGTGAGAATGACAGCGAGCATGAATGAGATTGAAAGTGAGAGTAACCTCACAGAGAATGTATTACAAACATGAATATTAACGTTCACTATTACAAAACTGAGGGAAAGTAGCTATGCTAGCTATATAAAATTATTTCAACTTCCACATTGAATTCAACATTTAATTATATGCAACAGAATGTACACAATAATTAATGGTGGCGTGAAAAAATATTCGCAAGCTTTTTTAGCAAGCAAATCTTCTCAGGGTCAGAAAATCTGAACTGCTGAGGTAGCCATGTCTAGCTATGCATGTTAGACTTCATCGATGGGGGGATCCTACACCCAAAATACTGTACATTGAAGCGAACATGCTCTTTTCTGTGTATCTGTGATGCTTCACGCAGCAGACTCCCACACCCACTGTCTGGCCATTGCCAGATGTCACTAGATTTTAATTGATCTCCGTGAATTCTTATGATTGGCAATAATGGGTTAATAAGCAAATAATGATTCTAGCTTAAACCCTAGTCCTATATTACTTAACAGACATAACTGCGGGTCACACTGATTCAAAGTTGCCGATCAAACGAATAACTTCAGTTTTACCTGTACCTACTGTCGAACGTCGGAGCATAGATCTATTAGGCTATTTATGCAACCCTGGTATATACCGGGCATACCTGTGGGCTATGATATGGGGGAAGATCCTATGCTATACTCAAAATAATGAATTTATATAAAATCGTGTTACAAGCTCCATTCTAGCGCTGATAGAACGTGTTACCAATGAGCAATGTAACGGTGCTATGGTTAATCCCCAAGGTGTCAACACAACTACCACCAAATTGTGGGAAAAATGAGCGGTCCTCTCTTGACCCTCTCTACGTCCCAACCAACCAGAAGGGAGAAAGAGAAAGTGAGGTCAGGTCGAGACGGGAAAAACCAGCAGTCATCTATTGACCCTTTCCACATCACAACCGACCGAAAGGGAGAAAGTGCGGTCAGGTCGAAGCGAGGGGAGGAATGAGATAAAATGAAATGATATTCGTGATAAGATAAAATCACGAACGGGTAAAATTCATTGCAGTTGAAACAACATAAATCTCTAAAAACAAGAGAAATTAATTAACTACTTAACTAACGAACAATATTCATGTTTGTTGACCACATACCATGATCACACGGTAATGCGATCTGAGGTCAAAAGAATAGTGTGAGAATGTGCCATTTGCTGTCACTTGGCATTTTTACCCAAGAAAACCGACGCCTTAACACATTTATGGGAGAAGAAGGGAGGAAAAAGAAATAAGAGGCCCCAAACGTGTACTTAGGTGGTTTTGTGAATATGTCTTTGGAAGCGGTCGAGCAGTTTTTTCTTTTCTTCGGAGGTTTTGTGTTCATGCTGCGAGTCCATAGGAAGCAGTGACTCCGCTGCTACCAGTTATAACGGTGAACAGTAATGGTAGTCAATGTACGTAGGACTCACAACACATGTAAAGGGGGCACACGCTATGATGATGCCTATGTGTAAAGTGGTGAGGACGGGGTCACGTGTCAGGCTGACCCGCCTGAAAGCTAAGGCTGGCCCGACCTTACCACGCTGGGCGCTAGGCACGAACTGTCGAGTCAGGCGAGGTCAGATAAAATCGTCATCTACGCCCTCGCTGAGTCGATGGTTCTTAAATGGATTTGGAGCCACGTGGTAACAGCCATGTGGTCTACTGGGAAAATGGCTTACAGAAATAGGCTTATGTATATATACCATAGTGTGTGTATGTGTGTGTGTGTGTGTGTGTGTGTGTGTGTGTGTGTGTGTGTGTGTGTGTGTGTGTGTGTGTGTGTGTGTGTGTGTGTGTGTGTGTGTGTGTGTGTACGTGTACGTGTACGTGTACGTGTACGTGTACGTGTACGTGTACGTGTACGTGTGTGTGTGTGTGTGTGTGTGTGTGTGTGTGTGTTAACTCAATAAACCTCCATTACATAAATTTTAGAACTAATAATATTGTTTTTTGTGTTATCTATATTTTAGCTTTCCTTACTTCAACCCCCCTAATCCCTTACTTGTTGCTGTGGGGGGGGGGGGGCTTAGGAGACAGACTTTGGGGCCCATTGTAGGGGATCACCCCATCCTTGGACCTCAGCTCTTGCCTCGACTGATTTTGCATGGTCTTTTCTTCTCCCCTTTTCCTTTTCATTTTCTTCTTTATCCCCTTCTTCTGTCCACTTCCTGAGGTGTGAGAGCTGTGCTGAAAGGATGAAAGACTGGCTTTGTGTCAGTCATGAATGGCCTCTGAGAGCTATGGGCATGGTATTCCCTTGGTTAATCACCAGACCCTTACCCCTCATGGGGACTTGAGGGGTAGACTGTTTTTTTATTATTAATTTCAAGCTCACCATGGTCAACAATGAAATTTTTTTGCCCTTATTATGTGCATTAAGGTTTGCCTCTTCATCAACTAGCCTATCTAAATTTGATTTAATTGGTTTAAGTGGCTCCAACCACTGATACTAATACACCCTCCTCAAAGTTTGCTGTTGACTCTATCCACTCTAAATCATCCATCTAGGTCATTGCTCAACCTTCAGAATACACCCCTTCCTCTCTCCCAACATCCTCCACTCCATCTACTGCAAATCTGCTGCACATCTTCCTCCTACCCTTGTCCTACTGCTCTGCAGACCTTTTTGAGTACCCTTTTTGGCCCAGCCAAGTGGGATCGATTCTTTGTGGTTCCCCCTACAGCTCCATACTCTGACAATACCCTTCTCTTCCAACAGTATCTCCAAAAACAAGGAGGCAAAGTTTCCTTTCGCAATTGTTACGATCATTCACGCCTTGTCACAGTTACATCTGAGTCCCAAGCACATGCACTATCTACCCTGACTGACCTCACTGGCAAACCTATTCCTTCCCAACCTCGCTCCTCCCTTAACTCTGTACCGGAACTGTTTCTGTCTCTCCAACTG
>NC_051399.1:21489439-21518053 GCF_015228065.2 Penaeus monodon | reverse complement strand
TTTTTTGGTTTGGTGTTGTGTGTTGTGTGTGTGTGTGTTTGTGGGTGTGGTGTGTGTGTGGTTTTGTGTGTGTGTGGTGTGTGTGTGTGTGGGGTGTGTGTGTGTTGTGTTTTGGGGTGTGTGTGTGTGTGTGGTGTGTGTGTGTGTGTGTGTATGTGGTGTGTGACAGTACTTTGGCGAAACAACACTAAGTATCCAAGGGACACAACAACAACCCCCTCTTTTGCCATTACTGGGACACAGGCCATAAATTCACAGCGGCGCTAATTGTCTTCCTTTCCGCTGATGTCCAGGGCTGCTTAGTTTGAACTTGAACAGCGGCTTTTACTTCTAGAAATAGCCTCCTTTTTCCCCTACATCCTTCCCCTTATGCTGGCCACCTTGCGATAGTCCGCCCGATCCTCCGACCTGACTTCACCTCCCTTCGTTTCCCGTTCGTCTGTCCTCACCTGCCCTTTTTACCACGTTGTCTCCCCTCTCTCTCTTTTATTCCCTCCTCCCCCTTTTCCTCTTCAGACCTGAAGATGGAATCCAGGTGGATTTCGAAACTGTAATCTCATTTTCAACAAATCTAGTCAAATCTAGACTCCTCCTGGTCATCCTCCATGGGCTTTAGCCCATGGAGGATGAGCCCACATATCCTGCGCCCGGGCACTTCTCGGCTCCTGGATCGCTCGTTTCGGTCCCCCGGGAAACACACAACATCTGATAGGGGAGCGAGTTTCACCTCAAAAGCTGTGGAGGGCTCTAGCCAGCTCCTTGGCATCACTCTCCACTTCACAATGGCATATCATCCACAGGCTAATGGACTTATCAGAAAGGGCATCACTCCCTCAAAACAGCCCTCACCGTCCATTGCACCACAGTCACATGGACCTGGCAGCTCCCTGGGTGCTTCTTGGCTTAGGACAATGCCTAAGGAGGATCTCCCCCTTTCTGCAGCCCCAGATGGTATACTGTCAGCCCCTCGTTGTGCCCAGAGATTTTTTTCTCAAGCGACATTCAGCTAGAGGACCTCCACCGGCTAGCCCGGCAATTCGCTCCCAGCAGACCCCCCCATCGCTCTCTTCACCTGTTTCTACACCCCATCAGGAATGGACACGGCTGATTTCATTTTTCACCACGATGATGCCCCTGCAGCCACTATCCTGCCCTTACAAAGGTCCTTTCAGGGTCCTTCAGTGATCTCCCAGGGCTTTCAAGCTACTGGACGGTTTAACTGGGTCAACACAGAGCGCCTTAACCAGCACACAAACAGTGCCTTGGACCATGACACCACTTACACGAGATCCAGACGCCATTCTCGCCCCCGCCAGGATCCTCGGCCTGTAGTCCTTTCTTCCTAAATAGGGGGGAGGCATTGTGGCAAACGCCACAATCACCTTTTACCCGGCACCAGTGCGCCTCGCTTGGTATAGTTTCCCTCCACACCGGCGGTGGGATGCTGTCAGTGGGGTCAGCACTGATTCGCCATGACGCGGGAAAGCAGGGTGCAGCCATTCCGCCAAACAATGTGCGGCTGACCTGACATCTCCCAGATTGTATTCATACTGCATGCTTTACAAAAAATAAACAGACGAACTCTGCACCTCTGGTTCAACTTTTTGGCCCTGTACGGGAGCCTCCTCTTTGAGGTGCAGGACTAGAGCTCCTTCTCTGAGGTGTACAGCTTTCGGGTGGCTGTTTCACTGGGGAGGGAGGAAGAAAGGGTTCCAATAATGATGCCTATCTTGTAGGTGGAAGGGCATCCCCTCTGGTCTCTCCCCAGGGTTCACCTATCCATGTGTTTGCCATTTATAGCATCCCTGTGCGCTGTGGAGATGGGAGTCCTGGAGGTTAAGCGATGCTGTGCATTAGTACACCCCCGGGAGATAGCAACACGCCTCTATGGGCCCTTATTCCAGCAAGATGGTTGGTCTGATCTTGGCCTGGTCAGACCAATTGGCTGGTCTCCTTCGGGAGGCTAGGGTCCCAAACACTCACTGCCCCCCGTTGGCACTCACACTGGTCCCGTGAGTGGCGGGACAATGGCCACTGGCTGGTACATCCTCTCACCACCCCTGTGGCTGTTAGAAATTAGTTCTAACATATAGCTTCCCTTATTGGACTCGGTGGTGGGTGGGGGCGTGAGAGGATGAAATAACTGCTTATTTTTTTGACAAGCATTTCAACAAGAGATACAAATGATCATGAACCATGCAAGGCTCAGACTACGGCAGTCACTCTGAAACCATACATGAATCCTAGTGGCCAAGAAAAATGCAAAGCACAGGTTGACTCTGTGAGACCTGCTGCAAAATGAACACAACATCAGCCAAAACATGTCTGTCTACGAGATTGTCCAGCAGATGGACTCTCGTGTTGGCCTCTCCAGGCCAGCAGCCAAATCAGGGACGATCCCGAGTAGCCCTAGAGACATCCTCCCTGACAGAGATAGGAGCACAAAACTGAACCACCAAAACAGCTGCTACTCCCCTGACCGCAGCCCAGAATTTAAGCCGAAAGGGCAGTCCGAGAGACCTAGGCCGGAGACAGACTCTGAGGGTGATCTGGACCCCCTAGGCCCTTTCCCACAGTTCAAGGTTCCCTCTAAAACTGAAAGCTTCGACAATGTCTACCACCTGGTAAGAATATTGAAGATGCAGCAAAAATTCTGGTTGTCAGTTGGAAGAGCCCAACCAGGCAAGTCCTGGTGACCTTGAAAGGAGCCGCAATCACCAGCCTTGATCTGGGTAACTGGGGCTCCTTCAGCCTAAGAACATATGTACCAGAACCACTTCGGTGCTTTATGTGCCAAAGATACGGTCACCACCAGGCTAGCTGCAAGACCAAGCCTAAATGTGGTGCCTGCAGCAAGGCACACAGCACCGAGGTATGCCTTAAGGCACACAAGGAAGGCCAAAGGGACACAAGAGCCAAATATCCCAACTGTGCCAGGGAGCATCACGCCTGGAGCCTGGCTTGCTCTGCCAGGAAAGAAGTGGCCCTCTGGCGACAAGAGGTTGTTAAAAAGCGACCAGACTTTGTTCCTGCTCCCCCAGGCACCCATGTCTGGGTAAACTACCATAAGAGTCAGGCAGGAAAAATGGCTGGAATGGTGTGAGTCTTCTGACCACCAAACCACCCTTATAGAGCTGTAGCAATGGGTCAGATGAGCTACTAGCCGCTCAGCCCCAAGGTGCACACATCACGACCCTCAATCAGAAGCAAACAGACTGGTGCAGGAGTTCTCTGCTAGAAGAAGCAATGATCTGCCAGCTGAAATGAGGGCAAACCAACAACGACTACAACCAGGCAGACTTGCTCATATCAGAGAAAAGGCAGCCGAACCCGATAATTCAGATATTATCTTCTCTCTGAGGGAACTGAGACAAACCTATAAAACAGTTCTTGCATAGCTCCAGGTTCTGATTGGATCTCATACACCATCATTTCCCACCTATGACTGGCAGGAGAGCTTGCATTCCTGCAACTCTCAACAAGTCCTGGGAATCTCCCATTCTATCCCAGAGCTGGAAGAGGGCTACCACAGGTCCTCATCCCAAAACCAAAGGAGCCAGGGAAGTACTGCCCCATCTCTCTCCTCAGCTGTCTGGTTAAGACAGCCTCCCCGGAATCACGAATTGATCTAATGGCAGCTCAGTTCCTTTCAAAGGTCATCCACACTCCCAGGAACACAAACATGAGACAAAAAATACTCAGACGCCTAGAACAAGACCATGAGCTGTTTGCAAACAACACCCCAGGGTGTTGATACACTATCAGCTCAAAGAACAACTACTTGCCAAGGGCATGGACTCCCCCCACCCCGACTTTAATGAATCCCCGCCGTGGACACAAACCTTGATCAAGTTCGTTCTTATGAGATTGCCCAAGGAGAAAGAATCTAAAGGGAGAAGCTGAGAGGGTCATTGCAGCCATCATGGATCAGTCGATCCCTTAAACTACACTGCAGGCGCCGGCTTTGCAGCAAGGGATTCCACACAGTCCATGAGGGTAACAGACAACGCCTCCTCGCTACAGGCAGAGGCAGCTGCGATCATGGGATTTAGCCCACGCGTCCCTGAGGGAAGGACACGTGGTCATACATACAGACTCCAGGGCAGCCATTGACTGTCTACAGCAAAGCTCACCCAAAGACAACATCTACCTCCTGACCACTGTCCTCACCATAGCACAGAGGATTCTTGCTCAGGGTAGAAGAATAATCATAAACTGGGTCCCTAGCTACAGAGGCATCAGAGGGAATGAGCTTGCTGATAGACTAGCTGACATTGGAAGGGGTATGCCCCCAAAACCGAGCCGAAAAATCTTAAGGCAGAAGTGTAATGACACAGCTCGTGCCTTCCTCCTGCAGCTTCACAGAGAAAAAAACGAGATCCTCCCCCTCGGCCAGATGGTACTCAGACGCCACAGGTTATGAGCCACTGGCACTCTCTGAAGCAATCAATAGAGGTGCCGAAGTCATTTTCACAGTATCAGACTAGGTTACCATTGCGCATGGCAGATCATTGAGACAATTGATCATAAAGACTGGTGTTGCATGCACTGTGGCGAGCTGAACGCCACAATGGTACATTACTTACAGAATTGTGAGCACACACGATTTCTGAAACAAGGTCCGCCCACAATAGCCGCCTGCTGGCAATCCCGCCACCACGGTAAGCATAGTGTCAGAGAATAAAATGAGACAGTCATAAAGAGCTGACACAGGCCGGGCCATATGTCTGAAGGCCCAGGCGAAGCAAGAACTTCGCAAATCTCAAACGAACGACGAACCTCTGAGTTTGACTCTCCTTCCACCCAAGGCCTAGGCTCCTCACTAAGCCAATCTGGGCCTCTCCCAACGGCACCTCCTTTGGAAAAAATGAAATGACACTCCTACTTGACACCGAACCTGTTGCTTTCTTAGATACACTCGCTACACTTACCTAACTCACTCAAGAAATCTTCCTTCCCTTCCATCTTACACCTTACTTCAGAGGTATTATATGATGATGGCATCCATTATAGCTACATGTATCTTAATCAGAATCTCAGTTTTTAATGCGCAAAGATAACGCATACCACACATATATGGTATGCAGGTTTAATGAATCTCTGAATCCCCAGTAACTGGATGTCTACATAATGGCATTATACGGGAAGGCCTAATATGGACCATACCTGTACAGTACACTGTGGATCCACACTCACACCCATTGTAACACAAGCTATATTGTTTAATGGTTAATCCGCCTTTTATTATGTTTATGTTATATGTTTATTTTTAGCATTCATTTATGTTTTATGTACGATCTTGCTAGAAATTAACAAAACTTTTTATACAGGTCATAAACCTGCATTCCACTATATTTAATAATCATTCTGAAGGTACAACAATGTAAAATATCGTGTATGTTATTTATAATTTTCTTTAGTGTATAAATAAAAATACGTTCGTATGACGCCAAAGATGTATTCCACATGTATCCCCTGTAAATAAACAGAGGCGGTCGGCATTTGGTGTCTCCGGAAAAAGTTTATTCAGTTTTAATCTGAGTTTTGTTTCGAGACGACTGAATTATGTCTGCTAACCGACCAAGAGTCCAGGTTCTAAATCTTCCTGATGAAGAGAGTGATGAGTTAAAAATAACGCCACTGTAAGTAGTCTGCAGAGAATTTGCATTCTGTGGATGAAATCATGCTGAAAAATTAGAGTGAAGAAGTTATTGATATTTATTTGCGAAGCTTGACCCGTTTTGTCACATTCTACTTTGCTATAGAACAGTGTGACTTTAAGACACAAAGAATGCAGTTTTTAGTTTTTTTGTGTGTGTGTAACAACCATAGCTTTCAGAGACAAGATGTGTGTGTGTGTATTCTATATATATTATATATATATATATATATTATATATTATATATATATATATATATATATATAATTTATATATATAATACATATATATATATTTTTTTTCTGGTGGGGGGGATGTCCATATGGTGTCCCTTGTATATTATGGTAGGAAAAAGTTCAGTTATGTCACAACAGCTCTTTTGATTTATTCTAAGTATATTTCCTTAGAACTTGATGGGGACATAGTAGTATTCTTGATGGCAGTATTGTCATGATTTTCATCAAGGAAATTTCCTAGCATGTGCTGCATCTTAACCCAGTCAGAAAGAGAGCCCCATTGTAATACAGAACAATGGCCTCAGGGTTCATACAGGTCAGCTGCTTGAGGAAAAATAATGGGAAACATGAAATGAAACGGGTAACCCATCAAATTTATATCACTGGACTTCTCATGATATCTGATGTGCTCTGTATAGTCCCTTATGGTAATTCTTTGGCAGTATGGATGCCACCCTCCCTGTTACAAAATTTATTCAACAATCTAAGTTGTTGACACTGGGTGTGTGCCCCAAATACCAGAGAGGAGGGTTGATTATTGATGGGGGGCCCCAACACCCCTTGCCAAACATTATCTTTACCTCAGCATACATGACAAGATAGAGCTGAAACTCAGGAGCACTAAGTGGACTTGGGCTGTGAACCAAGAACTTTTCCCTTTATTTGTGGTATTACTGTTCATGTCTGCAGATTATTTCTCATACTGACAATTGCAACTTTTTGTCCTCTTCAAGGATATCATCTTCAATTTACCATAGCCAAGTTTATCCACACTGTAGAGATTTGCCACTGTTTTAGTTGGCGCTTAACAACAATACCATCATTATAAGGCCCTATAGCTGTTTAGGGTATGAGGTATAATCAGGAATCGGGTGGGTAAGATTATGCATATTTATGGATTTTTGCCATTGTTAGTGGGCAGGTGCTCCCAAAACACCTCCCTATGAGGGGCTGCCATAAACTCCCTGCCTGAAATGCAAAATAATCCACCTCATCAGACTGGCAAGACAACCTGGACAGGTACATGTGACATGTATTTTATATGTCATCACAACTCAGCTGAGGTAGAGGTAAACATCCCTTGCTGCTGGAATTACTATATTAGTTATGGGAGTTTATGAATGTTCTTAATGTGCTTATTTATCAGTTTCACCAATTGTTTTTGCTATATTTGGTTAGTAGACGATCCTTGAACCCTGGCTGTAGGACACTTTTTCCATGCTCATGATCTTATTCCTGTCTGCCATGACTGGGGGCATATTATTCAGAAAATTTAATAATAGAAAAATATTTTTAAATTACATAAATAACAAACTTACTAACTTATTGTTATTTCACAAAGTTATATACTACCCAAACCAATAATATGGAGTCTGCAGCTTCTGCCATCTTTAGGCAGCTTACCAAATGACAGATATAGACCTTAGAAAATGGTTAAAAAATATAAAATGCTTATACAGAAAAAGAGATATTATAAAGAGGAGGCAAGGAGTGTTGACATGGCACATAAGTGTTCATGTGGGCTAGGCCTAGAAGCTACACACTTGCTACTGAAGTAAGTGTAATGTCTAGATTTTGGACCGTGTGCAGACATTGACACACCCACATCCAACATGTTAAAAACAAATGGTATGTGGTCATCAGTAAAAAACACATCAAGGATTTTTATAGTCTTAAGTAATAGGATAACCACCTGATCACTTATTCTGCCAGCTGCAGATTTATTAGAAAATTATACTAGATAAAATAGACTTGATAAGTAAGATGATTACTGTTCATTTCTCTGTCTTTCTCACATTTTTCAGTTTTTTTGTTTTCTCCATTTTTCTTTACAGAAGCCTCTAGGTTTAGAAATCAGTGATGTACATTTTGTCACAAATATTCAAAGTTACATATTTAAGTGAACTGTAGTCCTGCTGGGTTTGTTTCCTATTTTAAAAATATTTAGTACATAATATGCAACTGTTTCTCATTTCTCTAAAATTTTCAGAGGTTCTGGCCAAGAAGTAGGAAGATCATGTCACTTTCTAGAATTCAAAGGCAAGAAGGTCTTGGTGAGTTGTATACCCAGTTTTATATTAGAATCATATGTACTTAACTGTGTTGCCTTTTTGAGTTCTTCAATTCTTGCTTTCCTTAAAATTGTGCTTATTATGCATACATAAATCAAGCTCATTGTATTATATAGGAAAGCCACTCATCATTTTCATTCATCATCATCACAAGGGCTAACGCTGACGAGGGCACATGGCCGCATCCACCTTTCGTTCCGCCACGAGGATCCCTCAAGGCAAGTCTCAGGCAGGCCCACGGCCCATCTCTAATTCCTTGCAACAGGTCTTGTCAAGCTGCCCAAACCATGACCTCCTGGGTCGTCCCACAAGCCTCCTCTACCCAGGGTTGTCTCACAAAGAGACAACCTGATGGGCAGGGTCGTCCACAGGGAAATGAGCTAGGTGCCCATATAACCTGAGTTGGCGATCCCAGATTATGCAAGTAACAGATCCCATGCCAGTCTCACGGTATAACCGCTGGTTAGACACATGGTCCTGCCAACTGTACCCCATGATCCAGCGAAGGAACTTGTTACAAAAGGCATCAAGACGAGACTCCAAGGCACTAGATAGTGTCCAGGTTTCACTTCCATAAAGCAAATCTGGCAGTATCAAGGCCATGAAGACACACAGCTTGGTCCTTCTGCATAGGTACCGACATCTCCAAATGCTCTTGTTGATCAAGCTCATGGCTCCTGTTGCCAGACCAATCCGTCTATTGACTTCTTGGTCTGACAACCCAGAGATATGGACTATGCTACCAAGATATGTAAAATTCTCTGTAACTTCAATGTCCATACCGCAAACATGGATTGACTGAATGGGTTCCCCTAACAGGACCCCAAAGTCCTGAATCTTGGTCTTGGTCCAGGAGACCTCTAGGCCTAAGGGCTTCGCCTCATTGCTAAATGCATCAAGAGCCACCACCAGTGACTCCAAGGACTCAGATAGGATAGCAATATCATCAGCAAAGTCAAGGTCTGAGACCTTAATATTGCCTAGTGTTGCTCCACACTGACTTTGGCTAATAGCTCTGCCCATTATCGAGTCCATACAGGTGTTGAAAAGTGTTGGTGCAAGGACACAGCCTTGCCTCACCTCTGAATTAACAAGGAAGAAGTTCGACAGACCCCCACCACACTTTACAGCACTTTCAGTAACAGTATAAAGGCTTGTTATTAGGCCAATAATCTACATCAGAATTCCCCTGAGTCTCAGGATCTCCCATAGCGATTCCCGATGCACCGAGTCAAACACCTTCTTGAGGTTGATGTAGGTTTCAAGGAACCCACAACCAAACTCACGACGGCGTTCCACAATTACTTGAAGCACTAGTATTCAGTCTATTGTTGACTTGCCAAGAGTAAATTGAGACTGCTCTGGTCTCTGATGCCTCAGTAGGTGGTTGCGGATCCGTTTCAGAAGAATGTGGGCGAAAACTTTTCCTGGTATGCTGAGCAGTGTAATGCCACGTTAGTTGCTACAGTCCCGACGATCCCTTTTTCCCTTCCAGAGAGGGTGACCACGCCCCTCAGCAGGTCAGGGAGAATGGTACCAGACTGCCAGATGGCAGTCAGGACTGTATGCAGGCCCCGAGCCTTTAGAAGTTCAGCAGGGATATCACATATACCTGCAGCTTTCCCACTCTTCAGCTTGGAAATCGCCATCCTAACCTCTGTTAGGGTAGGAGGTTCCTCACTGATGGGTGGGTCCAGCACAGGTATTGTGACATCGCTTGCATCCAGGCTAACTGTTGGAGGGTCTACCTGGGGGGTACAACTGCTCAAAATACTCAGCTCAATGTTCACAAACCCCAACATGATCTGAGATGATCCATCCATCCTCTGATCGGACTGCAATCATCTGTGAGGAGGGCTTAGAGTTCAGCTTTCTCAGGGTTTGGTAGGCAGGGCGAAGGTCGTTTACCAAGAAATGGCCTTCAACATCCTCAGCAAGATTCCTGATGAACTGTTACTTGTCTCTTCTCAGCAGTGTCCGAGCTCTATGCACCATGGAGCAACACATGACTTGATTACCATTCAGCCGATCCATGCGGCAAGCTTCAGTGGCCTCTGATGTCTCAGGGAGATGGAATTCTGCCTTGACCTCGGATGTATGCCAATGAACTCCTGAGCTGCTTGGAGTGTTACACGCTTGAAGAGCTCCCACAGAGCAACTGGGTCTGTCAGGTTGTTGAGTTCTGTGAATCAATCAGGGACTGCCATGGTGAACCCACGGGCACACTCCTCCTCCCTTACTCTGTCCAAGTGAAACACCTTAGAGTGGCTACTGGAGGGACAGGCTGGTAGCCACAACCAGCCTATGAACAGTGCCACAGAACTCTGCACTCCGGTAAACCCTGCAGTTCTGGAGGATCCTCCATTGCGTGCTAACAAGAATGTGGTTGATCTCCTTTGCCACTGCACCCATATTGCTGTACCAAGTCCAGCAATGCGGGTTGGTGCACTGGTACCAGGAGCCAGAGATCCTCATTTTCTGGGACCTAGCAAAGTCCCAGAGAAGGAGGCTATTCTCGCTGCTAGGATCAGCTCCTGTGCCATGGGGGCAGACAGACATCTCATAGCCAGCTCAGTCGCAGCCGGATACCACATTGAAGTCGCCCAGAACAATGCGAATATCTCGCTGGGGGCAATTGTCTGCCACAGATGCAAGTTTGGTGTAGAACTCCTCTTTCACATCAAGTTTACATACATCGGTAGGAGCGTATACAACAATAAGAGAGATGAAGCCAAAGGCATGTTTCAGTCTCAATGCCATAATACGCTCATCAACCGGTGTCACCTCAACTATCGAGGGCTAAAGTCGGCTGGAGATGGCTATGACTACACCCTGGAGGTGGTGACCATCACTGAGGCCCAACCAGTAGTAGGTGTACCCACCCATACTGATCGTGCTGCTACCAGGTCTTCTCACCTCCAAGAGGGCAGCCACCTCAACTCCCAGTTGCTTCAATTCCTGCGATAGCGGAGGTAACCGCTCATTCTGCTGCAAGGACTGGATGTTCTAAGCGCCTATCTAGAAAACTCCCCTTAGGTTAAGCCCCAGGTGGTCACTCCAGGTGCACACCACTTCTGCCGCCCCCGCCAACGCTGCCCCAAATAAAGGGGGCTGTAGGGACACCCATCCACCTGTGGGGTTCCTGAGGGCTTTGCCCCACAAGCTTCATGGTGGGTTGGCACCTGTTGGGGCGCAGGCGGGACGAGTAACTCTCGTTCCAATCCTGCGGCCCAATATTTGCCCTCCCAGTGGAACCCACAGCGCGCCTTGCTTGCTGGGTGGGAGGGACAACACCCCTCCCCCCAGCATATCCATTTATCGAAGATGTTGCCTGTGAGTCTTTCTGGGGGGAGGAGGACTGGCAAGGCCCACCTCCCCCGAGCCACCCCATTACCCCAGGGTGGCTAGGGGACAGGAGTTGGTACAGAGCCAGAGCGTGTCCACACGCTGGTGGGCCATAGCTCCGTTCTTCTGGGGCCTCCTGCTGCTCCAAGATCCCCCACAGTAAGACCGCAAGGTGCCCAGTTTCTCATGGGTGGCCATGAGGAGGCACTGCAGAAGACCTGGCAGGGGAGACTTATGCAAAAGCTGCTTTCTTTTTTCGCACTGGGCTAGCCAGTGGTGGAAGCTGCAAGTGAGAAGGCATACAAGCACTTAACACTATCTAGGCTACCACACCATCGCTTCACATCACCTTGCGCATGAAGCACCCACCCATACAATTTTCATTACTCTACATGATGCCTTAAATTACACAGAACAAATCCATGTCAAGAATAATACTGCCAGTAACTAAAGTTTTGTGCTGAACAACTGTTTATGGGATAGCTAATAGTTCCAGTAATTTTTCTGTCATAGTTTATAAATGTACTAAATCCATGAAGAGGAAGCTTTAAAATGTTAAGTTTCTGAATTGGAGAGTTTACATGATTATTTTAAATAATTATTTATCCATGGTTTTAGATGGTGGTCATAATGTATAATGTTTTATATAAAGCTCTTGTATTCTGTACTTTTCAGTTGGACTTTGGGATCCATCCAGCACTGACTGGAATGAGTGCCCTGCCCTTTGTTGACCATATTGATCCTGAGCAAATTGACCTGATGTTAGTGTCACACTTTCACTTGGACCATGCTGGTGGTTTGCCATGGTTTCTAATGCGAACTCGCTTCAGAGGTCGCTGCTTCATGACTCATCCCACTAAAGCTATCTACAAGTGGCTTCTTTCTGATTATATAAAAGTCAGGTAAGAAGTATATAAACCATAGTTTACATATCAGTGCATGATTATATGAATTCATACAATTTTCGTATGTTGATGAAGTACATTAGTTATGATGTAGAATTGAATATGTATATTGTATATGTTTTATGGTAGCAGGATTAATTTCCTTTTTTAAGGTCATTATTTTATTTATTTTTTTATTTTTTTTTTTTTTTTTTTTTTTTTTCAACCAGTAATATAGCTACTGAGCACATGCTGTATTCTGAAAGTGATTTGGAGGCCTCACTAAACAAGATCAACGTTATAATTTTCATGAGGAAAAGGAAGTTAATGGAATCAAGTTCTGGTGCTATCATGCCTGACTTGTACTTGGGGCTGCTATGTTCATGATACAAATTGCTGGTGTGAAGGTATGTATACTACAAGATTTGTTATGTTAGGAAATTAACTAATAATTTTTTTTTTTTTTTTTTCTGAATCTTTTTTTCAAGCACTGCACATATTATGTATTTTATACTACCCTTTGGGGCAATATCCATGCTATTTTTATGTAACTGAGATTCCAGTAACATGGATATTTTAGATTAAAAAAAAAAAGATAAAGAGTAGCTTTTTCTACTTCTAAGGCAAAAACAAATTGAAAAGAAATAAACCAAAATTCTATTGTAAAAAAGGTAATACATATTTACTGTTTTAACATTTGTACTTTTGCAACTTTTTTAAAATTTTGATAGTATTCATAGTACAAATAGATTAACATCAGTATTTGAATTTCCAAGGTTGAGATTTTTCAATTTTCATTATTATGTCCCCTTTATAAACAGTTTATAGATGGATATATGATAATAAAGGAAGAGAAAAATCACACAACAAAAACCACACACAACACACACACACACACACACACACAACACACACAACAAACAACACACACACAACAAACAGAACAACACCACACACACACACACAACACAATATATATATCTAATATATATATATGATATTATATTATATATTTATAATATTCATATATATAGTCTATATATCATATATAATATACATATATATATATAAATAGATATATATATATATATATATATATATATAATATATATAATATATATATATATATATATATATACTATATATTATATTTATTTATTTATGAAAAAAAGAATAAGAAGAGAGAGACGAGAGAGAGTATGAGATAGAGAGTATGAGTGAGAGAGAAGAAGAGATGATACAGAGAGAGAGAGAGAAACATGAAGTCAACCTATGAAGTCGTGACTAATTGATGCCTTTTAAAATGACTTTTAAAATCTATTATAGTAAGTGTATGCAAGCAGTCACACACATCAATATGATAAAAGTGCCTGAGGCATGAATACTGTGTAGCTCTAAACAAGGAGAAGTTAATCCCTGATTAGTGAAGAAAGGATTTTAATATGATACACATTGGTCTTACAGCTCCTATATACTGGTGATTTTTCAAGACAAGAAGATCGTCACTTGATGATGGCAGAAATTCCCCAAATAAGACCAGATGTGTTAATGATCGAGTCTACATATGGTGTTAGTATCCATGAACCCCGAGAGAGTAGAGAAACAAGATTCACAACAACTGTTCACACAATTGTTGGCAGAGGTGGACGTTGTTTGATACCTGTGTTTGCACTTGGCAGGGCTCAAGAACTCCTCCTAATTTTAGGTATGATGCTGATGATTAGTTATTATTGCCTAGTTTATAGTAGTTTTACATTTGTAGTAGTCTATCATTAATGATAGCTGTGTTCCTCATAACTGTCATTCCCAAGATCCTTTCTGAATGACATAAGTAGGTTATGATTATTCATGATTAGTTTTTCTTCCCCACATGTCCACCAAAGATGAATATTGGCAGCAGCACCCTGAACTTCATGAAGTGCCTATCTACTATGCATCTGCCCTGGCTAAGAAATGCATGAGTGTGTACCAGACTTACACACATGCTATGAATGACAGGATTCAGAGGCAGATCTCAATAAGTAATCCATTTCAATTTAAGCACATATCAAATTTGAAGGTAATGATTTAGTAAAGCATTTGCATTTCTGTTCTAAATTATATATAAAAGCTGAAGTGCATCAGTCTGTAAAATTATTAGTTAGTTGAATAAACTAGGTGTACAATGTATGTAATTTTTTTTTATTGTTATTTGATAATATGTATTATATAGAAATGTTATTATTTCTCTTATCTTATTTTTCCCAGGGTATGGATCAGTTTGAGGATATTGGGCCATGTGTTATTATGGCATCTCCAGGTATGATGCAGAGTGGACTTTCCAGGGAACTATTTGAAATGTGGTGCCCAGACCCCAAGAATGGTGTCATCATTGCAGGTAAGGTCTAATTAACACCTGAAATCAAAATTGTTTAACTATAAAAATATGGTGTTATATTGTGTTTATTGAAGTAAACATACTCTTTTGTGAATGTTCGTCTGTCTCTTTACTCATGTATGCTAGATATCTGCATTGCCAATTCTTATTTCCTGTTGTATAAGTCTTCGTGCTTTTTATTTTTCGGGCCCGTGTGAACCCAGGTAAAGAAATTTAAACCCCGAAAAGTAACTAAATTGTTGGAGAGACTCCAATAAAGTGTCTGTTTTTTCATTTTTCATTTCAACAACTTTGGAAAACTTCCCCCCTTTTTTTTTTACGCCCCATGCCCCCCAATGTGGGGCCCTTCCCTTCCCCCCTTTTTTTATATTTTTTTTTTTCAAAAAAGAAGTTTAAGAACAATTTATTTATGGCATACAAATTGCAATTTCTCCAAAATATGGCATAAAGTAATTTAAGACTTTATTTTTTTAGGCTACAATCCAAAAATTCTTTTTGGAATTTTTAATTAATTAAATAATTTGTTTTTAATTAAATATTAAATAAATTAAATTTAATTTATAAAAGATAATATATATATATATTATATTATAATTATATATATATATTAATATTTATATATATTTATATATATTTTATATATAAACATTTTTATAAACCCAATTTTACTTGCTTGTTTTGTTTTTTAAATGATGAATCTGCTGCTAGCAATTTTTTAAATATTATATTGTTACATTTAACCTTAATTTTTAGGTTTGGTACATGGGAATACGAAATGTCCCGTTTTAAAGCTGCATTGGGAGGGAAAATGAGGGCCCCACTAGAGCCCCGTGAAAGTGTTCATCCCAAAAAACCTTGAGACGTTACATTCCACTTTAGGGTGAGAAGAGGCCCCGGTACTGTATATCCCTCCAAAAATTTGGTTTTGTGGGTCTTTTGCAATCTGTTCATATATCTAAATTAGGTCCTTTTTTTTTTTTTTTTTTTTTTTTTTTTTTTTTGTGTGTGTGTGTGTTGTGTTGTGTGTGTGTGTGAGGGGAGAGAGGAAAATCAATATAGAAAATTTTGTAGCTACTTTTTTTATTCAATCAGGTGATGGGGGATCTTGCATTACAAAGCCTAAGGAAAAAGTTTGTCTTGGCATTCTTTTGAAAAACCAAATTCAACTGTCACATTTTTCTCCCAAAGAGCTGGGAATGGGGTTATTTTTTCCCTTTTGTTTTTTTTATACTGTAAGGAAATTCTGCCAAGTTTTAAATATTTTGTGATTTTAATTTTAAAAAGGAGAAAAAATTATTCAACTGGTGTAGATTTTTGTTCTTTGTTTTTTCAAATACAGTGACTTGAGGTTCCACCCTACCCAAGATCAAGCATCCACTATACAGGTTCATGGCGCTGTTCATTTTTACTTGCCTCAAGTTGGCTTTTGGGGGAAATGATCCTGTCTGAAACACAAGAAAATAGTCTTCGTGTATTTTATGCAAACCCTTGTCCAAGAACCTCCTTGGTTGATTAAGGTTTTATATACACAAAATTATAGCTTGAAAAGGGAGAAATGTAGCTGTCAAAAATTAAGTTAAATTAATGAAAAATGAATAGGTATGAAAGGGGGAGGAAGATGAAAAATCTTATGATTCTTATTAAATTTCTTTTTAAAAACATTTTTTTTTTTTATTTGTTTTTTTTTCCCAAAGAAATACTACTTTTTCATACAGAAAAGCCAAATAAAATAGGCACGACATTTGATTTGTAAAAATATTTAGAAACAGATGTAATTCTAAAAATTTTTAAGCTTCATTTTGAAAACTCCATAAATTTTTAGCATTGCAAAATACAAATATGCCTGGATAAAATAAGCTTCATATTGAAACTGCCATAAATGTTAGCATTGCAAAATCAAATAGCCTGGATAAAATTCGTAGGTTAGGAAAAAAAAGGTTTTATTTTTGGGGGGATGGTTTTAGATGCATTTTTTCCATTAAAAAACTAAAATACATGCATTATATTTCACTGTTACCTCGTGGACTGCAAGTCCCACAGCTGATTGTATCAGATGCTGTGTGAAGGTGTTCTGAAGGCCCAGGACTTGGGACACTCTTCTGTTTCTGTGCCAACAAAATAATCCAACCCTTTTACAAGATGCATTTCAATGAGGACTAAAAAGAAAGGTGTTTCATATAGGTTAAATTTATTTATATAAATTTTAAAAATTTTGTATCATTTCTTGCTATTCCTATTGTAAAAGGTGGTTTTTTTGCAGTCAGGTGTCACCGTGTTTTTGACTAATATTATTTAAAACTGATTACAAGCACATCGATGATATAAATTTATTTCCAAATTGAAGAAAAGATATTAATGTATATATATGTGAAGTGCATCAATTTTGGCAGACAATTAATCATGGGAAACCTCTTAATTTTTCCCTGTCTTTTTTAGGAACCTTATAGAACTTTGCAAGAAATGTTTGGAGAGGAATCTGTTCCGAAGATCTTCAAAGGTGAAAAACTTTATGTAACAGTTAACAATGTAAAGGCAAACATTGACCTGTCAGTTATGGTTAAGTACTTTGTTGTATGAATGATTGGATGATATATAGATCATGATATAATTAGTATATAAAATCCAATATGATGTGAATTTAATGTAATTAAATCAAACAGTAATAACTTTCTTTCAATTGCAGAAAGTATCATGTGAAAGTGAAAAACTGCAAAGAATAGTCAAACTGCTGTTACAAAGTTGTATGAATCCCTGCACCCTGTAACTGCAGCTGTTTAGTTATAATTGT
Source organism: Penaeus monodon (assembly GCF_015228065.2). Lineage (NCBI taxonomy): Eukaryota > Metazoa > Arthropoda > Malacostraca > Decapoda > Penaeidae > Penaeus > Penaeus monodon. Next base: position 21,500,692 of record NC_051399.1, on the reverse strand, counting down.
GTGTTTAGGGGAAGTAATGTATGGAAGAATCTTGACGAATGTTTCTTGAGAATCAGATTTTGGTTTTTTCAAAAGTAGTTTTATTGGAATATTTTTTCCCCATTTTATTTGAATTAAGTTGGTAATATTACAAGTTCAGTAATAAAGGACAGACCTCTGAATTTTTATTTTTAGCATTTTATCTTAACACTGCCAGCCTCATTTATGTATATTCTTAAACAAAGAAAAGATAAGGTTGCCTTCTCAGCATTCATGGATATGCAGTTTATATTTTTCACAAGTGTCACTTCCTTTACGACTTGCTTTAGGAAATATAACATTCAGAAAATGGCTACTGCCACATATTTTTTATCCAATCCCTGGAAGTATTCATGTAAAATGCCAACACTATAGTTACTGGATAAAGCAAAACCAGCAGGACTTTTGTGCCTTCAAGAAAACAATCTCCACAGTAAAAAGACTAAAAACAATAAATTATTTTATGCAATGGAAATTGAATAAAAATATATAGTCCTGTGAATGATTGAATATTATTTGGAAAGCAATCAGAATACTAAAATAAAAAATGTTATACATGTACTTGGGGAAGAAACTGGGGAGTAATGACATATGTTTTCAAGGAAATGTAGCCTTCAGTAGTTTATCAAATGATAATTGGCAAAATGAAGTGCTTGCCATGTCTGAGAACTGGTCCATTTCACCAATATCCTGTCATCATATGGATGGATTCCTCTTCCCCCACTGTGCAATGTATTTCCCATGTGGAGATGGAGGATGGAATCTCTCCTGATGCTTTTTCAGCATATGACATTATTTGGTGTGGTATAGCAATGTATTGTATCCACCCCGAAATTCATTGTTTTATTTTACTTGGTCATGGCTAGATAATGTACAGAAAATGTTCTAATGCACAGCTCACTTATCTGGACTCATTAAAAATATCATTGGAACTGGCAACGGGGAGTGCAGTATAAAAGAGAACAGTTTCCCTTGGTATCACTAATATTGTATATTGCCATTCTTCTACTAGTTTTAAAATCTTCAAAATACAAAATACATCACACAAAAGCAAGAAATTACCAAAGTTGTCTTATTGCATTCTGATTAGAAAAATTTAAAAATAAGTTCCTTGTCATTTATACACTTCCTCTAAATAGTCCTGTAAACTAAGGGCTATGCAAGTACTACAAGGTTTATTTAAGTATATATACTTATATCTACCTTGTTGCAAGGCCATGGATTCATTCACTCCAAAATAGGGCAGAGAAACATCTTTCACCATATGGGAGGGTTAGGGCCAGTTTCTTATTCTTAATAATTAACTTTAATTATGCTAGCCTATTCAAATCCTCTGGAAGTTTATCATTAACTGCCATTTTATGATAAGCAAAAATTTAAACAGATAGGGGCTAGACTGTATTCGTGGTTGACATATAAATAACTGCCTTCTTTATATATAAAAAAAAAACTTTTTTCCCTTTATTTTAACATTCATAAACAAATTCATATGGTTTTATTTTTGGATACTTTCGGGTCTGTTAAAAATTCCTTGACCTAAGGGTTAAAAAAATAAATAAAAATTGTAAAATAACTAAAATAAAGTAACAGAATGTTTGCTGCAACCAAGTCATCAGCTGGGCAAAGTTGAACCGAAGGCAAGGGGTCTCATTAATAAGCAAAAGGTATGCTTTCCAATCCTGAAAGCAAATATTAGAATGATCGGTATCTGTATTAATGCTCATGCTTGTGGTACCTAATAAATTAAATTTTTTCAGTATGATCTAATATAACGACAATAAAATCAATATTTCTGATGTAATTTAAAAAAAATAAAAAAAATTTTTTATCCGTTAAAAACAATTGAAATCCTAAGTAATTTATCCTATTTGCCCCCAAAATAAATTTTCTGTTTTTTTAGAAAAAAATATTAAAAAAAAGGGGGTTTAAAAATTTTTGAAAACATTTTTGTTTGAAACTTTATTTAATGTTTAACAAAAAAGGAAAACCGCAGACAAACAAAATTTTAACAAACCGCCAACGGGGACCAATCCCTTATATTTTTAATAATTATAATATAAAACCCTAATATAATAAAAAAAAAAAAAAAAAAACAAAAAAAAAAAAGAAAAAATATATATCTATATAATTATATTATATATAAAAATATATATATATATATAATGGGGGTGTGTGTGGGGTTGTGTGGGTGGGGGTGTGTTGTTGTGTTTTGTGTGGTGTGTTTTGTGGGGTGTGGTTTTTTTTTTTGTGTATTTTGTGTGGGGGTTGGGTTTGGGTGTGTGTTGTGTGCGTGGTGGCGTGTTTTTGGGGTGTGTGGTGGTGCTTGGGGTGTGGTGTGTGTGTATTGGGGTGTGTGTGTGGGGGGCCCCGGCGTTGTTTGTGTGGTGTGGGTGGGGGTGTCCCCGTGGTGTGTGTGGTGCGTGTGTTGTGGGGTTTTGGTGTGCGTGGTGCGTGTGTGTGTGCGGTGTGTTTTGGTGTGTGTGTGTCCGTTTTCGTGTGTGTGGGGGGACATCGTGACATACTAAAGCTTTTAAAAAATTACAAAATCAGGGCCCTCTGTACCCCAATTACAAACTCACGGCACAAAAAATACCTCCCACGGCAACAAAGTAGACAAACCGAAAAAACAGTTTACGAAAGACAAACTTCACGCAAAGCAAAGAAAAAAATAAAAAAATGAACACAGCAAACAAAAGAGCTCATACAACCTACACCCCCCATATGGATAAAAGAATCAATTATTAAAAAACTGCTGCCCCGAAAGGGAACCGCGCGAAGTTGATAAAAAAAAGTATTCCCACGGGGGGCGCGCGCGAGTTTTGACGCTCGCGAGAAATTTTTTTGCGATATTCAATGATGCTTCCGAGTGCCCTATTATTGGTCCCCAAACAAGAGGGAGGAGCGCCGCCCCCCACCCCATTATTCCATATTACTTCTCGGTTGGCCCTTTGCTAATTTGTAAGCCAGGTCGGTAAAGGTGGGAAATTGGCTTTTCGTGACAGCCGCCTCCCCCCGCCCCCCCCAAAGGAAACCTTTTTAAAATTTAAAGTTTATGATAAAAAAAATGTTTCGACTCTTGAAGGTTATTTATATCTGAAATTATGCTAGCCAATGTCGTTTTCTGCGAAACTTTAAAAATAGTGTTTTTTGGGTATAGGGCAACGGGCGAGAAAAAAAGGGGGTTTTTGGGAATGAAATGTAATCACGAAAAAAGGGCAAAGTAAGGGGTGTAGTTTCAAATGTATCTAAAACGATCTATTGATAGAACAATTACTCGTGTATAATCTTTTTGGAAAATAACTAAAAACAAAAATAATTTTGACAAAAAAAAGAATTAATCCACAAAGAGTGTAATGCCCCCAACAAGCTGAAAAAGAGATGCGGGCTAAAGTGACCTCCACGCGACCGGGAGGACTGGGGAACTATTCGAGCAGGGGGGGGGTCAGGCGCGACATGCTTTCGCGTGGGGGAATCTGTCGTGCACGTTCGGTCTGAGGGATTACTGAGCCAAATTATGGGTATCATCTTCAACATCCGGGACGATCGGGAATCCCAAGTATAAGTTACTTGCTGTTCGGGGGAATCCTATTTCATTACGCTCGGGATGGGCTCCGTGTGCGCCGCCTTTCCCCGCCCTTTTTTTTTTCCTTTTATGTCACAGCGTCGTCCTCGTGCTCACGTTTCCCCCTTTTTCGACTTTTGACTCGATGTAAAAACTGGACTTATTGTTTATTGTATCCGCTTTTTGCTTTTTATTATCGTTTTCATTTGCTCATCATCAAATTCGTAATCACTTGCATTCTACTCACATCAGCCCTCATCATTATGATCATTTCACCATCATCAAAATCATTATATACCTTCACAGTATCGTCCTCATCATTATAAAACCATCATCTTCTCTTAAAAATCGTCATCGCATCTTTATCCCCACCATCAAATGAATCTTCATCCTCCTCTTCCTCTCATCATCCCATCATTATTACATTTCCTTCCTTACTAAACTCTAGCGGTCCTTCCCTTTTTTCCTCCGAGTCTTGAAAACCCTTTTTGCCTCTCACCGCCTCCTCCTTTCTCTGTTATCCTTCTCTTCTCTTCCCATGCATATATAAATAAAAAATATTATAATATATATATATTATATTATTATATAAATATATTATATAATATATTATATTTTTTATATATATTATATATATATATATATATATAATATATATTTTTTTTTTTTTTTTGTTTTTTGTTTTTATATATATTATATATATATATATATATATATTATATATTATTATATTATATTTAAAAAATTTTTAAAACTATGAGGGGTTTTTGGCAGTGCCCTTTGCTTGATTGGTGTTTTTCCTAATCAATGGGTTCGGCGAGCTCCTTTGCCACGGGGGCGTTTTTACCTCTACGGCATCTGCAATTTTGATTTTAAAGGGCAAATGTGTTTTCTCGCCGTGAATCGGGCTCAAGCCACAATCGGAGCGGGCATTTTACGTCCGCCGCGACGGGGGAATTTACCACGAGGGTCGGAGTCCTGTTCTAACCCCAAACGCGGCGTCCTACATATTATACTAACACACACACACCCCCCGACACAACCCCCCAAAACACACCACACACACACACACAACACCACACACAAACACACCACACACACACACACACACACACACCCCACGAACACAAACACGCACACACACACACGCACCACCCCCGCCCCCCCACGCACCACCCACCCACACACACAACAAAACACACACACACACAACACACACACACCACCCCCACAATATATATATATTTAATATATATTATTATATATATATATTATATATATATATAAAAATATATATATATAAGTTAAATATTTATTTAAAATCTTAAAAAAATTTTAAAATAACCTTTTAAACCCCCTCAAATTTAGGGGAAAGGTTGATTTTTTTAAAATAATAAATCTTTTTATTTATTTAATATTTATAAAAAAATCTTTTAAAAAATTTTTTTATTATTAATATGTATGACACATATTACTTACAACCACACACACCAAACACACACAACACACAACACAACCACAAACCCCATAAATTTTATTATTATATATATTAAAATATATTATATAATATATATATATATATATATATTATATTATATAAAAAAAAAAAAAAAAAAAAAAAAACCCCCAAAAAAAAAAAAAAAAAAAAACCCACCAAAACAAAAAACCCCAACAACACCACCCCAAAAAATTTTTTTAAAATTTTTTAATTATATTATTATATATAAAAATTATATTTTAATATAATATATATTTTATATATAATATATTTATATTATAAAAAATTTTTAATATATATATATATATATATTAATTATGAATTTGGGGTTAGGGGAGGACGTCCCGGGAAAAAAGGGGGGAGGAGGTGGGCAGGCCCTTTGTCCTACCCCATGTATATTGTCCCCCCCCCACCCCCCCTCGAGGCTCTTAGATTTTGCCTAAGGGGCCCTAACCTGGGTCATCCGTTCTCGCGTTTGCCCTGTGCATCTTCGTGGCTGCTCGTCCTGTCTCCTCATCCTCCCTGTCCTTGGTGAATTGTCCGTCCTCGATGTCCACACGTCCTCGAAATGTGCAAAATGTCGAAAGGTCCCCCCTTTACTCGGGTTCGTCTGACCTCCCGTAGCCCCCGTCCCGGGGCCCAACTCGGGGCGTCCTCGTGCACACGTCCCAAGATCTGTCCCGGTCCTTCTCGCATCCCATCCCGTAAACTTCATCCGGTTATGGGCCCTGGGGCAGGGGGGGGCATCTCGGGGCGGCTGAACCTGCGTACGAGCTCCCGGGGTTTACCGGATCTGCATCTTGGGGGGCAACGGTACCGCGGCAAAGGGGTGGTTTGGGTCTAGGGGGGTCCAGCAGGGACGCCCGCCACTCACTGGGACGGCTTAAAAACCTTTTCTGACGAAAAACTTGTCTGGGGCCTATGGCGATTTCGAGACGCCTTCCCATGGCTCCTAAAAGTGACCGGGAACGTCCCCGGTTCTCTGCAAAAATTTGCGGGGAACCAGATCAACACTAAGGGGGGAGAGTAAAGAAAAAAAAAGGGAAAGAGAAGAGAGGGTTTAACTACCAAGCCGGTGATTTATAAAATTGGGTTTTTTAAAGTTGGTTTTAAAATTATTTTTTTTTTTTTTTTTGTGTTTTATTTTCCAAAAATAAAAGAAAATAAAGAGGGGATGTCAAAGCAGCCCCAGGCCTACTTGAATACCAACCATCTCTTAGTATGAGAGTAGATAAGAAACGACATCGGCAATCCGCAGGATTTTTTTGAACCCCGTCGCCCCCCAGAGAAAAATAATTAACTTGTACTGTACGAACCCTCGTCAGACACAAAAATTTTGGGGTAAAGAATACATAATAAATCTTTAACCCGGCACTAAGACAACCTTATTAAAGAAAAAATCATGTCTTTTGTCCTGCGTGTGTAGTGAGGTGAAAGTGTGTGTGTTGTGGGTGAGTGAACCCCAGCGTTAAGAGAGGGAAGGCGGGGGAGTGACCCCCAAAAGAGAATGAATCCAAAACAAATATTAAAGTTCACTATAACAAAAATAAGTAAAATGCAATGAAAAATAATATTTAAAATCATTTCAATCCACATTGAATTTAAAATTTAATGTATTGACAGAATTAGCTGAATAAAGGTGACTGAAAAAAAATTCGCAGCTATTTAAAAGGATCTCGGGGGGGCAGAAAACGACTGCCGGGTACTGTCTAGCTAGCTCAGACCTCATTAAAAAATCATTAAGGGGGGATCCTTACCAAATGCCGTATATGACTGAGGCGACTGAGCCCGGGAATTAAATAACCTGCTGTCTTCTGCTATCTGTGATGGGGGCTCGCAAAAATTTCCCTAAAGGGTATATAAATTTCACGAAACACACAAAAGCTTGGGGTCCCAAAACTCAAAGGACTTGAGGAGGGGGGAAAAGGGGTGATTAATAAACAAAAAATGATTCTAGCTTAAACCCCAGTCCACTTAAAAAACGGACGTAACCGGTTCACAACCGACTCAAAGGGAAAAAATAAAATTTTGGGTTTTTTGTACTACTTTTTGAAGAAGAGCGCAGTCTTTGGCGTTTACGCAAACCCCGGGGGAATACGGGGCAAACCGTGCCTATATATGGGAAAATCCTCGCTATATTAATAATACAAATTTAAAGAAAATGCGTTTTCAGCTTTGTTCTAGCGCCGATAGAAAGTGTCACCAAAAAACAAAGTAACAATCTATGGTTAATTCCCAAGGCGTCAACAAAAAAACAAACCCAATTTCAGGGAACCAAGCTGTCAATTGATCCTCCCATTCCCCCGACCGGGAAAAGAGAAAGTGACAGGGAAGACGGGAAAAACAACCTTTTTTTTAACCAAAATGACCCCAAACAAAAAAAGGGGCGGCAGGTTGGGGCGTGGGGAGGAAAAAAAAAATGATATTTATGAAAATAAAATCCGAAGCTTTAAATTCGTTTCAGATGAAACAAAAAAATCCTAAAAAAGAGAGAAAAAAATTAAATTCTTAACTATCGAAACGTATTCATGTTTAATGAACACTACTGACGCATGGAAAAGGTCTGAGGTGAAGGGAATAGTGTGAGAACGTGCCATTTGCGTCAAACACCTTTAACCCACAAAAAAACACGGCTTTAAAACATGTGTGTGTGTGGGGTGTGTGGTTTGTGTGGGGTGGTGTGTGTGTGGTGGTGTGCGTGGGTGTGTTAATATATATTATATAATATATATATATCTATATTATATATATATATATATATATATATATATATATATAATATATATTATATATATATTATATATATATATATATATATATATATATTATATATAACATTTTATATATATATATATAATAAATATATTATATATTTTAATATATGCACACACACACCACCACACAATACACATATAAGACATACATATTTAGTATAATATATATATATAATATAATATAATAAATATAATATATATATTATTAAATATGACACACACACACACCACTATCAATACATATACATATATATATTTATATATATTTATAGTTAATTATATATTATATATAATTATCTATATATAAATTTATATATTATATATATAAATATAGTTATATAGGTCAAATAATATATATATTTATACAACAACAGCAACAACACACAAAAATATGTATAATAACATATTAACAATATATAATATATTAGATAATACTTCTATAATATTAATCAATATATATAATATTATATGATATAATATATATATTATATATTAATTTAAATATATAATAATGGATGTGTGTGTAGTGTGTGTGTGTGTGTGTGTGTTGGTGTTTGTATACATATATGTATATATGTTTACATAATACTATTGTATTGTTTTGATATATATACATTCTCCTCTCTCTCTCTCTCTGTCTTCTTCTGTCTCTCTCCTTCTTCTCCTTCTCTCTCTCCCCTCTCTCCTTATAATAAATATATATATAGATTATTATATATATATATTATTTTTAAAACAGCGCACACACACACCACACACACACACACCAACACAAACACACAAAAATATATTATTAATATATATATATTATATATATAATATAATAATATAAAATTTTAATATTATATATATACAGGTATATATACAATCATACAACTTTTACATTATGTATATATATTTACATTAATATATATCATTAAATAAAAAAGATACAGTAGATATTGATGAATAGTAATATACAAAAAAGTAACAGACTATAGATATAGATGTACGTAAATATGATATAGATATGAACGCACGTATGTATGCATATTCATGTATGCAATTGTATTTATGCATGCATTTTTTATGTATGTAACAGTATGTATTCTTTTAAAAATTATCTGTAGATACATGCGTATATAATGTTAGAGATAAAAATTGTTGATGTGGTGGGCAATAATGCTTTTTAAAATGAGGAGATCGGCAAACGGGATAAAAAAACAACAATAAAGAAAAATATTTAGGAAACCACCTCAACGGAATTAAGAAATTCTAGCTTTTAAATATCTAAACGAAAAAGGGGAAGGATAGAAATGTCAGAATCCTGAACACGAACCGCCGACGCGACACCAAAAGAGGGGAGAGGGACCCACGCCGCTGCCCATCTCCCGTACACAAGGAGAGGAACTGCCATTGTCCGGTCGCCCCTAAGATGCCACTCCCCCGGACGCCCGCGCTGGTGGTAGCGCTCTCGCCGCGCCGACCGGCCCTCGCCCGCTCTCAGCCCGGAGCACCCCGGCACTTTCCCGCCCTGCCGTATTGTAACTTGGTCGTGCTTTAAATGAGTTGATCTCTTTGCTGCAGCCTCTCCAACTTTTGTGGTGAGCACAGTGGATTTAAGTATCAGTGTAGTGCAAGCTTCACTAGCTCTGCTTGTTGTATGTAAAAATAATAATAATGATCAGTTTTATCTTTTAATTTCTTATTTTTAAAAACTAAAATCAAACGGCACATTATGCTTCATAATATGATATACATAACGCTAATTATCTTGCTACCAAAGCCAAGTTAGATTCGACTATGTAGTTTTAGCTCATGTACATACATCCCTATGAAACAAAATATACATAAACCCATTTACCTTGGTGATGTAACAATTTTTTTTTTAAAATATTTCTATGAAGATTGCTTATGCAATCCAAAACAAAAGTTTTCATGAAAGATTAATATAATTTTTTGATTATATCCCTATTAATTTTCATATCTTCCATAATGATGATGGACATTTAAAGTATTTACAGTCAAACCCCCTTTTAAATTACCTTTCTACATAAGAGCTGCTATACCAATTGAACTGCGTGGTAGCGCAGTATATAGGGCTTTTAAACCCCGAGAACATATTGTAGTTCCCCCAAAAGCGTTTACCCCTTTTTTCGGACCGAAGCCCGGGCTAGAATCCCCCGGCGTGACCGCAACAGGGGAGAAGCGGGGCCCTTGGGGGAACTATGCCGAACCCCTGTTGAACCGAGGCGGGAGGTCTCCCTCCCGCCCGGGGTTTCCCCCCCCCTTTCTATTTCGAAGGAAACCCTCCTTACCCCGTCCGTAACAGAGATTTAAGCAAATTCTTGGAGCTGGATGTGAGGAAGGTTCTTAATTTCTGAAGGGTTTCCCGGGTCTCCAGGATCACAGGCTGTACTAGATCCTCTTTGCCTTTTTAAAAATAATTCTCTTCTCTCTTTCTCCTCCCCTTCTTCCCCTTTTTCTGTTTATCTCCCCTCACTCTTTCCCTGTTTCTTTTCACGTCACAGAAACACACCCTCTTCGATCAAGTCTCCGACATGGACAGGCATGTTATGAACGATGTCATAGCAAGCGAGATACTTATCTTTATGACAAGTACAAATTTTGCTGTTAACTGTTGAGACCATCTTGTCGTGCGTGTCAGTGCAAGCTCATTCATTGCTCGGTGCAAGCTTCCAATGCCTTACCAGACAGGTTTATTTTTTCCATATAAATTTCCCTTCCACACCCTACCATTAACTCGCAATGCTAATTCTGTTAATACTCTTAAACTTTTACCAATCAATTGCATCATTAGTTCGTATGTCGTAGAAAATACTATCAAATTGCCGACTTTTTCAGTTCGTATTAGTACACACATCACTGCGTATTTTTTTCTAAAAAAAAAAAAAAAAAAAAACAAAAAAAAAAATAATTATATATATTTTATATATATATATATGTATATATATATATATATATATATATAATATATATATATATATATGTATAGTATATATATATATATATATATATTTATATTTATAAATATTTTATATATTTTATATATTATATATTACGTATATAAATATATATGTTATATATATTATTATATTATATATATATATATATAATATATATATATATATATATATATATATATGTGTGTGTGTGTGTGTGTGTGTGTGTGTTGTGTGTGTGTGTGTTGTGCTTGTGTGTGTGTGGGTGTGGTGTGTGTGTTGTGGTATATACATATATAATATATATATATTATATATATATATATAATATATATATATATATATATATATATATATATATAGAAATATATATAATATACTATATTATATAAAAATAAATATATTATATTTATATATATCATATAAAATTATATATATATATATATTATATATAATATT
>NC_051399.1:21476261-21489339 GCF_015228065.2 Penaeus monodon | reverse complement strand
AAAAAAATATTAAAAAATAAATAAGACCTTAAAAAAGGAAATTAATCCTGCTTACCATAAAACAACATATACAATATACATATTAAATTTCTACATCATAACTAATGTACTTCATCAACGTACGAAAATGTAGAATTCATATAATCATGCACGGATATGTAAACTATGGTTTTTTATATTTCTTACCTGACTTTTATATAATCAGAAGAAGCCACTTGTAGATAGCTTAGTGGGATGGTCATGAAGCAGCGACCTCTGAAGCGAGTTCGCAAAAAAAACCATGGCAAACCACCAGCATGGCCAAGTGAAAGTGTGACACTAACATCAGGTCAATTTGCTCAGGATCAATATGGTCCAAAAAGGGGCAGGGCACTCATTCCAGTCAGTGCTGGAGGGTCCCAAAGTCCAACTGAAAAGTACAGAATACAAGAGTTTTATATAAAACATTATACATTATGACCATCATCTAAAACCATGGATAAATAATTTTAAAATTAATCATGTAAAAACTCTCATTCAGAAACTTAACATTTAAAGCTTCCTCCTTCATGGATTTAGTACATTCATAAACTATGACAAAAAAATTACTGGAACTATTAGCTATCCCAAAACAGTGTTGAGCACAAAACTTTAGTTACTGGCAGTATTTTCTTGACATGGATTTGTTCTGTGTAATTTAAGGCATTAAGTAGAGTAATGAAAATTGTATGGGTGGGGCTTCATGCGCAAGGTGATGTGAAGCGTTTGGTGTGGTAGCCTAGATAGTGTTAAGTGCTTGTATGCCTTCTCGCTTGCAGCTTCCACCACGGGCTAGCTTATTGTGAAAAAGGGAGCATCTTTTGCGATAAGTCTCCCCTGCCAGGTCTTTCTGCAGTGCCTCCTCATGGCCACCATGAGAAACCTGGGCACCTTGTGGTCTTACTGGGGGATCTTGGAGCAGCAGGAGGCCCAGAGGAACGGAGCAGACCCACCAGCGTGTGGACACGCTCTGGCTCTGTACAACTCCTGTCCCTAGTCACCCTGGGGTAATGGGGCGGCTCGGGGGAGGTGGGCCTTGCCAGTCCTCCTCCCCCAGAAAGACTCACAGGCAACATCTTCGATAAATGGATATGCGGGGGGGAGGGGTGTTGTCCCTCCACCCAGCAAGCAAGGCCCCGCTGTGGGTTCCGTGGGAGGGCAAATATCGGGCTGCAGGATTGGAACGAGAGTTATCGTCCCGCCTGCGCCCCGACAGGTGCCAACCCCCCATGAAGCTTGTGGGGCAAAGCCCTCAGGAACCCAACAGGTGGATGGGTGTCCCTACAGCCCCCTTTATTTGGGGCAGCGTTGGCGGGGGCGGCAGAAGTGGTGTGCCACCTGGAGTGACCACCTGGGGCTTAACCTAAGGGGATTTTTTCTAGGTAGGCGCTTAGAAACATCAGTCCTTGCAGCAGGATGAGCGGTTACCTCCGCTATCGCGGGAAATTTGAAGCAACGGGGAGTTGAGGCGGTTGCCCTCTTGGGGGTGAGAAGGGACCGGGCAGCAGCACGATCAGTATGGGTGGGTACACCTACTATTGGTTGGGTCGCAGTGATGGTCACCACCTCCAGGGTGTAGTCATAGCCATCTCCAGCCGATTTTAGCCCTCGATAGTTGAGGTGACACCGGTTGATGAGCGTATTAGGGCATTGAGACTGAAACATCCCTTTTGGCTTCATCTCTCTTATTGTTGTATACGTCCAAACGATGTATGTAAACTTGATGTGAGAGAGGAGTTCTACACCAAACTCACATCTGTGGCAGACAATTGCCCCCAGCGAGATATTCGCTTTGTTCTTCAATGCGGTATCCGGCTGTGATGAGCTGGCTATGAGATGTCTGTCTGCCACCATGGCACAGGAGCTGATCCTAGCAGCGAGAATAGCCTCCTTCTCGGGAATTTGCTAGGTCCCAGAAAATGAGCATCTTGGCTCCTGGTACCAGTGCACCAACCCGCATTGCTGGACTTGGACAGCAATAGGGGTACAGTGGCAAAGGAGATCAACCACATACTTTTTAGCACGCAATGGAGGATCCTCCAGAAACTGCAGGGTTTACCGGAGTGCAGACTTCTGTGGCACTGTTCATAGGCTGGTTGTGGCTACCAGCCTGTCCCTCCAGTGGCCACTCCAAGGTGTTTCACTTGGACAGACTAAGGGAGGAGGAGTGTGCCCGTGGGTTCACCATGGCAGTCCCTGATTGATTCACAGAACTCAAAAACCCTGACGGACCAGTTGCTCTGTGGGAGCTTTTCAAGTGCGTAACACTCCAAGCAGCTCAGGAGTCCATTGGCGTACATCCGAGGGCAAGGCAGAATTCCATCTCCCTGAGACATCAGGGGGCCACTGAAGTTTGTTGCATGGATTGCTGAATGGTAATCAAGTCTTGTGTTGCTTCATGGTGCATAGAGCTCGGACACTGCTGAGAAGAGACAAGTAACAGTTCATCAGGAATCTTGCTGAGGATGTTGAAGGCCATTTTTTGGTAAATAAACCCTTTGCCCCGCCTACCAAACCCTGAGAAAGCTGAACTCTAAGCCCTCCTCACAGATGACTGCAGCCCATCAGCGGATGGACGGATCATCTCAGATCATGTTGGGGTTTTTGAACGTTGGGCTGAGTATTTTGAGCAGGTTGTACAGGTAGACCCTCCAACAGTTAGCCTAGATGCAAGCGATGTCACAATACCTGTGCTGGACCCACCCATCAGTGAGGAACCTCCTACCTTGTAGGTTGCAAACAACCCACAACCTTGGTTTTGGGTTGTTGCAACCCACATCAACCTCAAGAGGGTGTTTTACTCGGTGCATCGGGAATCGCTATGGGAGATCCTGAGACTAGGGGAATTTAGATGTAGATATTGGCCTAATAACAAGCCTTTATACTGTTTCTGAAAGTGCTGTAAAGTGTGGTGGGGGTCTGTCGAACTTTTTCCTTGTTAATTTAGAGGTGAGGCAAGGCTGTGTCCTTGCAAAAACACTTTTCAACACCTGTAGGACTCGATAATGGGCAGAGCTATTAGCCAAGGTCAGTGTGGAGCAAACACTAGGCAATATCAAGGTCTCAGACCTTGACTTTGCTGATGATATTGCTATCCTATCGAGTCCTTGGAGTCATGGTGGGGTCTTGATGCATTTAACAAGCATTAATGCATCAAGAGGCCTAGAGGTCTCCGGACCAAGACCAAGATTCAGGACTTTTGGGGGCCTGTTAGGGGAACCATTCAGTCAATCCATGTTTTCGGCAAGGACATTGAAGTTACAGGAATTTACATACCTTGGTAGCGTAGTCCATATCTCTGGGTTGTCAGACAAAAAGTCAATAGAAGGGTTGGTCTGGCAACAGGAGCCATGAACTCGATCAATAAGAGCGTTTTTGGGGATGTCGGTACCTATGGGAGAAGGACGAAGCTGCATGTCTTCAAGGCCTTGATACTGCCAGATTTGCTTTAGGAAGCGAAACTGGACACTATCTAGTGCCTTGGAATCTCGTCTTTATGCCTTTTGGGAACAAGTTCCTTCGCTGGATCATGGGGGACAGTAGGCAGGACCATGTGTCTAACCAGGGTTAAACTGTGAGACTGGCATAGGATCTGTTACTGCATGATCTGGGATCGCCAACCAGGCTATATGGGCACCTAGCTCATTTCCCTGTGGACGACCCTGCCCATCAGGTTTTCTCTTTGTGAGACAACCCTGGGTAGAGGAGGCTTGTGGGACGACCCAGGAGGTCATGGTTTTGGGGAGCTTGACGAGACCTGTCGCAAGGAATTAGAGATGGGCCGTGGGCCTGCCTGGAGACTTGCCTTGAGGGGTCCTCGTGGCTGGAAAACGAAGGGTGGATGCGGCCATGGGGCCCTCGTCAGCGTTAGCCCCCTTTATGATGATGTGAATGAAAAATGATGAGTGGCTTCCTATATAATACAATGAGCTCTGATTTATAGTATGCATAATAAGCACAATTTTAAGGAAAGCAAGAATTGAAGAACTCAAAAAGCAACACAGTTAAGTACATATGATCTAAATATAAACGGGTATACAACTCACCAAGACCTTTTTGCCTTTGAATTCTAGAAAGTGACATGATCTTCCTACTTCTTGGCCAGAACCTCTGAAAATTTTAGAGAAATGAGAAACAGTTGCATATTAGTACTAAATATTTTTAAAAAAAGGAAACAAACCAGCAGGACTACAGTTCACTTAAATATGTAACTTGAATATTTGTGACAAAAAAGTACATCACTGATTTCTAAATCTAGAGGCTTCTGTAAAGAAAATGGAGAAAAAAAAAAAAACTGAAAAATGTGAGAAAGACAGAAATGAACAGTAATCATCTTACTTATCAAGTCTATTTTATCTAGTATAATTTTCTAATAAAATCTGCAGCTGGCAGAATAAGTGGTCAGGTGGTTACTATTACTTAAGATTTGAAAATCCTCGATGTGTTTTTACTGAGACCACATACCATTTGTTTTTTAACATGTTGGATGTGGGTGTGCAATGTCTGCACACGGTCCAAAATCTAGACATTACACTTACTTCAGTAGCAAGTGTGTAGCTTCTAGGCCTAGCCCATATGAACACTTGTGTGCCATGTCAACACTCCTTGCCTCCTCTTTATAATATCATTATCTCTTTTCTCTATAAGCATTTTATATTTTTTAACCATTTTCTAAGGTCTATATCTGTCATTTGGTAAGCTGCCTAAAGATGGCAGAAGCTGCAGACTCCATATTATGCTTTGGGTAGTATATAACTTTGTGAAATAACAATAATTTAGTAATTTTGTTATTTATGTCATTTAAAAATATTTTTCTATATTCAATTTTCTGAATAATATGCCCCCAGTCATGGCAGACAGGAATAAGATCATGAGCATGGAAAAAGTGTCTACAGCCAGGGTTCAAGGATCGTCTACTAACCAAATATAGCAAAAACAATTGGTGAAACTGATAAATAAGCACTTTAAGAACATTCATAAACTCCCATAAAATAATATAGTAACTCCAGCAGCAAGGGATGTTTACCTCTACCTCAGCTGGGTTGTGATGACATATAAAATACATGTCACATGTACCTGTCCAGGTTGTCTTGCCAGTCTGATGAGGTGGATTATTTTTCATTTCAGGCAGGGAGTTTATGGTAGCCCCTCATAGGGAGGTGTTTTGGGAGCACCTGCCCACTAACAATGGCAAAAATACATAAATATGCATAATCTTACCCACTCGATTCCTGATATACCTCATACCCTAAACAGCTATAGGGCCTTATAATGATGGTATTGTGTTAAGCACCAACTAAAACAGTGGCAAATCTCCACAGTATGGATGAACTTGGCTATGGTAAATTGAAGATGATATCCTTGAAGAGGACAAAAAGTTGCAATTGTCAGTATGAGAAATAATCTGCAGACATGAACAGTAATACCACAAATAAAGGAAAAAGTTCTTGGAAAGCACTGTTCACAGCCCAAGTCCACTTAGTGCTCCTGAGTTTCAGCTCTATCTTGTCATGTATGCTGAGGTAGATAATGTTTGGCAAGGGTGTTGGGGCCCCCCATCAATAATCAACCCTCCTCTCTGGTAGTTGGGCACACCCAGTGTCAACAACTTAGATTGTTGAATAAATTTTGTAACAGGGAGGTGGCATCCATACTGCAAAGAATTACCATAAGACTATACAGAGCACATCAGATATCATGAGAAGTCCAGTGATAAAAATTTGAGGGGTTTACCCGTTTCATTTCATGTTTCCCATTATTTTCCCTCAAGCAGCTGACCCTGTATGAACCCTGAGGCATTGTTCTGTATTACAATGGGGCTCTCTTTCTGACTGGGTTAAGATGCAGCACGTGCTAGGAAATTTCCTTGATGAAAATCATGAAATACTGCCATCAAGAATACTACTATGTCCCTATCAAGTCCTAAGGAAATATACTTAGAATAAATCAAAAGAAAATGTTGTGACATAACTTAACTACATAATATACCATAATATACAAGGGACACCATATGGACATCCCCCCCCTGGAAAAAAAATATATATGTATATATATATATATATATATATATATATATATATATATATATATAGATATATATAAAATATATATAATATATATAGACACACACACATCTTGTCTCTGAAAGCTATGGTTGTTACACACACAAAAAAAAACTAAAAACTTTGCATTCTTTGTGTTTAAAGTCACACTGTTCTATAGCAAAGTAGAATGTGGGCAAAACAGGTCAAGCTCGTAAATAAATATTAATAACTTCTTCACTCTAATTTTTCAGCATGATTCATCCACAGAATGCAAATTCTCTGTAGACTACTTACAGTGGCGTTATTTTTAACTCATCACTCTCTTCATCAGGAAGATTTTGAACCTGGACTCTTGGTCGGTTAGCAGACATAATTCAGTCGTCTTTAAACAAAAACTCAGATTAAAAAATGAATGTAAACTTTTCCGGATACACCAAATGCCGAGTGCCGACCGCCTCTGTTTATTTACAGGGGATACATGTGGAATACAACTTGGCGTCATACGAAACGTATTTTTTTTTTACACTAAAGTATATTATAAATAACATGCACGATATTTTACATTGTTGTACCTTCAGAATGATTATTAAATATAGTGGGAATGCAGGTTTATGACCTGTATAAAAAGTTTTGTTGATTTCTAGCAAGATCGTACATAAAACATAAATGAATGCTAAATAACATAAACATAATAAACATAAACATAATAAACGGCGGATTAACCATAAACAATATAAGCTTGTGTTACAATGGGTGTGAGTGGGATCCACAGTGTACTGTACAGGTATGGTCCATATTAGGACCTTCCCGTATAATGCCATTATGTAGACATCCAGTTACTGGGGATTCAGAGATTCATTAAACCTGCATACACGCATGCAAGTATATAGCATAAATACATATGAGCATACATGCATACCATATATGTGTGGTATGCGTTATCTTTGCGCATTAAAAACTGAGATTCTGATTGAGATACATGTAACTATAACGGATGCCATCATCATATAATACCTCTGAAGTAAGGTGTAAGATGGAAGGGAAGTGAGTTAGGTAAGTGTAGCGAGTGTATCTAAGAAAGCAACAGGTTCGGTGTCAAGCAGGAGTGTCATTTCAATTTTTTCCTAAGGAGGTGCCGTTGGAGAGGCCTAGATTGGCTTAGTGAGGAGCCTAGGCCTTGGGTGGAAGGAGAGTCAAACTCAGAGGTTCGTCGTTCGTTTGAGATTTGCGAAGTTCTTGCTTCGCCTGGGCCTTCAGACATATGGCCGGCCTGTGTCAGCTCTTTATGGCTGTCTCATTTTATTCTCTGACACTATACTTACCGTGGTGGCGGTATTGCCAGCAGGCGGCTATTGTGGGCGGACCTTGTTTCAGAAATCGTGTGTGCTCACAATTCTGTAAGTAATGTACCAATGTGGCGCTCGGCTCGCCACAGTGCATGCAACACCTGTCTTTATGATCAATTGTCTCAATGATCTGCCATGCGCAATGGTAACCTAGTCTGATACTGTGAAGAATGACTTCGGTACCAATATTGATTGCTTCAGAGAGTGCCAGTGGGTCATCATAACCTGTGGCGTCTGAGTATCATCTGGCCGAGGGGGAGGATCTCGTTTTTTTCTCTGTGAAGCTGCAGGAGGAAGGCATGAGCTGTGTCATTACACTTCTGCCTTAAGATTTTTCGGCTCGGTTTTGGGGGCATACCCCTGCCAATGTCAGCTAGTCTATCAGCAAGCTCATTCCCTCTGATGCCTATGTGGCTAGGGACCCAGTTTATGATTATTCTTCTACCCTGAGCAAGAATCCTCTGTGCTATGGTGAGGACAGTGGTCAGGAGGTAGATGTTGTCTTTGAGTGAGCTTTGCTGTAGACAGTCAATGGCTGCCCTGGAGTCTGTATGTATGACCACGTGTCCTTCCCACAGGGACGCGTGGGCTAGGGTTTCCATGATCGCAGCTGCCTCTGCCTGTAGCGAGGAGGCGTTGTCTGTTACCCTCATGGACTGTGTGGAATCCCTTGCTGCAAAGCCGGCGCCTGCAGTGTAGTTTAAGGGATCGACTGATCCATGATGGCTGCAATGACCCTCTCAGCTTCTCCCTTTAGATTCTTTCTCCTTGACAATCTCATAAGAGAGAACTTGATCAAGGTTTGTGCCCACGGCGGGGATTCATTAAAGTCTTGGCAAGTAGTTGTTCTTTGAGCTGATAGTGTATCAACACCCTGGGGTGTTGTTTGCAAACAGCTCATGGTCTTGTTCTAGGCGTCTGAGTATTTTTTGTCCCATGTTTGTGTTCCTGGGAGTGTGGATGACCTTTGAAAGGAACTGAGCTGCCATTAGATCAATTCGTGATTCCGGGGAGGCTGTCTTAACCAGACAGCTGAGGAGAGAGATGGGGCTGTACTTCCCTGGCTCCTTTGGTTTTGGGATGGGAACTATGATAGCCCTCTTCCAGCTCTGGGGTAGAGTGAAACTTTCCCAGGACTTGTTGATGAGTTGCAGGAATGCAAGCTCACCTGCCAGTCCTAGGTGGGAAATGATGGTGTATGAGATCCAATCAGAACCTGGAGCTATGCAAGAACTGTTTTATAGGTTTGTCTCAGTTCCCTCAGAGAGAAGATAATATCTGAATTATCGGGTTTGGCTGCCTTTTCTCTGATATGAGCAAGTCTGCCTGGTTGTAGGCATTGTTGGTTTGCCCTCATTTCAGTTGGCAGATTATTGCTTCTTCTAGCAGAGAACTCCTGCACCAGTCTGTTTGCTTCTGATTGAGGGTCGTGATGTGTGCACCTTGGGGGATGAGCGGCTAGTAGCTCATCTGACCCATTGCTACAGCTCTATAAGGGTGGTTTGGTGGTCAGAAGACTCACACCATTCCAGCCTTTTTTTCCTGCCTGACTCTTATGGTAGTTTACCCAGACATGGGTTGCCGGGGGGAGCAGGAACAAAGTCTGGTCGCTTTTTAACAACCTCTTGTCGCCAGAGGGCCACTTTTCCTGGCAGAGCAAGCCAGGCTCCAGGCGTTATGCTCCCGGCACAGTTGGGATATTTGGCTCTTGTGTCCCTTGGCCTTCCTTGTGTGCCTTAAGGCATACCTCGGTGCTGTGTGCCTTGCTACAGGCACCACATTTAGGCATGGTCTACAGCTAGCCTGGTGGTGACCGTATCTTTGGCACTTAAAGCACCGAAGTGGTTCTAGTACATATGTTCTTAGGCTGAAGGAGCCTAGTAACCCAGATCAAGGCTAGTGATTGCGGCTCCTTTCAAGGTCACCAGGACTTGCCTGTTGGGCTCTTCCAACTGGCAACCAGAATTTTGCTGCATCTTCAATATTCTTACCAGTTGGTAGACATTGTCGAAGCTTCAGGTTTAGAGGGAACCTTAAACTGTGGGAAATGCCTAGGGGGTCCAGACTCACCCTCAGAGTCTTTCTCCGGCTAGGTCGTTCGGACCGCCCTTTCGGCTTAAATTCTGGGCTGCGGTCATGGGAGTAGCAGCTGTTTTGGCTGGTTCAGCTTGTGCTCCTATCTCGGTCAGGGAGGATGTCTCAGGGCTACTCAGACGTCTCCCTGATTTGGCTGCTGGCCTGGAGAGGCCAACACGAGAGTCCATCTGCTGGACAATCTCGTAGACAGACATGTTTTTGGCTGATGTTGTGTCATTTTAGCAGCAGGTCTCACAGAGTCAACCTGTGCTTTGCATTTTCTCTTGCCACTAGGATTCATGTATGGTTTCAGAGTGACTGCCGTAGTCTGAGCCTTGCATGGTTCATGATCATTTGTATCTCTTTGTTGAAATGCTTGTCATAAAATAAGCAGTTATTTCATCCTCTCACGCCCCCCCCCACCACCGAGTCCAATAAAGGGAAGCTGTATGTTAGAACTAATGTCTAACAGCCACAGGGGTGGTGAGAGGATATACGCAGCCAATGGCCGTTGTACCGCCACTCACAGGACCATTGTGAGTGCCAACGGTGGCAGTGAGTGCTTGACCCTAGCCTCCCGAAGGAGACCAGCCAATTGGTCTGACCAGGCCAAGATCAGACACACTCTTGCTGGAATAAGGGACTATATAGGCGTGTTGCTATCTGCAGGGTGTACTAATGCACAGCAATCGCTAACCTCCAGGGACTCCATCTCACAGCGCACAGGGATGCTATGCATGGCAAACACATGGGTAGGTGTGAACCCCTGGGGAGAGATCAGAGGGGATCGCCCTTCCACCTGCAAGATAGGCATCATTGTTTGGTACCCTTTCTTCCTCCCTCTCCAGTGAAACAGCCACCAAAGGCTGTATCACCTCAGAGAAGGAGCTCTAGTCCTGCACCTCAAAGAGGAGGCTCCAGTAGCAGGGCCAAAGTTGAACTCAGAGGTGCAGAGTCGTCGGTTTATTTTTTGTCAAGCATGCAGTATGAATACAATCTGGGAGATGTCAGGTCAGCCGCACATTGATTGGCGGAATGGCTGCACCCTGCTTTCCCGCGTCATGGCGAATCGGTGCTGACCCCACTGACAGCATCCCACCGGATGACTCAGTGCGGAGGGAAACTATACCGAGCGAGGCTGCACTGGTGCCGAGTGAAGTGATTGTGGCGTCTGCCACAATGCCTCCCCCCTATTGAGGAAGAAAGTACTACAGGTCGAGGATCCTGCGGGGGTGAGAATGGCGTCTGGATCTCGTGTAAGTGGTGTCATGGTCCAAGGCACGATGTGTGCTGGTTTAAGGCGCTCTGTGTTGACCCAGTTAAACCGTCCATCGAACAATAGCTTGAAAGCCCTGGGAGATCACTGAAGGACCCTGAAAGGACCTTTGTAAGGGCAGGATAGTGGCTGCAGGGGGCATTATCGTGGTGAAAAATGAAATCAGCCGTGTCCATTCCTGATGGGGTGTAGAACAGGTGAAGAGAGCGATGGGTGGGTCTGCTGGGAGCGAATTGCCGGGCTAGCCGGTGGAGGTCCTCTAGCTGAATGTCGCTTGAGAAAAAAATCTCCGGGCACAACGAGGGGCTGACAGTATACCATCTCGGCTGCAGAATAGGTGAGATCCTCCTTAGGCATTGTCCTAAGCCCAAGAAGCACCCAGGGGAGCTGCCAAGTCCATGTGACTGTGGTGCAATGGACGGTGAGGGTGTTTTGAGGGAGTGATGTCATTTCTTGATAAGTCCATTAGCTGTGGATGATATGCCATTGTGAAGTGGAGAGTGATGCCAAGGAGCTGTGCTAGAGTCCTCCACAGCTCTGAGGTGAAACTCGCTCCCCTATCGGATGTTGTGTGTTCCGTGAGACCGAAACGAGCGATCCAGGAGCCGAGAAGTGCCTGGGCGCAGGATATGGTGGTCTCATCCTCCATGGCTATGCCCATGGAGGATGACCAGGAGGAGTCTAGATTTGACTAGATTTGTTGAAAATGAGATTACAGTTTCGAAATCCATCTGGATTCCATCTTCAGGTCTGAAGAGGAAAAGGGGGAGGAGGGAATAAAAGAGAGAGAGGAGAGACAATGTGGTAACAAGGGCCAGGTGAGGACAGACGAACGGAAGCGAAGGGAGGTGAAGTCAGGTCGGAGGATCGGGCGGACTATCGCAAGGTGGCCAGCATAAGGGAGAAGGATGTAGGGAACAAGGAGGCTATTGCTAGAAGTAAAAGCCGCTGTTCAAGTTGAAACTAAGCAGCGTGGACATCAGCGGAAAGGAAGACAATTAGCGCCGCTGTGAATTGATGGCCTGTGTCCCAGTAATGGCAAAAGAGGGCGTTGTTGTTGTGTCCCTTGGATACTTAGTGTCTGTTTCGCCAAAAACACTGTCCACACACACACACACACACAACACAACACACACACACCACACAACACACACACACACACACACACACAACACACACACACAACATATATATTAATATATAATATTACACACACAATATTAAAATATATAATATATATATTTAAATTATATTATATTAATATAATATATATAATAACACAAAACCCCAATACAATATTATAAAATTAATATTATAATATAAATTATATATAAATATATATATAATATTTTTATTAATATATAAACACACACACACACACACACACATATATATATTTAATACATATATAATATATATATATATATAATATAATATAATATTATATATAAATATAAAATATAATTATATATTATATATATATATATATATAATTATATATTATATATATATATATATAATATATATTTATATTATATATTATTAATAATATATATATATATATATAATTATATATATAATATATATAATATATATATATTATATATATATATATATATTATTATATATATATATATATATTATATATTTTATTATTATTATTTAAATTTATATAAAAATTTTATATATATTAATTTTATATAAAAAATATTTTTTTTTTTTTGTGTGTTTTTTTTTTATAATTTATAATAATATATAATAATTATATATATATTGTGTGTGTATATATATATATATATATATATATGTGTGTGTGTGTTGTGGTGGTGTGGGGTGTGTGTTGTGTGGTGTGTGTGTGTGTGTTGTGGGTGTGTGTGTGTGTGTGTGTGGACAGTGTTTTGGGAAACAGACACTAAGTATCCAAGGGAACAACAACAACGCCCCCTTTTGCATTTTCTGGGGCACAGGCCATCAATTCCCCAGGGGGCTAAAAGTCTTCCTTTTCCCCTGATGTCCCCGTGTTAGTTTCAAAATTTAACAGGGCTTTAATTCTAGCAATAGCCCCCTTGTTCCCCAACCTTCTCCCTTTTGTGGCCACCCGCGATAGTCCGCCCGATCCTCCCACCTGATTCACCCCCCTTCGCTTCCCCTTGTCTGTCCTCACCTGGCCTTGTTACCCCAATTTTTTTCCCCTTTCCCGGGGGCCCTTTTCTTTTTTTCCTTATTTAATTTCCCTCCCCCCCCTTTTCCTAATTTTCCGGGGCCCTTTGGAAGGGAAAAAAAAAAGGGGGGGTTTCCCCCGATTGGGGGTTCCCAAA
>NC_051399.1:21467700-21476161 GCF_015228065.2 Penaeus monodon | reverse complement strand
ATATAATAGGCATTTTCTTTACAACATATATGCGTCGCTTAATTTCCTCTTCGCTAGATGTTTGTCTGTGTCATTCTTTCATTGAGATTTAGCGAAGTTCTAGCTTCGCCCGGGGCTTCCATAAACATGGCACGGCCTGTATCAGCTTTCTATGGATGTTTGATTTTGTTCTCTGACACTATGCTTACCATGATGGTGGGATTGCCAGCAGTCGCTCTTGTCGCCATAATGTAAGCATGCGGCATAATCTCTTTACCAGCCCGGTGGCTATTGTGGGGGTCCCTGTCTCAGAAATTGTGTGCTCACAACTCTAAGTAATGTACCAGGGTGGCTCACCACAGTGCACGCAACACCTTTCTGCATAATCAATTATCTCTAAAATCTACCATGAGCAATGGTAACCTAGTATAATTCTGTGAAGAATGACTTCGGTACCTCTATCAAATGTTTCAGAGAGTGCCAGTGGCTCGTAGGCTGTGGCGTCTGAGTACCATTTGGCCGAGAGGGAGGATCTCGTTTGCTCTCTGTGAAGCTGCAGGAGGATGGCACAAGCCGTGGCATTATACTTCTGCCTTAAGATTTTTCGGCTTGACTGTATGATCATGGGATTTGGGGGCATACCCCTGCCAATGTCGGCTAGTCTGTCAACAAGCTCGTTCCCTCGTTCCCTGCCTATGTGGCTAGCGACCCAGTTTATGATTATTCTTCTACCCTGAGCAAGAATCCTCTGCACTATGGTAAGCACAGTGGTCAGGAGGTAGATGTTGCCCTTGTTCTTTGGACTCATGCATTGATCTAATGGCAGCACACTTCCTTTCAAAGGTCATCAAGGCTCCCAGGAACACAAGCCAAATACTCAGACAAAAAATAATCAGATGCCTAGAACAAGATCTTTGCAAACAACTACTGGCCGTCTCACACGACCAGGGTGTTGATACACTATCAACTCAAAGAACAACTACTTGCCAAGGGCATGGACTCCCCCATCCCGCCATGGGTACAAACGTTGATCGAGTTCTCTGTTATGAGCCTGTCAAGGAGAAAGAATCAATACACCAT
The DNA here is from genome assembly GCF_015228065.2 of Penaeus monodon. Lineage (NCBI taxonomy): Eukaryota > Metazoa > Arthropoda > Malacostraca > Decapoda > Penaeidae > Penaeus > Penaeus monodon. The sequence goes on along the minus strand of NC_051399.1, from coordinate 21,475,102 downwards.
GCCTAGTCTAAAAGCAGAAGCTGAGAGGGTCATTGCAGCCATCACTCCTCTGGGTAGTAGAACATACTTCACGGAGTGATCAGTCGACCCCTTAAGCCACATTGGAGGCGCCGGCTTTGCAACAAGGGATGCCACAAAATCCATGAGGGTAACAGACAACGCCTCCAGAGGCAGTTGCGATCATGGGCGCCCTAGCCCACGTATCCCTAAGGGAAGGACATGTGGTCATATATACAGACTCTAGGGCAGCCACTGACTGTCCTCAACAGCTCACCCAAAGACATCAACTCCTGACCATTGTGCTTACTATAGCGCATAAGATTCTTGTTCAATGTAGAATAATAATCATGAACTGGGTCTCCAGCCACATATGCATGCTGACAGACTAGCCGACATTGGCAGGGGTATACCCCCAAATCCCATGATCATACAGTCAAGCCGAAAAATCTTAAGGCAGAAGTGTAATGCCACAGCTTGTGCCATCCTCCTGCAGCTTCACAGAGAGAAAACGAGATCCTCCCCCTCGGGCAGATGGTACTCATATATATATATATATATATATATATATATATATATATATATATATATATATATATATATATATATATATATATATATATATATCATATATGTATAATATATATATATATATATATATATATATATATATAATTATATATATATATATATATATATATATATATATATATATATATATATATATATATATATATATGTGTGTGTGTGTGTGTGTGTGTGTGTGTGTGTGTGTGTGTGTGTGTGTGTGTGTGTGCGTGTGTGTGTGTATGTGTGTGTGTATGTCGTGTGTCTATGTGTGTGGTGTATGTGTGTGTGTGTATACATTTACACACATACATGCGTCTGTGTGTATATATATATATATATATATATATATATATATATATATATATATATATATATATATATATATATATATATATATATATTAGTTCCCTAGAAAATTTAACGTCTGGATGTAGGCGTTCTTGGCTTGCCCTCAGTTCGGCTGGCAGACTGTTGCTGCTTGTTCTCGCAGAGAACTCGTACACTAGTCTTTTAGCCTCTGATTGAGGGTCGTGGTGTGTGCACCTCGGGGCTGAGCGGCTGGTAGCTCTCCTGACCCATTGGCACAGGGTGGTTCGGTGGTCGAAGGACTCACAATTCCAGCCACTTTTCCTGCCTGACTCTGTTGGCAGTTTCCTTGGCATCCTTAACAGCTTCCGGTTGTCAGGGGTTCTTTGCCTTCGGAATTGTTTTCTGCACATGTTCACACTGTGGTTGACCTCCTTCATCTCGTCATTAATATAGGGCCGGATCGGAACAATGTTGTAAACCTAACTATACGGGAAATAGAAGCAGGCAACTCTCGTCTAGACGGGAGCGCGCGCTCGTCGCGCCCGGGCCGTCTCATCACGCACGCGAAGTTTCAGCGCGCTCCTATGGTTGGTTTGCGAGTAACCGCAACCTAAAGTTTTTGTACTTCAGAAACATGTAAAAGTTTGTAGACTTACTGTATCTTTATTATATGTCCTATGAACGATTTTATTGTCTTATAGTATAAAGTCCAATTTACGTGTATATCACATATTTTAGTGTGTAAAGTCAATGGTTTGTCTGTGCGTGAGATCGAAACATAGCGTAAAACGTCAATTTTATTTTTTTCAAAATTTCAAATACAAATACATAGAAAGTCTATGTAATAGGTAATATATACATTATTTACATAAATATATCAAAGTTTATCATTTTCAAATCATGTTCAGGCATGAAATGCCTGAATGAACGGTGTTTTTCCATTTTAAGAATAAATACATAGAAACTATGTACAATATTCCTTTATACCAGCTTCAGGCATGAAATGCCTGAAAGCACGGTGTTTTTTCATTTTCAATAAATAAATACATAGAAACTATGTAGATAGTACTGTGTTTTTCCATTTTCAATAAATAAATACATAGAAACTATGTAGATAGCACTTATACCAGCTTCAGGCATGAAATGCCTGAAGCTGGTATAAGTGTATAACGACAACTTCAGGCTTTGACCTCTCCACCCCTCGGCGGTTGGGAGGCAGGGTAACGACCTTGCTGGTGTGGGCGGTAGAAAGCATCGTAACAGGACGCTTGTCCACCCACTGAAGGCAGATCATTCCGGTCTTGCTGGACCGGAAATCAATTTGTCCCCGACTCGCCTGCAGGTCCGAGGGCATGCCACGCCGGTTGAGACGCACCGTCCCAACTGCACTGGTCTACCGGGCCTGCAAGTAATGGAAGAGAGTCGGGGAGGTGCGTAACTGTTACCCCTTGTCGAGTAGATCTGCCTTCTCCAGCAGGTCGGTGACGGCCTTCATGCTTGATGGAAATACGCCGCGGTCTTGCCCCATGTAGATCTTGAAGGCCGCCGTATACCCTGCCTCTGGACCGTAGGACGAGCAAAGCTTGTAGACCTTCAGCCCTCTCCGAGCCCTCTTGCTCGGGTTGTACTGGAGGGCGTGGTGACGCCCCTTGAAGGCCCACAAGCTCTCGTCGACGGTCACGTTCTTGTTCGGGACGAAGACGGATCGATACGTCGATTCCAAGACGTCTAACACAGGGCGCAGCTTCCAAAGCCTATCCTCCGCGGGATGCTCCCCTTCGTTGTCAGCGAAGTGGAGCGCGGAGGTCAGGGCATCGTAGCGGTCCCTGGTCATCGTCTTGGCGAACACCGATGAGGACATCAACGGGTCCGTCGACCACCATTCCCTCTGGTCCCTCTTCGACTGAAGGCCCATCAGGAATCGTAAGCCGACATAGGAGCGGACTTCCCGCACCGTTGTGTCCTCCCACCCCTTCATATGGGATGAAGGGGTGCGCGGGTTCTGTCGAACATACCTGTGGTTGGAAGGAAAAGACATTGTAAAATCAGGGGGTCTTTCAAAAAAGGACATGTAGAAAATTTACGTTTTTCAAGTCAGAATACAGATATAAAATTTGTTTTTACTTACCGATTCGTCTCGTCCACAATGGTTTGAAACAACTCCTCTGGGAAAACACTGGTGAATAATTCTAACGGGGTCGACGAGTCTTCAAGGGGTGCTTTCACACCCGGTGTCCCTTCGAAGCAGTGACGCCTGACGAAATTCTCCCTCTTCGACCAACAAAAAGAGGGAGTTCCCGGAGTATTACGCTCCCAATGTCGTCGGACGTACTCTGCGAGGGGCTCGTCGGAGTCCAAAGAGGTATCCACCAGCGGGACATAGTCGAAATCTTCCTCCGAGTCGTCGTCCACACCCGACTCCTCGGTATCGAACTCGGATCCCTCCCAATCCGAGTCGTCACCGTCAAATCGAGTGGAGATTTCAACTTCTGTAAAAAAAAATACAAAGGTAAACGTGAGTTCTCTGTGGAAATAGTCTTGGTATGCAGAAACAAAGTCAATGTTCCAACGACACGTTTTTTTTACAAGTCAAAAAAAAGAAAACTTACCAGAGAGATCGCTAGTCCTAGCCATTTTCAGAGGAGGTGTATAATCCTCTTCGTCTTTGGAATACAGATACAGAAGAGGATCTGGGGCATTCCGCAAGCGTTGGAGTCCCGACATCGATGGTTGGGGGTCTTGACATTTTGCAAGGTCAGCTTCTTCCATCCAAGTGATTATCTTCCCCTCTGGTTCGCCTTTTATTGCGATTTTTCAGAGGCATTAGCCAATCAGATTCGCCATGTCGGGTCACGTGAGTCACGTGATAAAGTCACGTGAGGTAATTCGGGGAACGTGGTAACTATGGCTGAACTACTCTACTGGCAATCATTGTCCCCCAAAAGATCTTGAAAATCACGTAAAACACGCACATGCAGAAACGTACACACGTACATGCTCTCTCTCTCTCTCACACACACACACACACACACACACACACGCACGCACATGCTCTCTCTCTCTCTCTCACACACACACACACATGCTCTCTCTCTCTCTCTCTCTCTCACACACACACACACGCACATTCTCTCTCTCTCTCTCTCTCTCTATCTTCGCTCTCTCGTTCTCACAAAGTACACTTGCTGAGGTCAGGTTTCAGAGACAAAAAAATAAAGAAATTACTAATAACATTTCAAAAACAGGGATTCCTCGGTGACCGTCCTCTCCCCGTCACCGTACGAGTCCCTTACACACTTTTACATAGACTCACACATTTATCCCCTTTCACATACTGCCACACAACTTACTTCTTCCTTTTTCAAATACTTACTGCAATGACCGTCCTCTCCCGTCACCGTACGGGTCCTTACACACTTTACACACACTCACCCCCTTTCACATGCTGCCACACAACTTACTTCTCCCTTTTTCAAATACTTACTGCAATGACCGTCCTCTCCCGTCACCGTACGAACAAATTGCACGTGTGTAGGCGTCCCCGTCGGGAAGGGTAAAATTACGACTAGCACGCTAGTAGGCGTTGACCGTCGGGACGGGTCCGGTAACCTCACGCGTATAGGCGGGTCCGGGCCCGCCTATGCAAAAAACACGTCGAACAAGCACAAACATGACAAATAAACACGTATATCGAAGTATTCATATACACATATATTTGTATAATCATATTTAGACATATTAACTTTTATATTCATACAAAATAGCTCAAAAACATTCATCTATACAGGGATACAAATTGCACGTGTGTAGGCGTCCCCGTCGGGACGGGTATTACGACTATCACGCCAATAGGCGTGCCCGTCGGAACGGGTCCGGTCGGGTCACGCATATAGGCGTACCAGGCGTCTTTGTAACTCCTGGACCAAGGCTGACTTTTAGGTATTTTCTGTGAGGCTGCTTGATTTATGGCACTGATAAGTCTGGCTTCAAGCACTTCCACATTTTCACTCTGTGGGGGTTCATTGCATCTAAGACAGTGGGCCAAGGCACTCTGAAAAGCGATCTCGGGGAATGTCTCAAACAATGTGTGATAGCCTGCCGCATCCGGTGCCCTGTAGGGAGTCAGGATGGGGTGGTGTGCATTGAAGTTTCCCCCTATAATCATTCGGACAAACCTGGCTGATGTCTAAGCTCCTACAGAATGGCCTGCTGCACACATTGCACAGCTTGAGGGGGCCCCTGGCTAGGTGAATTTCAACAGCAAGAGATTCAACATCGTCTCCACGGTGGGATGCATTGGCTATTACGGAGCAGGGAATTGTTGCTTTGACCAGGGTGATCAAGCCTCTTTTGCCAGCTGTGCTTGGCAGCATGAAGACATGATACCCTATGAAGCAAACCATCCCCTCTGTTAATGTCTGCTGAAGCATGACAATGTCAATGTTCCTTGATCGCATTATTTCATGGAGGATGGCATTTCTTGAATTGAAACTATAAATGTTCCACTGTAGTATGCTTAGATTGTGTGTCATGGTACTTAGTGGTAGTTACATCTGAGACGTTTTTGTACTCAGATTCAGACAGTCTGACAACTATAGTCTGAAGTCCTCGCTGATCGAGGGATCTTTATGCATTTTTGGGCTGTTTGTCAGGCTAACCATGGGTCCACTGGGAAGTGGAGAGCCTTTGGTAGCTCTGACTTTTGTTAGTTTGTTTTTTCTCATTTCAGGGTTTGTCTGTGTGTCTTTCTTTTTCTTTGTTGGCTTTACCTGGGTAAAGTCAGCCTGTCCCAGCACTTGCTGCACAGATTTGGCTCTGCCTGTGAGGGCATGGCCAGGGTTGAAGTAGGGAGTCTCGACCTGGGGTAAGGATGGGACTAGTTTGGCTCAGTTCAGCTTCCTCCCTGCAACAGTCTGGGTCACTGTCGTCATGGCAACCGTGACTGCCTTCTCTGCCTCTTCACTCGACCTCCCCAAAGCTGTTGCTACTGCAGTGACTATAGTAGTCATGACTATAGAGTCATATCTTCCTCATTAAAGAGGAGATTATCGTCTCTTGGGTAGGCTTTTACAGTGTTCTTTGAACCTTTATTCCTGAGGTTATTTTTCTATACTCCTTTTTATTGGTGATGTCCGGTGTCGGCTGTGAAGGTGCTTCCTTCCTCTTAGGAAGTCGAGGAGGCTTTCCCCTTTAGTTCTGTCCCCAGACATGTGTGCCTGGGGGAGCAGGAACAAAGTCTGGTCACTTTTTAGCAACCTTGTCGCCTGAGAGCCGCCTCTTTCCTGACAGAGCTAGCCAGTTTCCAGGCATGGTGCCTCTTGGCACAATTGGGACATTTAGCTGTTGTGTCCCTTTGTTCTTATTTGCTGTGTGCCTTGCTACAGCCACCACATTTGGGTTTCGCCTTGCAGCTAGCCTGGTGGAGACCGTATTTTCGTCACTTGAAGCACTGCAGTGGCTCAGGCACATATGTTCTCAGGTTGTAGGAGCCCCAGTTACCTAGATCAAGGGTAGTGATTGGGGCTCCTTTCAGGGTCACCAGGACTTGCCTGGTTGGGCTCTTCCTTTCGACATTCGGGAAGCCCCCACGACCTGTGGGTGTGATGTGTTCAGATCCACACCATACGAAAGTGAGAAGCCACGTAGAACCATAATGACTCTCATATCGTCGAGATTCAGTGGTGAGAGACACACTCTCCTCTCATCTTAAAGCTTCTTCGTTTCCTGCAGGAAATTCAGGGTAGCTTCATCTTTGGGCACAATGATCATGCCCTGGTCTCTGGCAACCCGAATTGAGAACCAGATTTTTCTCTGCAATGCTCTCACCAGTTGGTAGGCATTGTCGAAGCCTTCAGGTTTAGAGGGAACCTTTAAAAGGGGGAAACGCTCAGGGGGTACAGACTCTCCCTCAGAGTTTGTCTCTGGCCTAGGTCGTTTTGGACCACCCTTTCGGCTAGTATTCTGGGCTCTGGTCATGGAAGCAGCAGATGTTTCGGCTGGTTCAGCTTGTGCTTCCATCTCGGTCAGGGAGGACGTCTGAGAACTCAGAGGTCTCCCTGATTTGGATGCAGGCTTGGAGAGGTCAGCACGAGAGTCCATCTGCTGGACAATTTCATGGACAGACATGTTTTTGGCAGATTGGTTCTTTGTCTTGTTCATTTTAGCAACAGGTCTGACAGAATCAACCTGTGCTTTGCATTTTCTTTTGCCACTAGAAGGCATATATGGCTTCAAAGTGATGCCATGGTCTAGACTTTGCATGGTTCGTCATCATTTGTATCTCTTTGTGGGGGGTTTTGTGAAATATTTGCCAAGAAATTCATCAATTCTTTCATCCTCTCATGCCCCTACCCACACGGAAGCTGTATGTTAGACTCCATGTCTAATAGCTACAGGGGTGGCAAGAGGATATACGCATCCAATAGCAAATAGCCAACGTTGAGTGCCAACGTTGCTATGACTGCTTTACCCTAGCCTCCCGAAGGAGACCAGCCGCTTGACCGGACTGGGCCGGGATCAGGCCACC
>NC_051399.1:21452700-21457700 GCF_015228065.2 Penaeus monodon | reverse complement strand
TCAGCATACAGGGACTCCACAGGTGAAGACCTGAAAGCCCCAGTACAGATTCTGAGAGCTTCATTATGAATTGAGTCCAACATCGGGAAAACAGTGGGAGTTGCAGATGAATAAACTTCACATCCATAATCAAGCTTACTACGAATAAGCGCTCGGTAAAGCCGTAGAAGCGTTGTGTAGTCTGCACCCCAAGATAGATGTGAAAGAACCCGCAAAATACTAAGTGCTTTTGTAGCCTTCACTTTTAACTGTTTGATGTGAGGCACCCATGTAAGTCTTGAGTCAAAAATTAGACCCAAGTACTTTACCTCTTGGACAAATTGCAATGGGTTTGCTCCAAAATAGAGGGAAGGATGGAACTTTCCTCGTTTGTGGAAATGTATAATCATGGTCTTGCTTGGAGAAAATTTGAACTCATGATATGTTGCCCACTGTACAACCTGATTTATTGCAGTTTGCATGTGTCCTTGCACATCCTGTAAGCTTCCTCCTGAGCAATACAGTGTAAAGTCATCCACATACAGATTACATGAGACTGCACTTGAAACAACCTTTACGATATCATTTATAGCAATGGAAAACAGGGTCACACTTAAGACACTCCCTTGTGGGACCCCTTCCAGCTGATCTTCCAGGTTAGAGAAACTGTTTCCCACCCGAACTCTAAATTTCCTGTCAGCAAGGAAGCTTTGTATGAAAGTAGGTAATGCTCCTCTTAAGCCAATGTCATACAGCTTCATGAGTATGCCATGCTTCCAAGTAGTATCGTAGGCCTTTTCAAGGTCAAAGAAGACTGCTATCATGTGACGTCGCTGTGCGAAGGAATTCTGTATAGCAGTTTCCATCCTCACAAGTGCATCTGTGATCTCAGTTTTTCTAAAGCCATATTGATAAGGGGTCAACACGTTTTCTTTTTCTAGCAGCCATGTCAACCTGAAGTTTACCATTTTCTCCATCAGCTTGCAGATGCAGCTGGTGAGAGAAATTGGTCTGTAATTTCCTGGTGTGGAAGCATCTTTGCCAGGTTTAGGAACAGGAATGATAATAGCTTCTCTCCATGTGGATGGCACTGTGCCCTCCCTATAGATCTTATTGAATAGGTCCAACAGGAACTTCTGGGAGCTCTCTGCTAAGTGAGATATCATTTGGTATGGAATATCGTCACTTCCTGGGGCAGTCTTATGGCAGAGCTGCAAAGCAGAGTCCATCTCCTTGCGCAAAAATGGCAAGTTATATGGAAGTTCTGCTGCAATCCTACTGAAGAACGAGACTGGGTGTTGTTCCTGTTCAGCACGAAGAGTGGAGAATCGAGCAATGTAAGATGCTCCAGAGGAGATCTCTGCCATGGATTTAGCTAGCTCATTAGCAACATCTTTTTTGTCTGTGATGATTATGCCATCTATCTTCAGAGCAGGTTGTGACTTGGATGTGCTCTTTCCAGCGATCTTACGCACCTTGTCCCATACCCATGCCAAGGGAGTTAATTGAGGAGACATACTGTCTCCACGACGTCCGTCTAGCCTCCTTTAGCACACGCCTGGCTTTGGTTTGATCTTTTTGTAATTGATCAAGGTTACAATGCTGGGGCGTCGTTTCAACTGCCTTAATGCAGCTTTTCTTGCTCTGACAGCTTGTTGGCATTCATCAGACCACCATGGTACTGGAGGTCGATGGTAATGCCCACTACTTTTGGGAATGGATGCTTCTGCTGCAAGGTGAATTCGTGATGTGAAGTGATTAACACCATCTTGAACACACTGGAAATAATTCACAGATCCTTGCAATACTGCAGTTGATCTAAAAAGATTCCAATCCGCATGTTCAAGTCGCCATCTCTGCACTTCATTGACTGGAATACCATTCACCTCCTCCAAAATTATTGGAAAGTGATCGCTTCCATGTAAGTCTTCCATGACCTGCCAAATGAAGTTCAACTGTGAATCAGGTGAGCCTATTGATAAGTCTATATTGGAGAATGTCCCAGTTTGAATTTGGAAATGTGTGGGAGTGTCACTGTTCAGTAAAACTGCATCTACTCTTAAGAACAAGGACTCCAAGGCCCTTCCTCGAGGGTTGCACAAAGTGTCTCCCCAGAGGTGATGCTGACCATTGAAATCTCCCAAGAGTAGAAATGGATGTGGCAACTGCCCAAGTTGATCTTCCACATCATTAATGTTCAGATTATGTGGAGGAAGGTAGATGGATGCAACAGTGTAAGGTCGTGTCAAGCCTATTCTCACAGCCTTCACCTGCAGTGTTGTCTGCAGGTGGATGGCCTGGAAGGGAATATCTTGACGTACCATTACTGCTACTCCTCCATAAGGTCCATTGTCAAAGGTTCCATAATGGGCTTGAACTTGGAATCCTTTCAGGAAAATGGGACGATTTTCCCTGGTCATAATCTCTTGTAGGCATACACAAACTGGATTACATGAAGCTATTAGATGTTGCAGTTCTTCCCATTTTGCATGAATTCCTTGACAGTTCCATTGGATTAGGGTATCCAGTTCTTTATATTATTTCTTCATAAGATGTTTGGCAGCACCTGTGGTCAAGGTTTGCCTCACACCTTTAGGCTGTCCCTTTCCAGGATCCTGGGAGTACCTTTTTAATGGTTGTTTTACCTGTGGAACTAGTTTCCACAGGTTTCCCCTTGGACAGGTTCAGGATTTCTTTGCCTGGGCAAAGGACAGACCTGAGCCTTTACTTCAGGGGCATTCTGCCTAGCAGCAGAGGCCCCTGTGGATGTGGTGGCAGCTGGAGCTGTGTACCGTTGAGGCCTCTGGAGCCTCAACGAGGCCTTACTTTGGGAGGAGGAGTCTCCTCAATAGACCTCTCACTCCTACTCCGTTTCTGGTGGAACAACTCACCAGAGGCAGTGTCAGCAATTTGGGACTGAGGTTTAGAGGAAGTGGCAGAGTGTGTGCTGTAAGAAGCATTGGAGGGCAAGGGTTGGTGGGAAGGAGGATGGGCTAGAACCGAAGCAAAGGACCTACCTGGCTGTGCAAACAGCACACGGGCACGTCGCTTTGCCTCTGGAAAACTAACTTTCTCCTTGCTCCTTATTACCAATACTTCCTTTTCAAATTTGTACCTTTTACATTGCTTTGAAGAAACTTATGAGCTTCTTTGCAGTGGTAACAGCATATTGGACCTGGACAGTTGTCATCTCCTTGATGACCTGTTGTACCACATTACACATACTCTTGGTTGCCCATTTTCTTTAAAACGGCAAGAGTTGGCTCCATGCCCATAACCCTGGCAGTGGAAGCACCGCATAGGGTTGGGCACAACCCTATGCGGTGGTACCATACTAACTTAACCGATTCTGGAAGGACTAATGTGTTAGAAGTTAGAAGAAGAGCTGGTGTCGACTGTTCCAAACCATCAACTTTCTTCTTAAAACGTTTTACTGCCACTACATTAAAATTCTCTAGTTCCTCTAACAGTTTCTCCTCAGAATACCTCATCAGGTCTCAGGAAAAAACAATTCCCTTACACTGATTGAGGGTTTTGTGAGGAGAACATGAAACTTGAGCCCCAGGAATGTCGCATATCGCATGCAGATGGTCACTCTCATCTGGTGACGAAACCTCAACTATCAGGCTACCATCTCGCTGTGGGGTGATGCGAGGATCACGTTGACATATTTCAACTATTTTCTGATGAACTTCAAAAATGTCAAGATCCATGATTGATACACCATCAATGGTCTTCACTACTAGGTACTTACTATATGAAATGCTTTCATATTTACCAGGTAAGATTTCCTTAGTGGATTGCGGAGGACTTTTCCCCTTCTTACCTGGTTTGGGAGCCCGGGAACCATTACGATTCCCATTCTTGCCCTTTGGAAGCTGGAAAGGTTTCAGAGTGACAACGTGTGATGTTCCAGAGGGAATGGTCGAGGGATTGCGTAGGTCGTCAGGGAGAGAGCTAGATCTTTGTAAATTTGTAGTACTCATACAAATTGGAATTCTTCATTTCCTCACCCCCCCACCCACCATGGAGTCCAACGAGGGGAATCTATAGTTGGGGTTCAAAATCTCCCAACAGGGCTTGTAATGAGGAAATATAATAATATGCAGCCACTATTACAGTACTGATGGCAGTCGTGGGACCTATGCGCTACCGACTGGAATGAACCAAGGGTGGGTACACCATCCCCTCTCATAGGCCTTGGTGCACCAGGAAGCCATTTTGTCTCATCCCTCACTGGTGACCCCTCCAGTATGGGTATCCCTGTGGTCCGGCTCACCAGATCATTGGGACCTCAAGCCCCCCCACTGCGGCAAGGCGGCTTCCGTTAGGGGGGTCTTGGTCCAGGAGACCTCTAGGCCCAAGGGCTTCACCTCATTGCTATATGGATCAAGCTCTGCCACCAGTGATTACAGGGACTCAGATTGGATAGCAACATCATCGGCAAAGTTAAGGTCTGAGACCTTGATATTGACTAGTGTTGCTCCACACTGACTTTGGCTAGTAGCTCTGTCCATGCAGGTGTTGAATAGTGTTGGTTCAAGGACACAGCCTTGCCTCACCCCTGAGTTAACAGGGAAGAATTTGACAGGCCCAGTATGCTTTACAGCACTTTCAGTACCAGTATATAAGCTTGCTATTAGGCCAATAATCCGTGTCAGAATTCCCCCAAGTCAGGATCTCCCATAGCGATTCTCGATACATGACACAGTGGATCGGCTGAATGGCAGGAGTTGTGCCGTTCCTTAGTGTATAGGGCTCGGACACTACTGAGAAGAGACAAGGAACCATTCATTAGGAACGTTACTGAGGTGGGTTGAATGTCATTTCTTGGTAAATGACCTGAACTGAAAACTGAAAACTAAGCCCTCCTCACAGATGACTGCGATTTCTAAGCTGAAGGGTGGGAAAGATGCAGGTATATATGATATTGTAGTGATCTCTATATAATTTCAAATGTATAGAAATAAACAATATTACTATATGCCTTTAAAAGCATCCCCAGCTGTTCGCGGGTCACC
>NC_051399.1:21438518-21445100 GCF_015228065.2 Penaeus monodon | reverse complement strand
AAAAACAGGGATTCCTCGGTGACCGTCCTCTCCCCGTCACCGCACGAGTCCCTTACACACTTTTACATACACTCACACATTATCCCTTTCACATACTGCCACACAACTTACTTCTTCCTTTTTCAAATACTGCAATGACCGACTCTCCCGTCACCGTACGGGTCCTTACACACCTTACACACACTCACCCCCTTTCACATACGGACACACAACTTACTTCTCCCTTTTTCAAATACTTACTGCAATGACCGTCCTCTCCCGTCACCGTACGAACAAATTGCACGTGTGTAGGCGTCCCCGTCGGGAAGGGTAAAATTACGACTAGCACGCTAGTAGGCGTTGACCGGGACGGGTCCGGTAACCTCACGCGTACAGGCGGGTCCGGGCCCGCCTATGCAAAAAACACGTCGAACAAGCACAAACATGACAAATAAACACGTATATCGAAGTATTCATATACACATATATTTGTATAATCATATTTAGACATATTAACTTTTATATTCATACAAAATAGCTCAAAAACATTCATCTATACAGGGATACAAATTGCACGTGTGTAGGCGTCCCCGTCGGGACGGGTATTACGACTATCACGCCAATAGGCGTGCCCGTCGGAACGGGTCCGGTCGGGTCACGCATATAGGCGTACCAGGCGTCTTTGTAACTCCTGGACCAAGGCTGACTTTTAGGTATTTTCTGTGAGGCTGCTTGATTTATGGCACTGATAAGTCTGGCTTCAAGCACTTCCACATTTTCACTCTGTGGGGGTTCATTGCATCTAAGACAGTGGGCCAAGGCACTCTGAAAAGCGATCTCGGGGAATGTCTCAAACAATGTGTGATAGCCTGCCGCATCCGGTGCCCTGTAGGGAGTCAGGATGGGGTGGTGTGCATTGAAGTTTCCCCCTATAATCATTCGGACAAACCTGGCTGATGTCTAAGCTCCTACAGAATGGCCTGCTGCACACATTGCACAGCTTGAGGGGGCCCCTGGCTAGGTGAATTTCAACAGCAAGAGATTCAACATCGTCTCCACGGTGGGATGCATTGGCTATTACGGAGCAGGGAATTGTTGCTTTGACCAGGGTGATCAAGCCTCTTTTGCCAGCTGTGCTTGGCAGCATGAAGACATGATACCCTATGAAGCAAACCATCCCCTCTGTTAATGTCTGCTGAAACATGACAATGTCAGTGTTCCTTGATCGCATTATTTCATGGAGGATGACATTTCTTGAATTGAAACTATAAATGTTCCACTGTAGTATGCTTAGATTGTGTGTCATGGTACTTAGTGGTAGTTACATCTGAGACGTTTTTGTACTCAGATTCAGACAGTCTGACAACTATAGTCTGAAGTCCTCGCTGATCGAGGGATCTTTATGCATTTTTGGGCTGTTTGTCAGGCTAACCATGGGTCCACTGGGAAGTGGAGAGCCTTTGGTAGCTCTGACTTTTGTTAGTTTGTTTTTTCTCATTTCAGGGTTTGTCTGTGTGTCTTTCTTTTTCTTTGTTGGCTTTACCTGGGTAAAGTCAGCCTGTCCCAGCACTTGCTGCACAGATTTGGCTCTGCCTGTGAGGGCATGGCCAGGGTTGAAGTAGGGAGTCTCGACCTGGGGTAAGGATGGGACTAGTTTGGCTCAGTTCAGCTTCCTCCCTGCAACAGTCTGGGTCACTGTCGTCATGGCAACCGTGACTGCCTCCTCTGCCTCTTCACTCGACCTCCCCAAAGCTGTTGCTACTGCAGTGACTATAGTAGTCATGACTATAGAGTCATATCTTCCTCATTAAAGAGGAGATTATCGTCTATTGGGTAGGCTTTTACAGTGTTCTTTGAACCTTTATTCCTGAGGTTATTTTTCTATACTCCTTTTTATTGGTGATGTCCGGTGTCGGCTGTGAAGGTGCTTCCTTCCTCTTAGGAAGTCGAGGAGGCTTTCCCCTTTAGTTCTGTCCCCAGACATGTGTGCCTGGGGGAGCAGGAACAAAGTCTGGTCACTTTTTAGCAACCTTGTCGCCTGAGAGCCGCCTCTTTCCTGACAGAGCTAGCCAGTTTCCAGGCATGGTGCCTCTTGGCACAATTGGGACATTTAGCTGTTGTGTCCCTTTGTTCTTATTTGCTGTGTGCCTTGCTACAGCCACCACATTTGGGTTTCGCCTTGCAGCTAGCCTGGTGGAGACCGTATTTTCGTCACTTGAAGCACTGCAGTGGCTCAGGCACATATGTTCTCAGGTTGTAGGGGCCCCAGTTACCTAGATCAAAGGTAGTGATTGGGGCTCCTTTCAGGGTCACCAGGACTTGCCTGGTTGGGCTCTTCTCTTTCGACATTCGGGAAGCCCCCACGACCTGTGGGTGTGATGTGATCAGATCCACACCATACGAAAGTGAGAAGCCACGTAGAACCATAATGACTCTCATATCGTCGAGATTCAGTGGTGAGAGACACACTCTCCTCTCATCTTAAAGCTTCTTCGTTTCCTGCAGGAAATTCAGGGTAGCTTCATCTTTGGGCACAATGATCATGCCCTGGTCTCTGGCAACCCGAATTGAGAACCAGATTTTTCTCTGCGATGCTCTCACCAGTTGGTAGGCATTGTCGAAGCCTTCAGGTTTAGAGGGAACCTTTAAAAGGGGGAAACGCTCAGGGGGTACAGACTCTCCCTCAGAGTTTGTCTCTGGCCTAGGTCGTTTTGGACCACCCTTTCGGCTAGCATTCTGGGCTCTGGTCATGGAAGCAGCAGCTGTTTCGGCTGGTTCAGCTTGTGCTTCCATCTCGGTCAGGGAGGACGTCTGAGAACTCAGAAGTCTCCCTGATTTGGATGCAGGCCTGGAGAGGTCAGCACGAGAGTCCATCTGCTGGACAATTTCATGGACAGACATGTTTTTGGCAGATTGGTTCTTTGTCTTGTTCATTTTAGCAACAGGTCTGACAGAATCAACCTGTGCTTTGCATTTTCTTTTGCCACTAGAAGGCATATATGGCTTCAAAGTGATGCCATGGTCTAGACTTTGCATGGTTCGTCATCATTTGTATCTCTTTGTGGGGGGTTTTGTGAAATATTTGCCAAGAAATTCATCAATTCTTTCATCCTCTCATGCCCCTACCCACACGGAAGCTGTATGTTAGACTCCATGTCTAATAGCTACAGGGGTGGCAAGAGGATATACGCATCCAATAGCAAATAGCCACTGGTCCCGTGAGTGCCAATGGCACTCACGGGACCAGTGTGAGTGCCAACGTTGCTATGACTGCTTTACCCTAGCCTCCCGAAGGAGACCAGCCGCTTGACCGGACTGGGCCGGGATCAGGCCACCTGTCTTGCTGGAATAAGGGACCAAAGAGGCATGTACTCATGCACGGCATCGCTCAACCTCCAGGACAAGGCTGCCATGCACGGCAAACACGTGGGTAGGGGATGCCATTCCACCTACAAGATCAAGCATCATTGTTTGGAACTCTTTGTTTATCTCTCCCCAGTGAGATAGCCACCCAAAGGCTGACTCACCTCAGAGAGGGAACTGAGGTCCTGCACCTCTAAGTGGCGGTTCCAGTGGCAGGATCAGGAGTGTGCCTGTACGATTTGCCCTAGGAATATATACTTGTCGACTACCTCCAGTGCTTCGCCTAGTACATGTATCTGTTCGAATTGAGCTCTCCACTGTTGAACATGATCTTAGTATCTTTCTTGTTCATCCCAAGTCAGACTTTCTTTGTTCAGATCGTTTATTAGTTGCTGCATTTCATTTACAGATCCACTAAAGGGAACAATATCATCTGCAAATCTTAAATTGTTTAGGTATTCATCTCCTATTTTGATTTCCGTTCCATTCTAGCTTTTTGAATATTTTTTTCAAGTCAAGCTGTAAACACTTTTGGTGAGATGGTATTGCCCTGTCTAACACATTTTTTAACTGGTATTTTATCGGTTTCCGTGTGGAGCTTGATGGTTGCTGTCCCATCTTCGTATATATCTTCCAATACCTATTTACAATATACCTCCTCTACTCCCTGTCTCTGAATAGCTTCTAGTACTACTGGTATTTGTACAGAGTCAGATGCCTTTTCGTAATCGATGAATGCCACACACAGGGGTTTCCTATATTATTTTATTTTTTCTCTTATTTGGGTAAGCGTGTGGATGTGGTCTGTTATTGAGAATCCACTGAGGAAGCCTGTTCTCCAGGCTGGTTAGAATCCAGACTGTCAGAGATGAGAGCTGTGATGACTCTTGTGAACAGTTTGTAAGTAACTAAAAGGAGGCTTATGGGTCGGTAGTTTTTTAGATCCTTTCCATCCCATTTTTTATGTATCAAAATAACGTTGCATATTTCCAGGATTTCAGGAGGAGTTTTTCCGTTGAGAAGGCATTTGTTAAAAAGATAGTTTCACGGTTGCAATTTCTCCTGCATCTGTTATAAGGTCTATACTAATTACGTCTTCACCTGGTGCTTTCCCTCTCTTCATGCCTTTAAGTGCTCTTTTTATTTCTTCTGTTGTGATATTAGGTACGTCTTTAGTTACCGCGTTCGCTTCTATCTGTAGCTGTTCATTTGTACAGATCCCTGTCTTATGATTTAAATTCTTATTATATTGTCACTTCTCTGTCTGATTTCTTTATACATTTGATTTCTCCCTATTCCGAGCCTTATTTTAGCTGTTTTCATGCTGGTGCCTGAGATCACTGTTTCATTTATTATTTGAGTATTGAATTTCCGTACATTTTCTCTCTTCTTTTTATTTATAGTCTTTGTAGTTCAGCTAATTCTATCTTGTCCCTGTTTGACGATACTTTCATGACCCTACGTTTTTGCAAAAGCTGTTTAGTTTCTACTGAGAGCTTGCAGGAGCTTTGCTTGATGTTCTTACCGCCTACTTCAAGTGTAGCTTCCTTTATTATGTCATTGAACTGTGTGTTGATTTGGCCAATGTTGAGATCTTCGTCAGTGAGAAGTGAATATCTGTTTTCGATGTTAAGGTTAAATTCTGTCGCTCTGGTCTTCAAGTTCGCTAAATTTGGCTGCGGTTTTTGTATGAGTTTGTTCCTTTTCCTTCTGAGGTGTAATTTGATTGGGCCTTTGACCATTCTATGGTCGCTGCCAACATATACTATATTAATAATTTCCATATTTTTTTACTATATTGTGCCTATTTGAAATTATGACGTCAGTTTCGTTTTTGATGTCAGATGGCAATTTCCGTGTCTACTTCCGAAGAATGTATTCATGATGTTGAGTGATCGAGCCTCCGTAAAATCGACTAGCATTTGTCCCCTCTCATTCCGTGATTCCCCATTACAATTTCTCCTTCTGTTTTTTACCTATTTTGGCATTAAAATCTGCCATAATTATTGTGAAATGGGTTTTTACTTCTTGCTGGCTAAATGAACATCTTTATAGAAGCTCTCTATTTCATCATCACCGTGGCTGCAGGTTGGAGCATAGACTTGAACAATCTTGAAGTTGTATCTATTGTTTAGTTTTATTGTTACTGAAGCCACTCTTTCGCTTATACTATAAACTTCTACTGTATTCTTTTCTAAACGTTTATAAACTAAGAAACCTACTCCTAATTCCTGCTTGCTACCCTGGGGTTTACCTCTCCAATAGAGCACGTGTCCACCATTTAGTATCTTCTGTTCTTCACCTAGTTTTCTAACTTCAGAGTCCTACAACATCCCATTTAATGAAAGCAGAATTCCACAAGTAATGCTAGTAAGTCAGATTCAGTTCTCATTGTCCTTGTATTATATGTGCAAAGATTCCTCAACGTGAGGCAGCTTGTTTTCAGACGGAGATTTTTAGCACCCTCTGCTTCGGAGCGATCCTGATCGCGGCCGTAACCAGGGGCTCCTTAGCCTCCGGGGACTGAGGGTCATGTGTGTGTGTGTGTGTGTGTGTGTGGTGGTGTGTGTAGTGGTGTCTACATATATTAATAGTATATAATATATATGATATATATATATGATATATATGTATAGTATATATTATATATAGATAATAACTAAATAAAATATATATATATATATATAATATAAATATATATATATATATATATATATATATATATATTAATATACACATATATACATAATATATTTATATATAATATATATATATTATATATATATATATATATTATATATATATATATACATATATACACTATATATATATATATATATAATATATATATATATATATATATATATATATTATATATATATATATATTTATAATATATATATATATATATATATATATATATATATACATGTATATATGATAATGATAAGCAAGACCAACGGTAAGAGTTTAGAATATTTTTCGTTTTGTATATTGCTAGTAAAACTTCTACCAAATAAAACAGATACACACGAATCATAAAGAATCAATCACAGGGTCTCATAAAAACCATCTTATAATCGAAGATTCGTACATCTGGCGAGACGAACTGGGTGTCAATTTTACTCCGGCAACATCTCCACGCCCATTCCACGCTGCATGTGGCATGGGCGTGGCTAGTAATTTTGAAGTCTAATGTTGGGTGTATGAATTATCTATAGTAATAACAACATTGATCGT
>NC_051399.1:21416654-21433418 GCF_015228065.2 Penaeus monodon | reverse complement strand
AAAAAGGGAATTTTTTCCTTTTAAAACCCATGTCCCCCGGATGGGTTCCTCAAGGGGGTAAAAAACAAACTAGAGTAGGAGATCCAAAGCCTTGAAAGTACAGAGAAAAATGGGTTTTAGGTGCCCCGGTGAATGAAAGAGGGGTTCCCACTCTAGCAACGGGGCTACGGTAAAACTAAAAAGCCCAGTACAGTTTCTGAGGCTCATTAAAATTGAGTCCAAACCCGGAGAACGTGGGAGTGCAGAGAACAGTTACACCCAAATCAAGTTACTAAGAATAAGGCTCAGTAAAGTCGCAGAAGCATTGGTGGCTGCACCAAAAAATAAAGGGAAAGAACATGAAAAATAAGCGTTTTTGTAGTTTCATTTTTAAATTTGTTTGAGGAGGCACCCATGTAAGCCTTGGTCAAAAAATAACCCAAGTATTTTCCCCTTTTGAAAATTGCATGGGTTTGCCCTAAATGAGGGAGGATCTCCTCGCTTGGGAAAAATGGCTTGCTGGAGAAAATTGAACTCATGGTAAAAACCTGATTACTGTTTCTGCATGTGCCCTTGCAACTGAAACAGTACAGGAAACATCCACATACATTTTACAGAGACCCATTGGAACAATTTTTCGAGTATTATGTATGCAAAAAGGGCAAAATAAGAACCCCTTTGGGGCCCCCTTCCAGGTAGGAAAACTTTTTTCCACCTAAAACCAAAAACCCCCTTTTGAAAGGAGCTTTGTATGAATGTGGGTAATTTCCTTTAAACCAAGGTAACAGTTTCTGAGTTGCCAGTCAAGTAGTATCTAACCCTTTTAAAGGGTAAAGAAAAAGGGAATTTATTAGCTTTCCCATCCCAAAGTGCATTGTGGCGATTAAATTTTCTAAAGCCATTTGATATAGGGCAGCACTTTTTCCTTTTCCAGCACCCATGTCAACTGAATTTCCATTTTCCACAGCTTGCAGATGCAGTGGTGAGAGAAATTGGTCGTAATTCCTGGTGTGGAAGCATCCTTTTCCCGGGTTTTGGGCAGGGAAAGATTATGCCTCTTCCCTGTGGAGACACTGTGCCCTCCCCAAATCCCTTTTAAAAGGCCCAAAGGAAATTTAGAGCTCCCATTAAGTGATATACATTTGGTAGGAAATGCCACTTCCTAGGGGAGTCATACGGCAGAGCAGCAAAGAGAATCCATTCCTTTTGCAAAAGTCTGGCATCCTAATGAAGAACAAATTTGGGGGTTTTTTTTGTTTTGCCTGAAGAGTGAAGAAACGGGAGGATGCTCAGAGCAGATTTTGCAATGAATTTAGTAACTTTTTTGCAAAATCTACTTCAGCGTGGTGACATGGTGGGGTTTTTCCAGCAATTTATTCTCTTTCCATCCCCATGTTAAGGGGGCCTAGAGTTAATTAGGAGACTACTGTCCCAAAAGTCGTCTACCCCCTTTAGCACTCACCGGGTTTTGCTCGGTCTTTTTAAAAAGGATAAGGTTACTCTTTTTGGGGTTTTTTGTAATGCAGCTTTTTTGCAGACAGGTTTTTGGTACACAGCCCCACCTGGTCCGGAGGTCAACAGTATCCCACAAATTTGGGGGAATGGGTTTGGCAAGGTGAATTTCTGATTAAAGTTTTTAAACCCATTTTGAACACAGGAAAAATTCACAGTCCTTGAAATACTGCAGTTGATTAAAAAGACCCAGCCCGCATGTTAATCCCATTCTGACACCTTGGGTTTGAATCCTTACTTCTGCAAAAGTTTTGGAAATTTGGTCGCTTCCATGTAAGTTTCCAGATCCAAGTGAATTTCAATGGATGACAAGTAGTATTGGAGAAGTCCCTTTTTGAATTTGGAAATGTGTGGGAGTGCCCGTTCAGTAAGCTACTTATCTTAAAAAACAAGGACCAAGGCCCTTCCCAAGGGTTACAAAAGTATTCCCCCGAGGGAGCTGACTTTGAAATTCCCCAAAAGTAGAAAGATTGGAACTGCCCAAGCAGACTCCCAAACATTTTTTTTGAGATTATGTGGAGGAAAGGGAGGATATGCAAAGTGAAAATTTGGCTAGTTATTCCCATCTTTACCGCAGTGTCTCTTCAGGGGAGGGAAGGGTAACCGATGACCACTGTACTCCTCCCTGAGGGCCATTTTCGAAGACCAAATGGGGTTGAACTAGAATCATCCAGGGAATTTGACGAATTTCCCTGGCATAATCCTGTGGATACACAAATGGGTTTCAGAAGTTCGAGTTGCAGTTTTCCCATTTGTAGAAACACTGAAGTTAGATTTGGGGATCCAGTTTTTTAAAAAAAACCCTTTTATAAAGGGTTTTGGCAGCACCCGGGTCAAGGTTTGTCCATACCTTTAGCTGGCCCTTTTCCAGGCCCTGGGAGACCTTTGAAGGATTGTTTACCCGTGGAAAAAGTTTCCCAAAAGGCTTCCCCCCCAAAGGAAGCGCCTTTTTGGAGGGGGGGGGTTTAGGTCCAATGATTGGTGAGCCGGGCACAGGGAACCCCCTAGGGGGGGGTCACAGTGAGGGGTGAGAAAAATTTTCCCACCCGGTTATTCACCCTTTGGGCCCGGGGAACTCTCTCGCAGGTTTGCCCTGCGTGGATCCGTATTTCCAGGAACAGGAGCCGGAGGTGAGCGAGTGCATGCTGCGCCCTGAGCTAGGAAACCCTTTGGGCCCCTTATTTTGGAGGGGGGTTTAAAGGCCCCGTCAAGTCAATCGGCGGGGAAAATAGGTGGGCAAGCAGGCACTTTCAGCGGTAGCGCAAAGTCCACGACGCCATCAGTACTAAATAGGGGTGGTATATTTCTCATTATCCCTTGCTGGGGGGATTTTTGAACCCCCCAAAATATAGCCCCAAGGGGCCTCTGTGTGGCAGAACCCCCCAAAGAAAAGGGCTCAGGCACCCCCTTTTGCCCGGGAAAAGGGAAATCCTGAACTGTCCAAAAGACAACTGCCAAACATCCACGGGGGCCTCCGTGCTAGAAGAAGCAAAGGTCAGGTCCGTTTTTTCCGGGCAAAAAAATTTCCTGACCCTGTCCAAGGAAAAAACCATTAAAAAGACCCCCGGGGCCCGGAAAAGGGGGACAGCCAAAAGGGTGTGGGGCAAACCTTGACCACAGGTGCTGCCAACACCTTAAGAAATAATAAAAGAAGGATACCAAACCAATGGAACTTCAGGGAATCATGAAAAGGGGAAAGAGCAACACTGATAGTCCATGAACCCATTTTTGTTCCCTACAAAAGTTTATGAATAGGGAAAATTGTACCATTTTCCGAGAGGATCCTTTTTTAAAGCCTTTTGGGGGGCCCTTTTGACAAGGACCTTGGAGGAGAGCAGTAATGGGGATCAAAAATTTCTTCCAGGCCATCCACTTGCGGGACAACATGAGGGAAGGGTGAAAATGGGCTTGAAGACCTTCTTTTGACCATCTCCCTTCCTCCACATAATTGAACATTAAGATTTGGAAGATAAATTTTGGGCAGTTGCCACATACCTTTTTCCTCGGGGTTCAAGGGTCAGCATCACCTCGGGGAGACACTTTGTGAAAAACCCTCGGGAAGGGCCTTTGGAGTTATTTCTTAAGAGTAGAGCGTTTTATGAACTGACACTCCAACATTTCCAAATTAAACGGGGGACTTTCCCCAAATAAAATTTATCAAGGCTCATGATTCACAGTTAAATTCCGGCGGTCGGAAGATTAAAATGGAAAAACCACTTTCCAAAATTTTAAGGTAAATGGTATTCCATTAAATGGAGTGCAGAGAGGGCAAGGAACATGCGGGGGGAATCTTTTAGATCAACTGCGTTTGAAAGGATCTGTGAACTTTTTCCGGGTTTTCAAGATGCTGTTAACCCTTTCCCACAAAATCATTTTGCAGCGAAGCACCCTTTCCCAAAAGTAGAGGCATTCCCGTCGACTCCAATCCCAGGGGGTTTTGAGAATCCCAACAAGCTATCAGAGCAAGAAAGTGTTTAAGGCAGTGAAACAAAAGCCCCAGTTTTGAACCCCTGACAATACAAAAAGCCCCGAGCCAAGCCAGGGGTGTACGGAGGGTAGAGGATCTGGAGATGTAGTTCCATTAAATTGGGACCCCCTTAGCTGGGTATGGGAAAAGGGCGTAAGATTGTGGAAAGAGCAACCCTGTCACAAAACCCGCTTGAAGATGATGGATAACCACACAGCAGGAACAAAAACCCCCTGTCGTTCTTTAGTAGGAGTGCAGCAGAATTTCCCTTAAATTTTCCATTTTTTCGAAGGAGAGGACTCGTTTGAGCTCGCATAAGACTGCCCAAAAAGTGACGAATTCCATTTCCAAAGATATCTCCTTTGCAAAAAACTCCCAAGGGTATGTTGACCATTTAATAGGATCTATAGGGGGGGACAGTCCTTTTACATGGAGGAACTTAATCATCCTTTCCAAACCCGGCAAAGAATATTTCCCCACCGGAAATTTTCAGACCCAATTTTCCCTCACCGCTTTATCGCAAGCTGATGGAGAAAAATAGAAAATTCAGGTTTAATGGATGCAGAAAAAAGAAAACGTGTGACCCCCTTTTCAAATGTTTAGAAAATTTAGACGACACAGATCCTTTTGAGGAGGAAACGCATATGAATTCCCTTTTTCTTTGACCTTTTAAAAACCTACGATACTACTTGGAAGCTTGGGTTAGAAGTTGTATGACATTGGTTTTAAAAGGAGCTTACCTACCTTATACAAAGCTTCCTTTCAACAGGAAATTTAGAGTTTGGGTAGGAAAACAGTTTCCCACTTGGAAAAATCCTGGAAGGGGCCCCAAGGGGTGTCTTAAGGGACCCTGTTTGCCATGTTAAATGGGGCACTGTAAAGGGTTCCAGTCGGTCTTAATCTGTATGGGAGACTTTTCCTGTAATGCTCAGGAGGAAGCACGGATGTGCAAGGAAATGCAAAAATGCAAAATCAGGTGTCGGGGGCAACACCAGGGGTTTAAATTTCTCCCAAGCAAAACCCTGGGTTTTTTTCCCCAAACGAGGAAAGTTCCATTTCCCCCTTTTTAGGAGCAAACCCCTGAATTTTTTCCAGAGGTGAAGATTGGGGCTATTTTTTTTAAGACTACATGTTGCATCACACAAAAATTAAAGTGAAAGTACAAAAGCACTTGTATTTTGGGGTTCTTTAAAATTTTTTGGGGTGCAGACCGCACAATGTTTACGCTTTACGAGCGCTATTCGTAGTAAGTTGATTTTTTGGATGTGAAGCTTACATCTCAACTCCCACTTTCCGGGAGGATCGGTTTATAATGAAAATCCGAATCGTACGGGGGTTTCAGGCAAAGGGCTTTCAAACGTGGAGCCCTGTATGTGAGAGTGGGGAACCCCCTTTCATTTCAGGGAACATGAACTGATTACACAGAGACTAAAAAGGATTCCGGGGTTCCTACATCCAGATGATTTTCAACCCCTTGAGGTAGCCGATCCTAGGAGGAGAATGAGGAACTTGTGGGGAAAAGCTTAATTTTAAATTTTAAAGGTTGGCTTTGGAATTCCCCAATTCCCCCCTTTGGGAAATAAACGGCTGGATTTGGGCGGAAGGGAAAGAGGAGAGATCTGAAGCGAAGTCAGAGAGAGATTTCTCGCACATTTTAATACCCCGGATGAGCAATTAACAGAAGGTTTGAAATGAAAATGGTGTGGGCTTTCAGCAGTGAGAGAAGGAAGATGCATCGGCAGTCTTTTTTAGAGCCTCGTCTTTAGCAGGTTAATGCCCCCTTTTTGCAGCAGAAGATGACTAGAAAAAACTTTTAACCACATTTTGGGTATATGGAATCTCTGTGCCTTTTCAAGCAATCAAAAGTTTAAATATCAAATCCCCGTATTTAGGGAATTTAAGATGACTTTCACAAAGTCAACACGTAAAAAGATTAAAATCGTGTTGGGGGCCAGCCCATGTGGTGTCATGGGGAAGAGCGAGGGGGAGGCCAAGGCGCTGCCCCTCAGCCTTTTGATGCTCGTTTTCCTTCCCCCCACACCGACCCGAAACCAGCATCAGGGGTTTTCTTTGCGAAAATGGAAGGAACAAAAGGGGGCATACCTCCAGAAAAAAATGCGAAAGATTAGAGATGACCTTTACAGTTGGGTGACCCGCATCCATCCAACCCAAAAGAGAAGTTTTATTAACAAGACTAAGAACGGGAACGAGACGATCAGGGCGATGAGGTAAAAGTGAAGCATTTGGAGGGGCAAGAGCCCTTAACGATCGACATGTAGTGGAAAGATGTACAACATTCCGGAACCAAAGACCCTATTACTTGTCTCCCCATATCACTGAAAAATGTATTGGGGGGGGATTTTTGAATAGGGGTCTTTTTAGTTCCTTTGGGAGCTAAATTTTTTTAAAATTTAATTAGCATAAGTTTTTGAATAATTTTTTAACACTTAGAGTATAAATTTATCTTTGATTTTTTAATTTGTTTATTTTATTGTAAGATGTTTAATTGAAGATTTTAAAGTTCTAAAATTTTAAAATTTTTATTTTAAAAAGGATTCGCGCTAATGACCTTAGCGTTGACGGGCGAAAAATTAAAAATCAAATCAAACAGTCTTTGGGTTTTGGAGGGGGGTGGAATACTGATAGTGGATTTTGGGGAGTTGGTTTCTTTTTTTGATCCGGGAAACTTGAAACTCCCGGGTCTCCGTTTCCCATTTGGTTGCTCTTTTTAGACTTTTTTTGGGATGGGGTTAAAAACCAAAGGGCCCGGCTCCATGTTTTTGCGATGAAACCAATCAGAGCCGTCTGAGGCCCCAGAGAGGGTTTAGGGCTAGGATTTTTGTGGTTCTTTTTTTATTTTTTTATTTTTTCTTTTTTTTTATCCTTTTTTCTTCTATTTTGGGTTTTAGCCATGCATTGTGTGGCAGTATTGTTTTTACGTTTGCTCGTACCTTTTGATGGGAAATTTCTTTTTTCGTTTCTTTCTTAGCCTTCTCTTCTTGTTTCTGCATAGTTCCTTCCTAAAATTTTAATATATATATATAATATATATATATATATATATATATATATAAAATTTATATAATATATGTGTGTGTGGTGGGTGTGTGTGTGTGTGGTGTGTGTGTGTGTAATTATATATACAACACACACACCAACAGACACAAACCACACACCACACACACACAATATATATATTATATATATATAATATATATATTAAATATATTATATTTTATATATTATATATATATTTTAAATTTTATAATTTTAAAATATATATATTATATATATATATATATATATTTTATATATATTAATATAAAAATATTAAAAGTTATATAATATATATATATATAATATATATATAATATATAAAATATTTTACATACACGCACACACACACACACACACACAAAACACACAAACAAAACAGAAAAAACAAACACACACACAAACCACACACACAAATAAAATATATATATATTATAATATTATATATTTTATATAAAATTTTTAATATATATATATTGTGTGTGTGTGTGGTGTGTGTTGTGTGTGTGTTGTGTGTGGGGTGTGTGTGTTTTAAGTACACACACAAAACACACAAACACACACAACACACACACAAACACAAAAAAACACAAACAAAACCACACACACCACCACACCACACACACACACACACACACACACCATATATATATAATATATATATATATATAAAATGTGTGTGTGTGTGTGGGGTGTGTGTGTTGTGTGGTTTGTGTGTGTGTTGTGTGTGTGTGGTGTGGTGTGTGTGTGTTGTGTGGGGTTGTGTTTGTGTTTGTGTTTTTAAACTATACACAAAAAAACAACAACACACAAAACACAAAAAAACACACACAAAATATATATATATATATTTTATATAAAATATATATAGATATAATAATAGTGTGTGTGTGGTGTGTGTGTGTGGGGTGTGTGGGTTGTGTGTGTGGTGTGTGGTGTGTTGTTTTTGGGTTTGGATGTAGATAATATATATAATATATATATAAAATATATATAATAAAAATTATATACATATATATAAAATATATATAAATATAATTATATATATATAATATATATATAATAATAATTATATATATATAAATATATATTATATATATATTATATATATATATATATATATAAAATATATATATATAATGGTGTGGTTTGTGGTGTGTGTGTTGTGTGTGTGGTGGGTATATAAAGTACAACACAACAAAAACACACACACACACCACACACCCCACACACACTATAAAAATAATATTAATTTTAAATATATATATAATAATATATATATTATAATATAATTTGAGGAAGGAAGCATGCAGAAAAAAAGGAAGGAGAAGGCAAGAAAGAAGACAAAAGAAAAAATCCCCATCAAAAGGGTAGCCGAGCAAACGGCTAAACAAACAATAGCTGCCACACAGAATGCATGGCTGAAACCAGCAATAGAAGAAAATAAAGGATAAGAAAGAGAAAGAAGAAAAAATAAATAAATAAAAAAAGAACCACAAATAATCCTACAGCTACCTGATGACCTCTCTGTAGGCCTCATGACGGCTCTGATTCAGGCTCATCTGCAAAACATCATGGAGCCAGGCCTTGGTTTTAGACACCATGCCAAAAAAGTGCTAAAAAAGAGCAACCAAATCGGAACGGAGACTCCTGGGAGATCTTCAGAGATTTCCCAGGATCACAAAAGAAAACCCTACTCACACAATCCACTATCAGTAGTCAAAACCCACCCTCCACAACCAGAGACTGATTTGATTTGATTATTTAATTTTATCTGCCGCGTCAACAGCTAAGGTCATTAGCGGCGAATACCTTGTTAAATAGAAATATTAAAATGTTTAGAACTTTAAAAATCTATCAATAGACATCTTACAAATAATAATAAACAAATTAAAAATCAAAGTATAAATATTATACTCTAAGTGTATAAAATTATTGCATAAACATATTTTGATAATTAAATTTATCAAAAAATATTTGTCTCCCTAAGGAACTAATAAGACCCTCTATGTCACAATCCTCCCCAAACATTTTTCAGTGTATATGGGGGAGACAAGTACATACGTCTTTGGTCTGAGAATGTTGTACATCTTTCCACTACATGTGCGATCGTTAATGGCTCTTGACATCCCTCACAAAGTGCTTCACTTTTAGCCATCATCGGTCCATGAGTCAGTCTCGTGTGCCCGATTCTTAGTCTTGTTAATACAACTTCTACTTTTCGGTTGGGATGGATGCTGGTCACCCAACTGTCAAGGTCATCTCTAATCTTTCGCAGTTTATTTCTGGAGGTATGCCTCCATTGTTCCTTCCATTTATCGCTAAGACAACTCCTGATGCTGGGTTTCAGGTCGGTGTGTGGGAGAGGAAAACGAGCATCACAAGGCTGAGCGGCAGCTGCCTTGGCCTCCCGATCAGCTCGCTCATTCCCACTGACACCAACATGGGCTGGCACCCAACACAGAGTTATCTTTTTACGTGTTGACATTAGTGCAAGTCAATCTTCAATCTCCCTCACTACTGGATGTGATGAGTTTAAACTCTTGATTGCTTGTAAGGCACTACGAGATTCACAATATATCACAATAGAATGGTTCATAAGATTTCTAGTCATCTTAACTGCTGCAAGGATGGCATGTAACTCTGCAGTGAAGATCGAGGCTGCTAGAGAAAGACTGCCAGATGCAGTCTTCCTTCTGCTCACTGCTGCAAAGCCCACACCATTTTCAGATTTCGAACCTTCTGTATATATTGCATCTGATCCTTGGTACTTAGAAATGTGCTGAAGAAATCTCTCTCTGACTTCTGCTTCAGATCTCTCCTCTTTCCCAATTCCGACCAAATCCAGCTCGACTTGATTAGTCCAAGGGGGGAATTGGGGAATTCCAACAGCCAGAACCTTAATGAGACTTAAATTAAGCTCTTCCACAAGATTCCTCATTCTCCTACCATAGGATCGGCTATCCTCAAGGAGGTTGAAAATCAATCTGGATGTAGGAGATCCCGGAATCCTTTGTAGTCTCGTGTAGTAAATCAGGTTCATGTAGTCCCGGTGTAATGAAAGAGGTGGTTCTCCACTCTCAGCATACAGGGACTCCACAGGTTTGAAAGCCCTTTGACCTGAAAGCCCCAGTACAGATTCTGTGAGTTTCATTATGAACCGAGTCCTACATCCGGAGAACAGTGGGAGTTGCAGATGAATAAGCTTCACATCCATAATCAAGCTTACTACGAATAAGCGCTCGGTAAAGCTGTAGAAGCATTGTGCGGTCTGCACCCCAAGATAAATGTGAAAGAACCCGCAAAATACTAAGTGCTTTTGTAGCTTTCACTTTTAACTTTTTGATGTGATGCAACCATGTAAGTCTTGAGTCAAAAAATAGACCCAAGTACTTCACCTCTTGGACAAATTGCAATGGGTTTGCTCCTAAATAGAGGGAAGGATGGAACTTTCCTCGTTTGTGGAAATGTATAGCCATGGTCTTGCTTGGAGAAAATTTGAACCCATGATGTGTTGCCCACTGTACAACCTGATTTATTGCAGTTTGCATGTGTCCTTGCACATCCTGTAAGCTTCCTCCTGAGCATTACAGTGTAAAGTCATCCACATACAGATTACATGAGACCGCACTTGGAACAACCTTTACAGTGTCATTTATAGCAATGGCAAACAGGGTCACACTTAAGACACTCCCTTGTGGGA
Organism: Penaeus monodon; assembly: GCF_015228065.2. NCBI lineage: Eukaryota > Metazoa > Arthropoda > Malacostraca > Decapoda > Penaeidae > Penaeus > Penaeus monodon. The sequence continues at coordinate 21,422,703 of NC_051399.1, read as the reverse complement.
CCCCTTCCAGCTGATCTTCCAAGTTAGAGAAACTGTTTCCTACCCAAACTCTAAACTTCCTGTTAGCAAGGAAGCTTTGTATGAAGGTAGGTAATGCTCCTCTTAAACCAATGTCATACAACTTCATGAGTATGCCATGCTTCCAAGTAGTATCGTAGGCCTTTTCAAGGTCAAAGAAGAAGGAATTCTATATAGCAGTTTCCATCCTCACAAGTGCATCTGTGGTCGATCTCAATTTTCTAAAGGCATATTGATAAGGGGTCAACACGTTTTCTTTTTCTAGCATCCATGTCAACCTGAAGTTTACTATTTTCTCCATCAGCTTGCAGATGCAGCTGGTGAGGGAAATTGGTCTGTAATTTCCTGGTGTGGAAGTATCTTTGCCAGGTTTAGGAACAGGAATGATTATAGCTTCTCTCCATGTGAATGGCACTGTGCCCTCCCTATAGATCCTATTGAATAGGTCTAACATGAACTTCTGGGAGCTCTTTGCTAAGTGAGATATCATTTGGTATGGAATATCGTCACTTCCTGGGGCAGTCTTATGGCAGAGCTGCAAAGCAGAGTCCATCTCCTTGCGCAAAAATGGCAAGTTATATGGAAGTTCTGCTGCACTCCTACTGAAGAACGACACTGGGTGTTGTTCCTGTCTGTGATGGTTATGCCATCTATCTTCAGAGCAGGTTGTGACATGGATGTGCTCTTTCCAGCAATCTTACGCACCTTGTCCCATACCCATGCTAAGGGGGTCCCATATTTAATCGAGGAGACATACTATCTCCACGACGTCCGTCTAGCCTCCTTTAGCACACGCCTGGCCTTGGCTCGGGTCTTTTTGTAATTGATCAAGGTTACAATACTGGGGCTTCGTTTCAACTGCCTTAATGCAGCTTTTCTTGCTCTGATAGCTTGTTGGCATTCATCAAACCACCATGGTATTGGAGGTCGACGGTAATGCCTGCTACTTTTGGGAATGGATGCTTCTGCTGCAAGGTGAATTTGTGATGTGAAGTGATTAACAGCATCTTGAATACACTGGAAATGATTCACAGATCCTTGCAATACTGCAGTTGATCTAAAAAGATTCCAGTCCGCATGTTCAAGTTGCCATCTCTGCACTCCATTGAATGGAATACCATTCACCTTCAAAATTATTGGAAAGTGGTTGCTTCCATGTAAGTCTTCCATGACCTGCCAAGTGAAGTTTAACTGTGAATCAGGTGAGCCTATTGATAAGTCTATATTGGAGAATGTCCCAGTTTGAATTTGGAAATGTATGGGAGTGTCACTGTTCAGTAAAACTGCATCTACTCTTAAGAACTAGGACTCCAAGGCCCTTCCTCGAGGGTTGCACAAAGTGTCTCCCCAGAGGTGATGCTGACCATTGAAATCTCCCAAGAGTAGAAATGGTATGTGGCAACTGCCCAAGTTGATCTTCCAAATCATTAATGTTCAGATTATGTGGAGGAAGGTAGATGGATGCAACAGTAAGGTCGTGTCAAGCCTATTTTCACAGCCTTCACCTGCAGTGTTGTCTGCAAGTGGATGGCCTGGAAGAGAATATCTTGATGCACCATTACTGCTACTCCTCCATAAGGTCCATTGTCAAAGGTCCCATAATGAGCTTGAACTTGGAATCCTCTCAGGAAAATGGTACAATTTTCCCTATTCATAATCTCTTGTAGGCATACACAAACTGGATTACATGGAGCTATCAGATGTTGCAGTTCTTCCCATTTTGCATGAATTCCCTGACAGTTCCATTGGATTAGGGTATCCAGTTCTTTATATTATTTCTTCATAAGGTGTTTGGCAGCACCTGTGGTCAAGGTTTGCCCCACACCTTTAGGCTGTCCCTTTCCAGGATCCTGGGAGTACCTTTTTAATGGTTGTTTCCCTTGGACAGGTTCAGGATTTCTTTGCCCGGGCACAGAACGGACCTGAGCCTTTGCTTCTGTCTAGCAGCGGAGGCCCCTGTGGATGTTGTGGCAGCTTGAGTCTTTTGGACAGGTTCAGGATTCCTTTGCCTGGGCAAAGGGCGTGCCTGAGCCTTTACTTCAGGGGCATTCTGCCTAGCAACAGAGGCCCCTGTGGAAGCTATAGTTGGGGTTCAAAATCTCCCAACAGTCACAGGGATAATGAGGAAATATACGCAGCCACTATTATAGTACTGATGGCAGTCGTGGGACCTTTGCGCTACCGACTGAATAGTGCCTGCTTGACCCTAGCCATATTTGACCAGCCGATTGACTTGACTGGGCCTGATCAAGCCACCCGTCTAACCAGAATAAAGGACCAAAGAGGTGTGTCGCTAGCTGCAGGGCGCAGCATGCAGCATCGCTCAACCTCCAGGACTCCTGTCTCCTGGTAATACGGGATGCCACGCACGGCAAACACATGCGAGAGAGTTCTCCCTGGTCCAAGGTGGAATGAACCAGGGGTGGGTACATTTTGTCTCATCCCTCACTGGTGACCCCTCCAGTATGGGTATCCCTGTGGTCCGGCTCACCAGATCATTGGGACCTCAAGCCCCCCCATCGCGGCAAGGCGGCTTCCGTTAGGGGGGAAAGCCTGTGGAAACTAGTTCCACAGGTAAACAATCCTTCAAAAGGTACTCCCAAGGGCCTGGGAAGGGACAGCTAAAAGGTATGGAGCAAACCTTGACCACAGGTGCTGCCAAACACCTTATGAAAAGGTAGTTTGAAAAACTGGATACCCTAATCAATGAAACTGTCAGTGAATTCATACAAAATGGGAAGAACTGCAACGTCTGATAGCTTCATGTAACCCAGTTTGTGTATGCCTACAAGAGATTATGACCAGGGAAATTCGTCAGAATTCCCTGAGATGATTCTAAGTTCAAGCCCATTATGGGACCTTCGATAATGGACCTCATGGAGGAGTAGCAGTGATGGTACATCAGGATATACCCTTCCCATCCACCTGAAGATGACACTGCAGGTGAAGACTGTGAGAATAGACTAGACACAACTTTACACTGTTGCATATACCTACCTTCCTCCACATAATCTCAAAATAAATGGTTTGGGAGGTCTGCTTGGGCAGTTGCCACATCCATTTCTACTCTTGGGAGATTTCAAAGGTCAGCATCACCTCTGGGGAAATACTTTGTGTAACCCTTGAGGAAGGGCCTTGGAGTCCTTGTTCTTAAGAGTAGATGTAGTCTTACTGAACAGTGACACTCCCACACATTTCCAAATTCAAACTGGGACATTCTCCAAGACTGACTTGTCATTCACAGTTGAAATTCACTTGGCAAGTCATGGAAGACTTACATGGAAGCGACCACTTTCCAATACTTTTGCAGGAAGTGAATGGTATTACAACCAATGGTGTGCAGAGATGGCGACTTGAACATGCGGACTGGATCTTTTTAGATCAACTGCAGTATTGCAAGGATCTGTGAATTATTTCCAGTGTGTTCAAGATGGTGTTAATCACTTCACATCACGAATTCACCTTGCAGCAAAAGCATCCATTCCCAAAAGTAGTGGGTAGTACTGTTGACCTCCGGTACCATGGTGGTCTGATGAATACCAACAAGCTGTCAGTGCAAGAAAAGCTGCATTACAAAACAACACCAAAATGATGTAACCTTGATCCATTATAAAAAGACCCGAGGCAAAGCCAGGTGAGTGCTAAAGGAGGCTAGACGACATTGTGGAGACAGTATGTCTCCTAGATTAACTCTAGGACCCCCTTAACATGGGTATGGGACAAGATGAATAAGATTGCTGGAAACAGCACATCCATGTCACCACCTGCTGAAGATAGATGTTGCAAATAAGTTAGCTAAATTCATTGCAGAGATCTACTCTGGAGCATCACTGCCCGATTCTTCACTCTTCAGGCTGAACAGAAAAGACACCCAATGTTGTTCTTCATTAGGACTGCAGCAGAACTTTTTGCACAAGGAAATGGATTCTGCTTTGCTGCTCTGCCGTATGACTGCCCTAGGAAGTGACGATATTCCATACCAAATGATATATCACTTAACGGAGAGCTCCTAGAAGTTCCTGTTGGACCTATTCAATAGGATCTATAGGGAGGGCACAGTGTCATCCACATGGAAAGAGGCTATAATCATTCCTGTCCTAAACCTGGCAAGGATGCTTCCACACCAGGAAATTACAGACCAATTTCTCTCACCAGCTGCATCTGCAAGCTGATGGAGAAAATGGTAAACTTCAGTTTGACATGGCTGCTGGAAAAGGAAAACGTGCTGACCCTATATCAATATTGGCTTTAGAAAATTGAGATCGACCACAGATGCACTTGTGAGGATGGAAACTGCTATATAGAATTCCTTCTTCTTTGACCTTGAAAAGGCTTAAGATACTACTTGGAAGCATGGCATACTCATGAAGCTGTATGACATTGGTTTAAGAGGAGCATTACCTACATTCATACAAAGCTTCCTTACTAACAGGAAGTTTAGAGTTCAGGTGGGAAACAGTTTCTCTAGCCTGGAAGGGGTCCCACAAGGGAGTGTCTTAATTGTGACCCTGTTTGCCATTACTATAAATGACATCGTAAAGGTTGTTCCAAGTGCGGTCTCATGTAAACTGTATGTGGATGACTTTACACTGTACTGCTTACAGGATGTGCAAGGACACATGCAGAATGCAGTAAATCAGGTTGTATACCATGAGTTCAGATTTTCTCCAAGCAAGACCATTTCCACAAGCGAGGAGAGTCCTTCCCTCTATTTAGGAGCAAACCCACTGCAATTTGTCCAAGAGGTAAAATACTTGGTCTAATTTTTGACTCAAGGCTTATATGGGTGCCTCACATCAAACAATTAAAAGTGAAGGCTACAAAAGCGCTTAATATTTTGCATGTTCTTTCACATTTATTTTTGGGGTGCAGACCACACAATGCTTCTGCGACTTTACTGAGCACTTATTCTTAGTAAGCTTGATTATGGATGTAAGGCTGATTCATCTGCAACTCCCACTGTTCTCCGGATGTTGGACTCAATTCATAATGAAGCTCTCAGAATCTGTACTGGGGCTTTCAGATTTTCACCTGTGGAGTCCCTGTATGCTGAGAGTGGAGAACCACCTCTTTCATTACACCGGGACTACCTAAACCTGATTTACTACATGTGACTACAAAGGCTTCCAGGATCTCCTACATCTAGTTTGTTTTTTAACCCCCTTGAGGATAGCCGATCCTATGGTAGGACAATGAGGAATCTTGTGGAAGAGCTTAATATAAATCTCTTTAAGGTTCTGGATGTTGGAATTCCCCAATTCCCCCCTTGGACTAATCAAGTTGAGCTGGATTTGGTCGGAATTGGGAAAGGGGGGAGATCTGAAGCAGAAGTCAGAGAGAGATTTCTTCAGCACATTTCTAAGTACCAAGGATCAGATGCAATATATACAGAAGGTTCGAAATCTGAAAACGGTGTGGGCTTTGCAGCAGTGAGCAGAAGGAAGACTGCAGAGTTACATGCCATCCTTGCAGCAGTTAAGATGATTAGAGATCTTACGCACCATTCTGTTGTATTATATTGTGACTCTTGTAGTGCCTTACAAGCAATCAAGAGTTTAAACTCATCACATCCAGTAGTGAGGGAAGTTCAAGATTGGCTTGCTCTGATGTCAACACGTAAAAAGATAACTCTAGCGCATGTTGGTATTAGTGGGAATGATCTAGCTGATCGGAAGGCCAAGGCAGCTGCCGCTCAGCTCTGTGATATTTGTTTTCCTCTCCCACACACCGACCTGAAACCCAGCATCAGGAGTTGTCTTCGTGAACAATGGAGACTTACCTCTAGAAACAAACTGCAAGAGATTAGAGATAACCTTGGCAGTTGGGTGACCAGCATCCATCCCAACCGAAAAGTGGAAGTTGTATTAACAAGACTAAGAATCGGGCACATAAGACTAAGACTGACTCATGGGCAGATGATGGCTAAAAATGAAGCACTATGTGAGGGATGCCAAGAGCCATTAACAGTCGCACATTTAGTGGAAAGATGTGCAACATTCTCAGACCAAAGACGTATTACTTGTCTCCCCCA
>NC_051399.1:21409412-21416554 GCF_015228065.2 Penaeus monodon | reverse complement strand
AAACCCTCTATGTCAAGTCTCCCCCAATACATTTTCAGCGTATATGGGGGAGACAAGTAAATACGTCTTTGGTCTGAGAATGTTGCACATCTTTCCACTAAATGTGCGACTGTTAATGGCTCTTGGCATCCCTCACATAGTGCTTCATTTTTAGCCATCATCTGCCCATGAGTCAGTCTTAGTCTATGTGCCCATTCTTAGTCTTGTTAATACAACTTCTACTTTTCGGTTGGGATGGATGCTGGTCACCCAACTGCCAAGGTTATCTCTAATCTCTTGCAGTTTGTTTCTAGAGGTAAGTCTCCATTGTTCACGAAGACAACTCCTGATGCTGGGTTTTCAGGTCGGTGTGTGGGAGAGGAAAACAAATATCACAGAGCTGAGCGCAGCTCCCTTTGGCCCTTCCGATCAGCTAGATCATTCCCCTAATACCAACATGCGCTAGAGTTATCTTTTTACGTGTTGACATCAGAGCAAGCCAATCTTGAACTTCCCCTCACTACTGGATGTGATGAGTTTAAACTCTTGATTGCTTGTAAGGCACTACAAGAGTCACAATATAATACAACAGAATGGTGCGTAAGATCTCTAATCATCTTAACTGCTGCAAGGATGGCATGTAACTCTGCAGCCCTTCCTTCTGCTCACTGCTGCAAACCCCACACCGTTTTCAGATTTCGAACCTTCTGTATATATTGCATCTGTCCTTGGTACTTAGAAATGTGCTGAAGAAATCTCTCTCTGACTTCTGCTTCAATCTCCCCCCTTTCCCAATTCCGACCAATCCAGCTCAACTTGATTAGTCCAAGGGGGAATTGGGGAATTCCAAAAATCCAGAACCTTAAAGAGATTTATTTTAAAGGCTCTTCCAAAAGATTCCTCATTGTCCTACCATAGGATCGGCTATCCTCAGGGGGTTAAAAAACAAACTAGATGTAGGAGATCCTGGAAGCCTTTTGTAGTCACATGTAGTAAATCGGGTTTTAGGTAGTCCCGTGTAATGAAGAGGTGGTTCTCCACTCTCAGCATACAGGACTCCACAGGTGAAATCTGAAAGCCCCAGTACAGATTCTGAGAGCTTCATTATGAATGATTAGTCCAAAATCCAGAGAACAGTGGGAGTTGCAGATGAATCAGCCTTACATCCATAATCAAGCTTACTAAGAATAAGTGCTCAGTAAAGTCGCAGAAGCATTGTGTGTCTGCACCCAAAATAATGTGAAAGAACATGCAAAATATTAAGCGCTTTTGTAGCCTTCACTTTTAATTGTTTGATGTGAGGCACCCATGTAAGCCTTGAGTCAAAAAATAGACCCAAGTATTTTACCTCTTGGACAAATTGCAGTGGGTTTGCTCCTAAATAGAGGGAAGGACTCTCCTCGCTTGTGGAAATGGTCTTGCTTGGAGAAAATCTGAACTCATGGTATACAACCTGATTTACTGCATTCTGCATGTGTCCTTGCACATCCTGTAAGCAGTACAGTGTAAAGTCATCCACATACAGTTTACATGAGACCGCACTTGGAACAATCTTTACGATGTCATTTATAGTAATGGCAAACAGGGTCACAATTAAGACACTCCCTTGTGGGACCCCTTCCAGGCTAGAGAAACTGTTTCCCACCTGAACTCTAAACTTCCTGTTAGTAAGGAAGCTTCGTATGAATGTAGGTAATGCTCCTCTTAAACCAATGTCATACAGTTTCATGAGTATGCCATGCTTCCAAGTAGTATCTTAAGCCTTTTCAAGGTCAAAGAAGAAGGAATTCTATATAGCAGTTTCCATCCTCACAAGTGCATCTGTGGTCGATCTCAATTTTCTAAACCAATATTGATATAGGGTCAGCACGTTTTCCTTTTCCAGCAGCCATGTCAACCTGAAGTTTACCATTTTCTCCATCAGCTTGCAGATGCAGCTGGTGAGAGAAATTGGTCTGTAATTTCCTGGTGTGGAAGCATCCTTGCCAGGTTTAGGGACAGGAATGATTATAGCCTCTTTCCATGTGGATGACACTGTGCCCTCCCTATAGATCCTATTGAATAGGTCCAACAGGAACTTCTAGGAGCTCTCCGTTAAGTGATATATCATTTGGTATGGAATATCGTCACTTCCTAGGGTAGTCATACGGCAGAGCAGCAAAGCAGAATCCATTTCCTTGTGCAAAAATGGAAGTTCTGCTGCAGTCCTAATGAAGAACAACATTAGGTGTCTTTCCTGTTCAGCCTGAAGAGTGAAGAATCGGGCAGTGATGCTCCAGAGTAGATCTCTGCAATGAATTTAGCTAATTTATTTGCAACATCTATCTTCAGCAGGTGGTGACATGGATGTGCTGTTTCCAGCAATCTTATTCATCTTGTCCCATACCCATGTTAAGGGGGTCCTAGAGTTAATCTAGGAGACATACTGTCTCCACAATGTCGTCTAGCCTCCTTTAGCACTCACCTGGCTTTGCCTCGGGTCTTTTTATAATGGATCAAGGTTACATCATTTTGGTGTTGTTTTGTAATGCAGCTTTCCTTGCTCTGATAGCTTATTGGTATTCATCAGACCACCATGGTACCGGAGGTCAACAGTACTACCCACTACTTTTGGGAATGGATGCTTCTGCTGCAAGGTGAATTCGTGATGTGAAGTGATTAACAGCATCTTGAACACACTGGAAATAATTCACAGATCCTTGCAATACTGCAGTTGATCTAAAAAGATCCAGTCCGCATGTTCAAGTCGCCATCTCTGCACACCATTGGTTGTAATACCATTCACTTCCTGCAAAAGTATTGGAAAGTGGTCGCTTCCATGTAAGTCTTCCATGACTTGCCAAGTGAATTTCAACTGTGAATGACAAGTCAGTATTGGAGAATGTCCCAGTTTGAATTTGGAAATGTGTGGGAGTGTCACTGTTCAGTAAGACTACATCTACTCTTAAGAACAAGGACTCCAAGGCCCTTCCTCAAGGGTTACACAAAGTATTTCCCCAGAGGTGATGCTGACCTTTGAAATCTCCCAAGAGTAGAAATGGATGTGGCAACTGCCCAAGCAAACCCTCCCAAACCATTTATTTTTGAGATTATGTGGAGGAAGGTAGGGATATGCAACAGTGTAAATTGTGTCTAGTCTATCCCCACAGTCTTCACCTGCAGTGTCATCTTCAGGTGGGTGGGAAGGGTATATCCTGATGTACCATCACTTTCTACTCCTCCATGAGGTCCATTATCGAAGTACCCATAATGGGCTTGAACTTAGAATCATCTCAGGGAATTCTGACGAATTTCCCTGGTCATAATCTCTTGTAGGCATACACAAACTGGGTTACATGAAGCTATCAGACGTTGCAGTTCTTCCCATTTTGTATGAATTCACTGACAGTTCCATTGGATTAGGGTATCCAGTTTTTCAAACTACCTTTTCATAAGGTGTTTGGCAGCACCTGTGGTCAAGGTTTGCTCCATACCTTTTAGCTGTCCCTTCCCAGGCCCTTGGGAGTACCTTTTGAAGGATTGTTTACCTGTGGAACTAGTTTCCACAGGCTTTCCCCCCTAACGGAAGCCGCCTTTCCGCGATGGGGGGGCTTGAGGTCCCAATGATCTGGTGAGCCGGACCACAGGGATACCCATACTGGAGGGTCACCAGTGAGGGATGAGACAAATGTAACCCACCCTTGTTCATTCCACCTTGGCCCGGGGAGAACTCTCTCGCATGTGTTTGCCGTGCTGGCACCCCCGTATTACCAGGAGACCAGGAGTCCTGGAGGTTGAGCGATGCTGCATGCTGCGCCCTGCAAGCTAGCGACACACCTCTTTGGTCCTTTATTCTGGTTAGACGGGTGGCTTGATAAAGGCCCCAGTCAGTAAATTTCGGCTGGTCAAATATGGCTAGGGTAAAGGGCAGCACTATTCAGTCGGTAGCGCAAAGGTCCCACGACTGCCATCAGTACTATAATAGTGGCTGCGTATATTTCCTCATTATCCCTGTGACTGTTGGGAGATTTTGAACCCCAACTATAGCTTCCACAGGGGCCTCTGTTGCTAGGCAAAATGCCCCTGAAGTAAAGGCTCAGGCACGCCCTTTGCCCAGGCAAAGGAATCCTGAACCTGTCCAAAAGACTCAAGCTGCCACAACTCCACAGGGGCCTCTGCTGCTAGACAGAAGCAAAGGCTCAGGTCCGTTCTGTGCCCGGGCAAAGAAATCCTGAACCTGTCCAAGGGAAACAACCATTAAAAAGGTACTCCCAGGATCCTGGAAAGGGACAGCCTAAAGGTGTGGGGCAAACCTTGACCACAGGTGCTCCCAAACCTTATGAAGAAATAATATAAAGAACTGGATACCCTAATCCAATGGAACTGTCAGGGAATTCATGCAAAATGGGAAGAACTGCAACATCTGATAGCTCCATGTAATCCAGTTTGTGTATGCCTACAAGAGATTATGAATAGGGAAAATTGTACCATTTTCCTGAGAGGATTCCAAGTTCAAGCTCATTATGGGACCTTTGACAATGGACCTTATGGAGGAGTAGCAGTAATGGTGCATCAAGATATTCTCTTCCAGGCCATCCACTTGCAGACAACACTGCAGGTGAAGGCTGTGAAATGGGCTTGACACGACCTTACTGTTGCATCTATCTACCTTCCTCCACATAATCTGAACATTAATGATTTGGAAGATCAACTTGGGCATTTTGCCACATACCATTTCTACTCTTGGAATTTCAATGGTCACATCACCTCTGGGGAGACACTTTGTGCAACCCTCGAGGAAGGGCCCTTTGGAGTCCTATTTCTTAAGAGTAGATGCAGTTTTACTGAACAGTGACACTCCCATACATTTCCAATTCAAACTGGGACATTCTCCAAATATAGACTTATCAATAGGCTCACCTGATTCACAGTTAAACTTCACTTGGCAAGGCCCATGGAAGACTTACATGGAAGCAACCACTTTCCAATAATTTTGAAGGTGAATGGTTTCCATTCAATGGAGTGCAGAGATGGCAACTTGAACATGCGGACTGGAATCTTTTTAGATCAACTGCAGTATTGCAAGGATCTGTGAATTATTTCCAGTGTATTCAAGATGCTGTTAATCACTTCACATCACGAATTCACCTTGCAGCAGAAGCATCCATTCCCAAAAGTAGCAGGCATTACCGTCGACCTCCAATACCATGGTGGTCTAATGAATGCCAACAAGCTATCAGAGCAAGAATAGCTGCATTAAGGCAGTTGAAACGAAGCCCCAGTATTGTAACCTTGATCAATTACAAAAGACCCGAGCCAAGGCCAGGCGTGTGCTAAAGGAGGCTAAAAGGGACGTCGTGGAGATAGTATGTCTCCTCGTTAAATATGGGACCCCCTTAGCATGGGTATGGGACAAGGTGCATAAGATTGCTGGAAAGAGCACATCCATGTCACAACCTGCTCTGAAGATAGATGGCATAATCATCACAGACAGGAACAACACCCAGTGTCGTTCTTCAGTAGGACTGCAGCAGAACTTCCATATAACTTGCCATTTTTTGGGCGCAAGGAGATGGACTCTGTTTTGGGCAGCTCTGCCATAAGACTGCCCCAGAAGTGACGATATTCCATACCAAATGATATCTCACTTAGAAAAGAGCTCCCCAGAAGTTCATGTTAGACCATTCAATAGGATCTATAGGGAGGGCACAGTGCCATTCACATGGAGAGAAGCTTAATCATTCCTGTTCCTAAACCTGGCAAAGTACTTCCACACCAGGAATTACAGACCAATTTCCCTCACCAGCTGCATCTGCAAGCTGATGGAGAAAATAGTAAACTTCAGGTTGACATGGATGCTAGAAAAAGAAAACGTGTTGACCCCTTATCAATATGCCTTTAGAAAATTGAGATCGACCACAGATGCACTTGTGAGGATGGAAACTGCTATATAGAATTCCTTCTTCTTGACCTTGAAAAGGCTTACGATACCACTTGGAAGCATGGCATACTCATGAAGTTTTATGACACTGGTTTAAGAGGAGCATTACCTACCTTCATACAAAGCTTCCTTGCTAACAGGAAGTTTAGAGTTTGGGTAGGAAACAGTTTCTTTAACTTGGAAGATCAGCTGGAAGGGGTCCCACAAGGGAGTGTCTTAAGTGTGACCCTGTTTGCCATTGCTATAAATGACACTGTAAAGGTTGTTCCAAGTGCGGTCTCATGTAATCTGTATGTGGATGACTTTACACTGTAATGCTCAGGAGGAAGCTTACAGGATGTGCAAGGACACATGCAAACTGCAATAAATCAGGTTGTACAGTGGGCAACACATCATGGGTTCAAATTTCTCCAAGCAAGACCATGGCTATACATTTCCACAAACGAGGAAAGTTCCATCCTTCCCTCTATTTGGGAGCAAACCCATTGCAATTTGTCCAAGGGGGGGTAAGTCTTGGGTCTATTTTTTGACTCAAGACTTACATGGTTGCATCACATCAAACAGTTAAAAGTGAAAGCTACAAAAGCACTTAGTATTTTGCGGGTTCTTTCACATTTATCTTGGGGTGCAGACCGCACAATGCTTCTACAGCTTTACCGAGCGCTTATTCGTAGTAAGCTTGGGTTATGGATGTGAAGCTTTTTTCATCTGCAACTCCCCCTGTTCTCCGGATGTAGGACTCGGTTCTAATGAAACTCACAGAATCTGTACTGGGCTTTCAGGTCAAAGGGCTTTCAAACCTGTTTGGGGTCCTGTATGCTGAGAGTGGAGAACCACCTCTTTCATTACACCGGGACTACAGAACCTGATTTACTACACGAGACTACAAAGGGTTCCGGGGTCTCCTACATCCAGATTGATTTTCAACCCCCTTGAGGATAGCCGATCCTATGGTAGGAGAATGAGGAATCTTGTGGAAGAGCTTAATTTAAGTCTCATTAAGGTTCTGGCTGTTGGAATTCCCCAATTCCCCCCTTGGACTAATCAAGTCGAGCTGGATTTGGTCGGAATTGGGAAGAGGAGAAATCTGAAGCAGAAGTCAGAGAGAGATTTCTTCAGCACATTTCTAAGTACCAAGGATCAGATGCAATATACAGAAGGTTTTGAAATCTGAAAATGGTGTGGCTTTGCAGCATTGAGCAGAAGGAAGACTGCATCTGGCAGTCTTTCTCTAGCAGCCTCG
>NC_051399.1:21389412-21394412 GCF_015228065.2 Penaeus monodon | reverse complement strand
GTGGATATATTTTGGGATGGGATATCTCACTTCCTGGGGCAGTCTTAGGCGAGTGCAAAGCAGAGTCATCTCCCTTTCGCAAAAATGGGAAGTTTTATGGAAGTTTGCTGCACTTTTACTGAAGAACGACACTGGGGGTTTTTCCTGTCGGATGGTTTTGCCCTCTATCTTCAGAGCAGTTGTGACATGGATTGCTCTTTCCCGCCATCTTTCGCACCTTGTCCCTACCCCTGCTAAAGGGGGCCCATATTTAATCGAGGAGACATAACTATCTCCACAGTCCCGCTAGCCTCCTTTTCACACGCTGGCCTTGGCTCGGGGCTTTTTTTTTAAATTGATCGGTTTAAAAACTGGGGGTTCGTTTTAACTGCCTTAATGCAGCTTTTCTTTCTCTGATGCTTGTTGGCATTCATCAAAACCCCCATGGGATTGGAGGTCGACGGTAAGCCTGACTTTTGGGGTGGATTTTTGCGGGAAGGGGAATTTGGAGTGAAGTGTTAACGCATCTTTAAACACTGGGGAATGATTCACAGATCTTTCAATACTGCAGTTGATCTAAAAAAATTCCCGTCCGCATGTTCAAGTTGCCATCTCTGCACTCCCTTGAAAGGAATACCTTTACCTTCAAATTATTGGAAAGTGGTTGCTCCGAAGTCTTCCCTACCTGCCAGTGAAAATTTAACGTGAATAGGGGAGCCCATTTAAAGTTTTATTGGAGAATGTCCCCCGTTTGAATTTTGGGAAAAGTTTGGGGGGTCCTGTTCAGTAAAACTGCATCTACTCTTAAGAACAGGACCCAAGGCCCTTCCTGAGGGTTGCACAAAATGTCTCCCCCGAGGTGATGGACCATTGAAAAACCCCAAGGTAGAAATGGTAGTGGCAACTGCCCAAGTTGATCTTCCAAAACTTAAAAGTTCAGATTATTTGGAGGAAGTAATGGATGCAAAATAAAGGGGTGTCAAGCCCATTTTTACGCCCCCACCTGCGTGTTTTGGGCGAAGTGGATGGCCTGAAAGAATATCTTGAGACCCTTATGCTACTCCCCAAAGGTCCATTGTCAAAGGTCCCATAATGACTTGAACTTGGAATCCTCTCAGGAAATGGTCAATTTTTCCCCATTCTAAACTCTTTAGGGTACACAAACTGGTTACAGGAGCTTCCGATTTTGCAGTTTCCCCTTTTTCTTAATTCCTGACAGTTCCATTGGGTTTGGTTCCAGTTCTTTATATTTTTCTTCATAAGGTGTTTGGCAGCACCTTGGTCAAGGTTTGCCCCACACCTTTAGGGGTCCCTTTCCCGGGTCCTGGGGGTACCTTTTTATGGGTTTTTTCCCCTTTGGGCAGGTTCAGGATTTTTTCCCGGGCACAGAACGGCCTGGCCTTTGCTTTGTCTAGCACGGAGGGCCCCTGTGGATGTTTTTGGCAGCTTTTTAGTCTTTTGACAGGGTTTAGGGGTTTCCCTTTGCCTGGGCAAAGGCGTGCCTGAGTTTACTTCAGGGGCTTTTGCCTAGCAACAGAGGCCCCCGTGGAAGCATAGTTGGGTTTAAAATCTCCCAACATCAAGGGATATGAGGAAATATACCCCAAATATTATAGTACTGATGGGAGCTGGGCCTTTGCCTACCGAGAATAGTGCCTGCTTTCCCCAGCCAATTTGACACCGTTTACTTGACGGGCCCCTTTTCAAGCCACCCGTCTAACCAATAAAGGACCAAAAAGGTGGTCGCTAGCTGCGGGCGCGCATGCGCATCGCTCAACCCCCAGGGGTCCTGTCCCTGGGAATACGGGATGCCCCCACGGCAAACACATGCAGAGAGTTCTCCCGGTCCCGTGGAAAACCCGGGGTGGGGAATTTTGTCTCTCCTCAGGGGACCCTCCAGTAGGGTATCCCTGTGGGGCCGGGTCACCAGACTTGGGACCTCAAACCCCCCCACGCGGAAAGGCGGGTTCCGTTAGGGGGGGAAACCGTGGAAATATTCCCCAGAACAAACCTTCAAAAGGTACCCCAAAGGGGCCCGGAAGGCGCTAAAGGTAGGAGCAAAAAAACCTTACCCCAGTGCTGCCAAACACCTTATGAAAAGGTAGTTGAAAAACTGGGTCCCTAATCATGAAAAAGTCGTAATTCATACAAAAGGGAAGAACTGCAAAATCTGATAGCTTCATGTAACCCCTTTGTGTAGCTACAAAAGATTATACCAGGGAAATTCGTCAGAATTCCCTGAGATGATTCTAAATTTAAGCCCATTATGGGTACTTCGATAATGGACCTCATGGAGATAGCATTTATGGTACATCAGGTATACCCTTCCCACCACCTAAAGGGCACTGGGAGGTGAAGACTGTGGAAAAGACTAGACACAAATTACACGTTGCTAACCTACCTTCCTCCAAAATCTCAAAAAAAATGGTTTGGGAGGTCTCTTGGGGAGTTGCCACATCCATTTCACTCTTGGGATTTCAAAGGTCAGCATCACCCGGGGGAAAAACTTTGTGTAACCCTTTAGGGGGGCCTTGGGTCCTTGTTCTTAAGAGTAGTGTAGTTTACTAACAGTGACCTCCCACCATTTTCCCAAATTTAACTGGGGCATTCTCCCAAAAACGACTTGTCATTCCAGTTGAAATTCACTTGGGAATCATGGGAAAATTACATGAAGCGACCACTTTCCAAAACTTTTTAGGAAGTGAATGGGATTTCAACCAAAGGTTTGGGAAGATGGCGATTAAAATGCGGACGGATCTTTTAGACAACGAGTATTGAAAGGTTGTGAATTTTTTCCGGGTTTTTAAGAGGTGTTTCATTCACATCACGAATTTACCTTGCAGCAGAAGCATCCATTCCCAAAAATAGTGGGTAGTACTGTGACCTCCGTACCATGGTGGTCTGATGAATCCAACAAGCTGTCAGTGCAAGAAAAGCTGCATTAGCAAAACACACCAAATGATGTAACCTTGATCATTATAAAAAGACCCGAGGCAAAGCCAGGTGAGTGCTAAAGGAGGCTAGACGACATTGTGGAGACAGTATGTCTCCTAGATTAACTCTAGGACCCCCTTAACATGGGTATGGGACAAGATGAATAAGATTGCTGGAAACAGCACATCCATGTCACCACCTGCTGAAGATAGATGTTGCAAAAATAATGTAGCTAAATTCATGGCAGAGATCTGCTCTGGAGCATCACTGCCCGATTCTTCACTCTTCAGGCTGAACAGAAAAACACCCATGTTGTTCTTCATAGGACTGCAGTCAGAACTTTTTGCACAAGGAATGGATCTGCTTTGCTGCTCTGCCGTATGACTGCCCTAGGAAGTGGCGATATTCCATACAAATGATATATCACTTAATGAGAGCTCCTAGAAGTTCCTGTTGGACCTATTCAATAGGATCTATAGGGAGGGCACAGTGTCATCCACATGGAAAGAGGCTATAATCATTCCTGTCCCTAAACCTGGCAAGGATGCTTCCACACCAGGAAATTACAGACCAATTTCTCTCACCAGCTGCATCTGCAAGCTGATGGAGAAAATGGTAAACTTCAGGTTGACATGGCTGCTGGAAAAGGAAAACGTGCTGACCCTATATCAATATGGCTTTAGAAAATTGAGATCGACCACAGATGCACTTGTGAGGATGGAAACTGCTATATAGAATTCCTTCTTCTTTGACCTTGAAAAGGCTTAAGATACTACTTGGAAGCATGGCATACTCATGAAGCTGTATGACATTGGTTTAAGAGGAGCATTACCTACATTCATACAAAGCTTCCTTACTAACAGGAAGTTTAGAGTTCAGGTGGGAAACAGTTTCTCTAGCCTGGAAGGGATCCCACAAGTGGAGTGTCTTAAGTGTGACCCTGTTTGCCATTACTATAAATGACATTGTAAAGGTTGTTCCAAGTGCGGTCTCATGTAAACTGTATGTGGATGACTTTACACTGTACTGCGGGGTTTCAGGATGTGCAAGGACACATGCAGAATGCAGTAAATCAGGTTGTATACCATGGGTTCAATTTTCTCCAAGCAAGACCATTTCCACAAACGAAGAGAGTCCTTCCCTCTATTTAGGAGCAAATCCACTGCAATTTGTCCAAGAGGTAAAATACTTGCGTCTAATTTTTGACTCAAGGCTTACATGGGTGCCTCACATCAAACAATTAAAAGTGAAGGCTACAAAAGCGCTTAATATTTTGCATGTTCTTTCACATTTATCTTGGGGTGCAGACCACACAATGCTTCTGCGACTTTACTGAGCACTTATTCTTAGTAAGCTTGATTATGGATGTAAGGCTGATTCATCTGCAACTCCCACTGTTCTCCGGATGTTGGACTCAATTCATAATGAAGCTCTCAGAATCTGTACTGGGGCTTTCAGATTTTCACCTGTGGAGTCCCTGTATGCTGAGAGTGGAGAACCACCTCTTTCATTACACCGGGACTACCTAAACCTGATTTACTACATGTGACTACAAAGGCTTCCAGGATCTCCTACATCTAGTTTGTTTTTTAACCCCCTTGAGGATAGCCGATCCTATGGTAGGACAATGAGGAATCTTGTGGAAGAGCTTAATATAAATCTCTTTAAGGTTCTGGATGTTGGAATTCCCCAATTCCCCCCTTGGACTAATCAAGTTGAGCTGGATTTGGTCGGAATTGGGAAAGGGGGGAGATCTGAAGCAGAAGTCAGAGAGAGATTTCTTCAGCACATTTCTAAGTACCAAGGATCAGATGCAATATATACAGAAGGTTCGAAATCTGAAAACGGTGTGGGCTTTGCAGCAGTGAGCAGAAGGAAGACTGCAGAGTTACATGCCATCCTTGCAGCAGTTAAGATGACTAGAGATCTTACCACCATTCTGTTTGTATATATTGTGACTCTTGTAGTGCCTTACAAGCATCAAGAGTTAAACTCATCACATCCAGTAGTGAGGGAATTCAAGATTGGCTTGCCCGATGTCAACCTAAAAGATAACTCGGCAGTTGGTATTATGGGGAAATGATCCC
>NC_051399.1:21385741-21388241 GCF_015228065.2 Penaeus monodon | reverse complement strand
AACCCGCGCCGCTGACCAGCCATCTGATGGCCAGCGCCCCACGATGCAAAAGGGGGCGTATTTTGTGTCCCCGGACACAGCGACTTATTTTGAGACAGACGCTTGGGCACCTTTTTTGCCAAAGTACGCTTATCACAGGACCCCAAAGGGACGATAGGTGCCCCCCTTCGAGGAGGAAGGAGGGTGGTATGGACCAGGTTGCGAGGAGAGTATTCACCTGGCGAAAGACACCCGCAGTGAGAGGGTGAAGAGGGCGACGGAGAGAGAGATTTCTTAGGTAGGGCAGGCTGAGGACGGGCAGGTGAGGAGTTCTTTAGGAGTGAGTCGGGGTAAAAGGGTACGCCGTGCCCTGGAAAACGCGGGCGAGAAATGCCCAGGGTACCCCAGTTGGAGAAGAGCGACGAAAGGACGATCTCTCCATCCAGGTACTGGGGTCACAGAGCAAAAGGCGCGAAGGAACAGCGAGGTGGCAACACCTCTCTTCAATGGAGAGGGTGGAGAAAAAGTGTATGTACATACCACATGAAATGGTTTCCCGTATATGGAGAAGAAAAAGAGCGGGGTCATGGGGCCCAGAGAGCAAAGACGTCGTCGAAAACCCTCACCAGACGAGGCCGAAAGGAGATGTGGTGTGTGTGTGAAAATGTTGTGTGTGGTTTTTGGGTGTGTGTGTTGTGGTTGGGTGGGGGTTGTGTGTTTTTGGTGTGTTTTTGGGGGTGGTGTGTGTGGTGGTGTGTGGTGGTGTTTATATATATATATATATATATATAATATATATATTATATATATGTGTTTTTTGGTTGTGTGTGTGTGTGTTGTGTGTGGGTGTGTGTGGGTTTTTGTGTGGTAAATGGTGTATATATATATTATATATATATATATAAAATATATAAAATATATATAATATAATATATATAATGCAAATAATATATATAATATATATATAATTATATTAAAATATATATATTATATATATATACATGTAAAATCAGGCGAGTGCTCACAAAACATGAAGAGGCCGGGGGGGCCGAGCGGTTAGAGCAGGACCAAGATTGACGGCGGCAATCTGAGTTCGAGGGGCTCGAGTCCCCGGCCGGCGCGTTTTTCCCTTTGGGCAAGGAACTTCACCGTTTCCCCTCCAGAAAAAAGACATATCCCTGAGAAATCAAAAGCATGTAGTAGGGGAAGTCCCGCCGGGGACAAACCGCGGTTGATAGGAAGGGCATCCCAAACAGGCAAGGGGGGCATGCCCTATTAAAACCCCTTCAGTAGGAATTGAGAGAGGCCCCTGTCCCGCAGTGGAATGACTGGCTGTTGAAAAAAAATAATAATAATAGTTTTTATATATGGGGTGGTGGGCGTGCGTGCGTCGGGTGTGTGTGTTTTTGGGGTGTGGGTGTGTGTGTGGGTGTAAGTGTTGTGTGTGTGTGTGTGTGTGTGTGTGTGCGTGCTCGGATTGTGGGGGTGTGTGTTGTGGGGTTTGTGTGTGTGTGTGGTGGTGGTGTGGTTTTGTGTGGTGTTTCGTGCTCGGAGGTGTGGTGTTGTTGTGTGTGTAAAGGGGGCCTTGTTGCTGCATCTCGTCCTCCGCTCTCCTGCTCCCGGCTCCCCGTGTAGCACTGACGTTGTCTGTCGCTTTTCTCTTTTTGTTTTTTTTGTTTGATTTCCCGTTTCATTTTCTTTTTAAAGTCCCTTTTTATTTTTTTTTTTTGTGAGTTTTTGGGGGAAAAGTTTTTTTACGTTTTTGTTTTTCTCTCATTACAGTACTACATTTTTTTTCTATAGTTTTCATTTTTAGCTTTTCATTTTTTTTTGCCATTTTATGTGTGTGTTTTTGGTATTATTTAAAGAAAAAGTTTTAAAAAAATTTTCCCCCTTTATGTCACCGAGCAATGTAAACAAATTTTAAAACAATAAAGAGATGGTCAAGACAGTAAGCAAATGTTTTTTTTCAATCCCCTTTTGATGAAAAGCGGAATGTCGCCAATTTTTAAATAAAACAACAAGGCGATCACGGAAGATAAAAAGCTAAGTACGAGTACCTGAATTTTTTTTTCTTAGAAACGGGCGGACTTAAAAACATTTTCATTTAATAAAATTTATCACTTGTTTTAATAAGAACTTGGTTGGTATTCTTTCCTTTTTTTCTTATATCTTTATTTCTCTTAGTGGGGAAGCTAGTGATCTTTTTTTTTTACTTTTTTTTTAGCTTCACCCGACCCCGGGGTTTTTTTCGCCATGTTTTATATTTTGGTTTGGGATTTTTTTTAAACTTTCAGTGTGACACCAGACTTTCTGGTTTGTCATATAGTATATGAAAAATAAATAAATAAAAAAAATTATATATATTATAATATTATATATAATAATATATATAATATGTATATACATATGAATATATATTATTATATATATATATTAATATATTATATATATTATATAATATATTATAACATCACACACAGCAAGTTTCAAAAGTTCTATCGGAACCCAAAAAGTGGAA
>NC_051399.1:21375741-21380741 GCF_015228065.2 Penaeus monodon | reverse complement strand
CAAGCAGACGGGAGTTTTTTAAATCCAGTTTAAATTATCAAAACTTTCTTTTTAATCTTTATGGGCTTGATTCCCAAAAATAGATAGTTGGAAATACAATTTCGCCCCCATTGCTTCAACTATGCTGAGCACCATCCCCCGGTCTCAGATAAAACTTGCATATCATTTTAGCCATCGAAAGGACAAAAGTTCCTGACTGTTTTACTCAAAATTTACACAGATTAAAAACCCTGTTTGATGGGATTCTAAGAAAGCACATCAATAGTCTTGATAACACTGAAAAAAAATGGAAAGATTTAGTTTAAAAAAACAATGTAACAGAATCACAATCCGGGAATTTTGCAAAAAATTAGACAACTTTAATTTGTAATACCCCCTTCTCTACCTCATTCAAATAAGTAAAAGTTTTAGATCCCGTGGATGTTTTTCCAAAATTTTTAAGAACACTGGGCCCAAAGTTTTAACACTCACCTCCTCATCCCCTTTCATACAGAATTCAAAAAATTGAACCGAAGTCAAGAGAACAAGATAGAAAAAATACCCGACCAATTTGATGGATAGGCTAGACGACACCCGCGAACTCACAAAACCCCCATCTGGTGAGGGGAAGTAAAAGGAAAAAAAAAAGAGGTTTTCCTTTTAAGGTTCCGGTTCCTCAAGATCGGACGCGACGCTTTTATTCACCTTCCGACAGCGATACAAGCTTTGACGACCTTTTAAAAGCCTCTCTCACAACCGGCATTTTCCCCCCTTTAAGATGCTTTAGTGACCCTCATTCCTAAGCCAAAAAAAACCCTGACTGACCCAAATCGTAAAGACCATAATCTCCTCTCACACAAACAATTCGGCTTTCGCTCGCATCGCTCGACGCAAGACGCACTCAGCATACACAAAATTTCGCAAACAACAACAAAGACCGACGACTAAAATTGTTCTTGGGCACAAAAATGTGAGCAAGCCTCACATGGTTAGCATGCTGACCGAAATACAAGCTTGCACTTTTTAAACTTTCCCCCTTTGATTAAAAGTGCTCTAAGTTTTTTGATAAAGCATATTGAAATTAAAAATTTTTAAAAAAAGTTTCAGCACCATTTTTAAAGCACGCGGGGGGCCTCAGGACAGCATATCAGCCCCGCAATCTAACTTTTACATAAAAACTTTCCAGACCCCACCCCACAACTCACTCATTCCCATGCGACGACTTACACACTTGTCGACACAATGAGCTTCAGGGGTCGTTCGCTCATAATGACGAATTTTAAACGAGATTTGGGGGCATAAATGGCGTATCAAGGGCTTTCGCGACAAAAACAAAAGTTTTCCTTGTAAGACCACGATAACTTCTCCTTAAAAATTACCCAACACCTTTTATAGTTTCAAACACCTCTCCCAAACAAATCTTCTTATCCCTCCTTGGTTTTAAAACCCTTTTTACCACTTTCGATTCCACTTGATATCAATTTAAAAGGGCCCCCTTGACAAGAAAAACCTTACATTTGCTTTAAAGATTTTAAAAAGGGGGCCCCCATGCACAAAGCTGATCTAGCAAACACTGATAAAAAAACCCCTCCTACATACACCCACTTGCACTCACAAAAAAGCATAAATAAAAGCAAAACTTTTTCAAAAGAAAGCACTCAGAGGATTTATTAGATTGGGACAATTTTTTTACAACATCTGAACGAAATCGGAAGCTTTCTGCTTCCCGAACATCCGGGGTAGGTGGTCTGTAAAACGACCCACAAATCCGTGTTGGCATACGACTGGCTGGATATACTCAACACCATCTTCATTTTTCCGAAGCCAGGGTTAGGCCAACCACAAAAAATCACCCCACCAAGCCCCCAATGAAAATAATATCTCTTTTCCTTTGCCCTGGGACCCCCCAAAATTTATCCCCCCCGTTTTGTTTCCGGGAAAACCTTTGAGATTTCCAGGTCATAAAACTTTCCTAAATTTATCCTTTCAGGCCCTGGGAACCCCAAAAACATCCAACCCCTCTCCAAATCCCACAAGGGTTTTGTTTCCGGCAATGGAACCCTGTTAGGACCCCTCCAGGTTTAACTTTTCCGAAGTTTAGCGAGGGAAGTGGGGCAGCAGGCGTCCCAAAAGACAGCAGAGGCGGGTTCTTCAAACCTCCCCCCGCGAGGGGAAAACCTTTTTGTTGGGGAAAAGGGGCGGGGGGGGCCGCCCCATTAGGACCCCCAAGGTTCGCATTGTTAACAGCAAGGTATAGGGTACTTTTATTTTAACCCCAGGGGCCGCCCGCCCCCCGCAGTGGGCAAAAAACCCCGTCAACACCCTAAAATGCGGGGGTGGAACCCTTTTTTCCCGGTTTTTTAACGGGGTTAGGCCGCTTTACCTTCAATGAGAAGCCCGAAAAAGGTGCCCCAAAATTTGGGACCTTAAGTTTGGGGGACGAGAAGGCTTTGGGGGGCAAAAAGGGTTTCTTGGGTTTTTTTAAAAGATTGGACCCCCCCCAAAAAGCCCCCCTTCCCCGGGGAACGATGGTGGGGGGGACCCGGGGCTTGGGGTTTGTGGGGCTCCCCCCCCTTTTCCTTCCTTTAGCCCCTTCCTTGGGGGAGTTTGGCCGTGCAAAAAGGAAAGCCGGGCCACTGGCGCCCAAGGAGGGGAAGGGCCCGTACTTGGACGGAGGGTGAAGGGGGTAAAAGGTTTTGTCTTATTTTGGGGCAATATTACCCCCCAAACTTCCCTAAGGGGGTGCTGGCCTTTTTTTCTCCCTTTCTTTTCCCCCCCCCTTCCCTTCCCCCTTTTCCTCCCTTTCCAATTTTATTTTTTTTTTTTTCGAAAGAAGCGGGCAGCTTGGGGAAGGGGGGACCCCCGGACCATGTTAAGTTTAAACCGGTTTGGCTACAATTATTTTGTTGAACAAAAACAAACCCCAAGTTTAATAATTCGGGTTAAAGCTTTCCGGGCTTTAAAAAATTCTAAATTAAAAAACATTGCCTTTCTCCCTAAAGTTTTTTTTTACTTTTTTCAAATACTTTTAGAAAAAAAAACCCACCGGAGACAGAAACTTGAAAAAGTGCCTTGGTTTTAAATTTCAAGCAGTTTCCCCCTAACTAAGGGCTTTGCAAAAGGGCCCTTGCAATGTTATGGGGGGGATTTAATGTTTCAAAAAAAGGGTGTACAATTTTTAATAATTACAAGGGGTTGCATAGCATTAGATGATTGGAAAGGAACCTAGCGATTTTGAAAGATGCTTCATCCCATTAGTTAGATACCGTGGCCTATAACTTGGGAAATATAAGGGCAGGGAAAAAACTTTTTCTTTTAATCGGGGGAAAAAGGGTTATAATTTTCCAAGTTTTTGTTGGTTTAAGATCAGGGTTCTCCCCCGGGGATTTTATAAAAGGTCCCCTTGGGGCCCGTTTTTTTGTTTTCTTTTTCCTTTACAAAAATCTTTCTTTAAAAAGTGGTGGGGTGATTGCAGGGTGCTTTCCCCTTTGTTTTTGCCCCCTTTTTTAGGGAAGGGGGCCTTGCGCTCGGGGCCCCGCATGTTTTAAGGGGTGATCCATCAAAATGGTCTGCTACCGGAAAGGGGAATGACCCCCCGTTTCCCTTTAATGATTGGGGGTTTGTTTTTTTTTGGGCTCTAAAAAAACCCGTGGGTTGTTCCAAAAGGGAAAAGGCCCCTTTGGGGGTTTTCTCTCTGTATCGTTCAAAGGGGGAACAGTTTTTTAAACGTAAGGTTTTAAGGGGCGGTTTTATTCAATTTTTGGTTTGGGGCATACCTTTTAAAGGCAGCTATTAATCAGGCAGGGGGGGAAATTTCCCCTTGGGGCCCAGGACCCAGTTATTTTATTCTTTTTCCTTTTGGGCTTTGCGGCAACAGGGGCAGAAGATTCCAAATAACTGCGTTTGGAAGTTTTTGTACCAGGGGTCCTTTTCCCCAAAAGCCCCGCAAAAATTTGCTTTGGTTGGTAACCAATAAAAAAACTCCCCTTTTGGAGAGGGGTTGGTCTCATTCCTCAAAGGATTTGAAAAAACTGGGGACCCACTCTAAGCCCATTTGCCTGGATTCTCAGACTTGTGCCTTGAACATCTTGTCTCAAAGACATGGCTTTGGATTTGGCTGCAGAGATCTTTAGTCATGTCCTACAACACTCCTCAGATACAAGGTTCAGACAGCACTGGGTTCTACTTAGACAGTGTGGTCTAGTGAAGATGATTGCGAGATTGCATAGAAATGATCTTGCACCCCACTGTGAGGTGTATATTGGAGATGCAGGACATAAGGCTGTTAAAAAGGGCTGGACTGAAGACCCCACCCTGATTGATTGATTATTTCAAATTATCTGCGTCAACAGCTAAGGTCATTAGCTGTTCAATCTATCAATAAATATCTTACAAGTGACAATAAAAAAAAAAAAAAAAAAATCAAAGCATAAATATTATGTTCTAAGTGTATGAAATTATTGTATGAATAATATGCATAATTAAATTTTATTGAAAATATTAGTCTCCCTCAGGAAACTAATAAGACCCTCTATGTCACAGTCCTCCCCCAGTACATTTTTCAGTGTATATGGGGGAGACAAGTAAATACGTCTTTGGTCTGAGAATGTTGCACATATCTTTCCAATAAATGTGCGACTGTTATGCTCTTGGCATCCCTCAATAGTGCTTCATTTTAGCCATCATCTGCCATGAGTCAGTCTTAGTTTATGTGCCGATTTTAGTCTTGTTAATCAACTTCCACTTCGGTGGAGATGCTGGTCACCCAATGCAAGGTATCTCTAAGTCTTGTAGTTGTTCTAGAGGTAAGCTCTTGTTCACGAAGACAACTCTGAGCTGGTTTCAGTCGTGGTGGGAGATTGATGATGATTATCAAAATATCTCCGCGTCAACAGCTATAGCGGCGAATACTGTTAAATAGAAATATTAAAATATTAAAACTTTAAAATATGAATAAATATTACTAATAACAATAAACAAATAAAAATCAAAGCATAAATTATGTTAATATATGAAAAATA
>NC_051399.1:21354728-21375641 GCF_015228065.2 Penaeus monodon | reverse complement strand
ACAATCATTTTTGGGCTGATATTTCCGCCTGAATGGCCTTACACGATCGTGGGGATTGTTTTGTCGATCTTTTTGGCCACGACCGGGCATTTTGCCTTAGTTTCAGGGGAAGCAATGGGTTTTGGGAAGCCTGAGTAGCGGCCGCTTTGGCCTCCCCGGAGAGGAAAGGGGTCTTTGTTCGGCTTGGCTACAACAACCTTGTAACCTTTGTGTACTTGAAGCAGTGCGTGACTGTAATTTCATGAGTTCGAAGATCTCTGGAGAGCCCCCTCACAGGAGATGGGCTCCCCAGAGTATGTTTGTTTCATACTCTGGGGAGGCACACTGACCCAATTGGCAGTCTTTGTGTGTTGGGGCCGGTCGTGGTTCTAACCCTGCCGAACGGGCGTAAACCCCTTATGTGCTCGGCGGCACCTCGCAGTAAAATTGCCAATTGCCACAGTTGCTTTGCGTTTTAATTGTAAGCACTCTGGCCTTACAGTCAAAAAACCTAGCTTCAAAGCAAGGAAAGGGTGCGAAAAACACCCAAAGTTATGCACACAAGGCCAAGGTCGTTTTTGCGGGGATGTCAATAATCTCTTCCCAAAGAGAACCCACAAAAAAAACCCTGGGACTAGAGGCCCTGAGAGCCCTCCTCATCCGTTTGCTTGCTTGCCTTGAGATTTGCGAAGTTCGGCTTCGCCGGGCCTTTCACTTATGGCCCGGCCTGTGTCAGATTTTTAGGGCGGGTCTCATTTGTTTGTCTGACACTCGGTGCTTCCATGGCGGTGGGATTCCCAGCAGGCGTCCTGTAGCCATGGTATAACCCTCTCGCATAATCTCTTTACCAGCACAACGGCTGTGTTCTGTGGGCTTTGTCTTAGGAATTGCGTGTGCATGGTTCTCTAAGTAATGTACAAGGTGGCGTTCGGCTCGCCGCAATGCATGCAACACCTCTCTTCACGTTCTATTGTTTGTATGGATCTGCCATGCACAGTGGAACCTAGGCGCATTCTGTGCAGAATGACTTCGGTACCTCTGTTGTTTATTTCAGAGAGTGCCAGTGGTTCATAGCCGGTGGCTCTGAGTACCAGCTGGCGAGGGGGAGGAATCTCGTTTCCTCTCTGTGAAGCTGCAGGAGGAAGGAGGGGGTCCGTCACCGTACACTTCAGCCTAAGAAATTTTCGGCTCTGATGTATTATCATGGGATTATGGGGGGCATACCCCTGCCAACTTCGGCTAATCTGTCAGCAAGCTCATTACCTCTGTTCCCTATGTGGCGGGAACCCAGTTTATGATGATTCTTCATCTGTGCAAGAATCTCTGTCCCAGTGTGAGGAGGTAGTCAGAAGGTAGATATTGTCAGTGGGTGAGCGCTGCGAAGACAGTCGAGGGCTCCTTTGGAGTCTGTGTGTATGACCATGTGTCCTTCCCTCACGGACGTGTGACTCAGTCTCCCATGATAGCAATGCCTCGCCTGTAGCGAGGAGGCGTTGTCTGTTACCCTCATGGATTTTTGGCATCCTTGCTGCAAAGCCGGCGCCTGCAGTGTGGGTCAAGGGATCGACCCATCCATCCGTGTAATATGTTCTGCTTCCCGGAGGGTTGATGGTGACCCTCTGGGTTCTGCCTTTAGGCCCAGGGATACAAATATTCGGTTCTTTTTGCTTGCCAGTCTCATGACCGAGAACTCTATCGAAGTTTGTGCCCACGGCGGAGCTTCGACAAAGTCAGGGTGAGGGGAGCCCTGCCCTTGGCAGTAGCGGTTCTTTTAGCTGATGGCGTATTAACACCCTGGCTGTTTTGGGACAGCCAGGAGTTGTTTGCAAACAGCTCGTTATCTGTTCTAGGCGTCTTGACTATTTTATTCTTAGGCTTGTGTTCCTGGGAGCCGGATGACTTTGATAGAAATTTTGCTGCCGCATCTCGTTTCAGGCTCTGCGGGTTAAAACACGAGTGCTGTGTAAGCGCGCAGGAACGAGGGGAGTTCTTTTTTTAGGGACTGGTCTGGTAGACCCATCTGATGAATGCCACCTTTTCTTTCTTTGAATAGGGCGATAGGCAGGTAGGATTTATTGATTTATATTTAAAATTATCTGCCACGTCAACAGCTGTGTGGGACAGCCAGGAGTTGTTTGCAAACAGCTGTTATCTTGTTCTAGGCGTCTGACTATTTATGTCTTAGGGTTGTGTTTCCCGGAGCTGGATGAACCCTTTTATAAGAATTTTGCTGCCGCATCTCGTTTCAGGCTCTGGGGTTAAATACAAAGAGTGCTGTGTAAGCGCGCAGGGAACGAGGGGAGTTCTTTTCTAGGGGCTGGTCTGGTAGACCCTCTGATGAATGCCACTCTCTTTCTTTCGAATAGGGCGATAGGCAGGTAGGATTTGATTGATTGATTATTTAAAATTATCTGCCACGTCAACAGCTAAGGTCATTAGCGGCGAATACCTTGTTAAATAGAAATATTAAAAATCTATCAATAAATATCTTACAAGTGACAATAAATATATAAAAAATCAAAGCATAAATATTGCTCTAAGTGCATAAAATTATTGCATAAACATTATGCATAATCAATTTTTTATTGAAAATATTAGTCTCCCTAAGGAATTAATAAGACCCTCTAGTCACAATCTTCCCCAATACATTTTTCAGTGTATATGGGGGAGACAAGTACATACATCTTGGTCTGAGAATGTAGCAACATATTTCCACTACATGTGAGACCGTTAATGGCTCTTGGCATCCCTTTACAAAGTGGGTTAATTTTTAGCCATCATTGGCCCATGAGTGAAAGAGGTGGTTCTCCACTCTCAGCATACAGGGATCCACAGGAGAAGAACTGAAAGCCCCAGTACAGATTCTGAGAGCTTCATTATGACCGAGTCTAAATCCGTTAGAAACAGTGGGAGTTGCAGATGAATAAGCTTCACATCCATAATCAAGCTTACTACGAATAAGCGCTCGGTAAAGCCGTAGAAGCGTTTTGCGGTCTGCACCCTATAAAGTTACAACCTGTAAGGGTTCTGTGAGCTAGAGGTACCCCGATAGGCGGTTAGGGCCAGAACTGGGCCCCGTTCGGTCCCTCCCAAAATGCTATATCCCCTACAGATCTTAGTTGGGTACCGGTGTAAGGGCTTTGTGTTGGGTAGAGAAAAAAAAAAACATACACAGGTAGCAAGACGGCAATGATAATATTCAGAAGATAAATTAGTTGTGATGGCACATTATTAACAAGACAAAAAAAAGGGGTATATACTTAGGCAGGTCAAGCCAAGTCAGAATAGCCTGCCAATATATAAAAGCAATAATTATATACGTCCCAGCTCCTAACTGTGGCAAGTAAAAACGTGAAAGGAAGGCTCATTTACCACCTTTGTAATGTTTTCCACCGGCTGGGGGTACTCCAGGAAAACTCTCCGGGAAGGGTAGTGACCACACCAAAGGTCCGGCTGACACTCTTTATTTTGCAATCGACGGGGTTTGAACCCCACACAGGACATACAGTTTTTGAATCGGTTTCACCCGGGATAGATAATAGATTTAGTAAAAACTTAAAACTTAAACAAAAGAAAAAGAATTATAAAAGAAACCTCAGTAAATAAAACAAAACAGCTAATTACATAAAAAATAAAAAACGACAAACATAAAAGTATGGGAGGTAACCAGCTGCATAAATAAAATGCGTTGTAAAAGAGGATCCAAGCAAAGCTAAGGGAACGCCCAACAAAAACAAACATGTATACATAGAGTTGCCTGATAGTAATAAAAACGTGGAAATAAAAAAAATAAATAAAAACAGTTCCTCATGAATCTGAAGTTATGCAGCTGACAACCTACATAAAATCAATAAAAAGAAGGTGACATAACACAAAAACAACTCGAAAGCAGTAAAACTGAGATTTGTAAGATATGGGCTGTGCCACGTAACGTAAGAGTGCAAGCTTATACACTAAAAACAAAAGAACAAACGAGTGAAAAAAACATAAAACAAATTAAGCGCTAAAATAGCCACGACAAAGACAAGCTTACATTGACATGCATAGCATGAACCCTTCAAGAGTATCATTCCCCGTGTATACATCTCTGAACGTACAGTGTTCGTACATGCATGTATGTGTGCGCGCGTGTGTGTGTGTAGGGTCAGACGGCAGTGGTGGGTCCTGTAGGATAAGGGCAAGGAAGGGCGGTAACGGCAAGGATTGGAAGGATTTAGGAAATTCGAAAGAGTAGTACAAGGAAAGCCTCAGGTATGTGAGAATTAGGGGGTGAGGATGCGTGAGAGACGGGGTAAGGGTGCGTGAGAGATGGGGTAAGGGTGCGTGAGACAGGGTGAGGATGCGGGTTGCGGGAGCTGGAGACAGGTTGCAGGTTGTGGCAGGAGAAGAGGTTTCCAACCTCACAACCCCAAGATAGATGTGAAAGAACCTGCAAAATACTAAGCGCTTTTGTAGCCTTACTTTCAACTGTCTGATGTGACCCCACCCATGAAAGCTTGAGTCAAAAATTGCCCCAAGTCCCCAACCCCCTTGGGGCCCAAATTGAAAGGGGTTTTGCTCCTAAAAAGAGGAAGGAGGGAAATTTTTCCCTTGTTTGTGGAAAGGTCCCCCCATGGTCTTGTTTGGGGGAAAAATTTTTGAACCCATGATATGGGGGCCACTGTAAAAACCTGATTTTTTCCCATTCTGCATGTGCCCTTTGCACACCTGAAAAGCTTCCCCCTTTTGAGCAGTACAGTGAAAAAGTAATCCACATACAGTTTAAAATGGGGGGGGGGGGGGGGGGGGGGAAACAGAACTTTGAAAAAACCTTAAAAATTTGTTTTTATAGCAATAGCAAACAGGGCCCCATTTTAAGACCTCCCTTGGGGGCCCCCTTTCCAGCTGATCTTCCAGGTTAAAAAAAAACGGGTTTCCCCCCCGAAATCTAAATTTTTTTTAGAAGGGAAAGTTTTGTATAAAGGTGGGTAACCCTCATTTTAAAAACCAATGTATAAAACCCTTCTTGGAAACCCCATGTTTCCCAAAAGTATTATCATACCCCCTTTTTAAAAGGTCAAAAAATGCAAACATGTGAGGTCACTTGCAAAGGGAAATTCTTTTAAGCATTTTCCCACCCTTTAAAGTGAAATTGTGGTCGATTAAATTTTTCAAAAACCCCATTTTGGGAAAAGGGGTAAACCCTGTTTTCTTTTTCCACCCAGCCTGTAAAACCGAATTTTTCCCATTTTCTCCATCAGCGGGCGGGATCCCCAGTGATGAGGGAAAATTTTGGTTTTTAAATTTCCCGGGTGTGGAAGACCCTTTTTCCCGGGTTTTTAAGGATAGGATGATTATAGACTTTTCCATGTGGATGGCACTGTACCCTCCCAATATATCCTATTAAAAATGGGTCCAAAAAGGGAACTTTGGGGGGCTACGGGTAAGTGAGATATCTTTTGGTTTTGGGAAATAGGGTAAATTCCGGGGGCAGTTTACGGCCGGGAGTTTTCCAAAGCAGAGCCCCTTTCCCCTTTGGAAAAAATGGCAAGTTGTATGGAAAGTTCGCTCCCCGCCCCTACGGGGAAGAAGGGACACGGGTGTCGTTCCTGTTAAACCCCCGGAAAGAGTGGAGAATCGAGCAGTGTAAGAAGCCCCAGAGGAGATTTCTGCCAGGGGTTTTAGCTAGCTCTTTAAGCAAACATTTTTTTATCTGTGAGGGTTTAAAGCCATCAATCTTCAAAGCGGGTGGTGACAGTGATTGCTCTTTCCAGGAGTTACGAAACCTTGTCCCATCCCCAGGCCAAAAGGAGCCCCCGGATTTAAAATCAAGGAGAAATACTTTTCTCCATGGACGTTTGGGTCTGGTTTGGGCCGGGCCCTTTTGTAATGGATAAAGGGTTTATACCCCCGGGGCGTCGTATCAACTCCCTTTAAATGCAGTTTTTCTTGTCGACAGTTTGTTGGCATTCATCGCCCACCATGGTACTGGAAGTCGACGGAAACCCCCGCTACCCTTTTTGGGAAAGGGGTGCCCCTTTTGCTGCAAGGTGAAATTTGATGTGGGAAATGATTAACAGCATCTGAAAAACTTGGAAATCATGCACAGTCCATGCAATACTGCAAATTTAACCCAAAAAAAGATTTCCCGTCCGCATGTTCCCAAACGCCCTCTCTGCACTTCCCTTGGGGCTGGAATACCATTCCCCCTCCTCCCCAAAAATATTGGAAAAAAGGTCGCTTCCATGTAAGTCCCTTCCCCTAACCTTCCAAGTGAAAATTTTATCGGGGGAAACAGGGAGACAATTGGGCAAAGGGCTGTATTTTGGGGAATTTTCCCCGTTTGAATTGGAAATGTGTGGGGGTGCCCCTGTTTAGTAAAAAAGCATCTACTTTAGGAGCAAGGGGCTCCCAAAGGGCCCCTTCCCGAGGGTTGCACAAAGTGTCCCCCCAGAGGGATGCCCCACCATTAAATTCCCCAAAAGTAGAAAAAGGGTGTGGCAAGCCCCAAATAGATTTTTCCAAAAACATTAATGTTTAGATTTGTGGGGAAGGGAAGATGGAATTAAAAAAGTGTAAGGTCGTGTCAAGCCTATTTCCCCAGCCTTTACCTTTAGTGTTTTCTGCAGGTGGATTTCCTGAAAGGGGAAAATCTTGGGAAATACCCTTAAAAAGCCCACCCTCCATGAGGTCCAAATTTTCAAAGATCCCATAATGGGGTGAACTTGAAATCCTTCAGGGAAAAAAGATACAATTTTCCCTGGTCATTTTTCTTGTAGACATACACAAACTGGTTATATGAAGGGTATCAGATATTGCAGTTTTTTTTGCATGAATTCCCCGGGCAGTTCCATTGGGTTGGGTACCCAAGTTTTTATAGTTTTTTCTTCATAAGGGTTTGGCAGCACCTGTGGGCCAAAAGTTTTCCCCACACCTTTTTAAACTGTCCCCTTTTCCCTGATTCTGGGGGTTTCATTTTTTAAAGGTGTTTTCCCGTGGAAAGTTTTCCACAGGTTTCCCTTGGGGGCAGGTTTAGGATTTTTTTGCCCCGGGCCCAAAAAGTGGACCTGAGCCTTTGGTTTAGGGGCATTCTGTCTAGGGAGCCCGGGGCCACTTTGGATTTGGGAAAATGGAGTCTTTTTCCCCAAGGGTTTAGGATTCCCTTTTTTCCCCGGGCAAAAGGGGGGCCTGAGGCCCTTTAAATTTAAAGGGGGATTCTGGCCCCCCCCAGAGAGGGCCCCCTTTTGGGTGTGGTGGGGAGTGGGGCTGTTTAACGTTTAAGGGCCCTGGAGCCTTGAATGTTGGCTCCAAAAAACCTTACTTTGGGAGGAGGTGTTCTTCAATAAGGGCCCCTCAATCCTTTCTCCCTTTCTGGTGGAAAACTTTAAAAGAGGGGGTTTTTCAGCCCCAATTTTCTTACTGGGGGTTAAAGGGGAAATGGGAGAGTGTGGTTTGGGAAGGGGAAAAAATTGGGGGGGAAGGGTTGGGGGGGAAGGAGGAGGCTAGAACCGAAGCAAAGGGGGTTTCCGGGGGTTTGGGAAAATAGCCCCTGGGGGGACGTCGTTTTCCCCTGGAAAAACTAAACTTTTTCCTTGGGTCCCTTTTTTCCCCAAAACTTCCTTTTCAAAAATTTTTACCTTTTAAAACTGCTTTGAAGAAGGGTTCCCTGAGCCTCTTTTCAGTTGGGAACCCGCATATTGGGGCATGGGGCAGTTGTTTATTCCTTGATGGGCCTGTTTTTACCAAGGGCCCTTTTCCAAAATAATCTTTGGTTTGCCCATTTTCTTTTAAAAAAGGCAAGAAATTGGCCCCCTGCCATAACCCTGGCAGTGGAAAAACCGGGATTAAGGGGTTGGGGGAAAATTTTGGTTTACCTTGAGATGGTACCATGCTAATTTAACCCCTTCTGGAAAGGGGGCGACCTGTTAAAAGTTAGGAAAAGGGAAAACTGGTGTCGACTGTTCCCAAAACCCCAAATTTTATTAAAAACGTTTTACTGCCCCCCCACATTTTAAAAATTTTTAGTTCCTCTAAAAAGTTTCTCCTCAGAATACCTTTATCAGTCTGGGAAAAAAGGGAATTCCCTTTCATGATGAGGGTTTTGTGAGGAGAACATAAAACTCAGCCCCAAGGGAAAGCGCATATTGCAGCAGACGGTCCTCTCGTCTGGTGACGAAAACCCAACTATCCCGGGGTACCAAATTTGGGGTTTGGGGGGGATGCGAGGATCACGTTTACATACTTCAAAAATTTTTCCGGGTTTAAAACTAAAAAAATTTTAAGGAAACCATGGGTTTTTACAAATTTAAAGGGGCTTTACCCACTAAGGTAAATTAACTTTTATGAATGTTTTCATATTTACCAGGTAAGTTTTCCTTGTGGTTGAAGGGGGACTTTTTTCCCCTTTTTAAACCCGGGTTTTGGGGGCCCGGGGAAAAACCCTTACGATTTCCCCTTCTTGCCCCTTTTGGGGGGGTGGAAAGGTTCCAAAAGGAAAAATAGGGGTTCCAGAGGGAAGGTCGGGGGATTGAAAAGTTTTTCCCGGGAGAGAACTAATTTTTGTCAATTTTTAGTACTCAACAAAATTTTAATTCTTTATTTTTCCCCCCCCTCCACCCACCCTGGAGTCCAAGGAGGGGAAAGGGTTAGGGTTTGGGGGTCAAAAAACCCCAAAAAGCCACCCGGGGTAAGAGGAAATATAAGCAGCCACTATTACGTACTGGGTGGCAAATGGGGAACCCATGCCCCAAAAAATTTTACTAAATAGTACCTTTTTGAAACCCCAGCCATATTTGGGCCAGCCGATTGGGCTTGACCGGGGCCCGATCAAAACCCCAAAACCCCTTTTTAAACCCGAAAAAAAGGACCCCAAAAAGGTGGTTGCCTTTGCTGCAGGGGGGCCCGCGGCCCGGGATCGCTCAAAACCTCCAGGGACTCCCGTCTCCTGGGGATTCGGGATGCCCCGCACGGGAAAAAAAAAACGTGGGAGGTTTTTCCCTGGTCCAAGAAAGAGATGAACCCGGGGTGGGTTTCCCCCATCCCCCCCTCATAGGGCCTTTGGGGAAACCCGGAAGCCCTTTTGTCTCATCCCTCAAATGGTGACCCCTCCAGTAGGGGAGGGTCTCTGGTCCCGGGTCCCCCAGATTTATTGGGACCTCATGGGGCCCCCCCCCGCGGCCCAAAGGGGCCCCTTCCGTTAGGGGGGTCCTACACTGAGAGATTTTAATGTCTTCTGAAATATTGACCAGATTGTTTTTAGTCCATCTAAGTTTACAATGACATGTCCAAGGGTATTGGTTCTGGGCAATCTGTTATTGCTAGTGTGTCTCATCTGCTGTTAAGGCTTAAATGTTTGGAATACTTGATCAATACTAGAGTTCCTGAAAGTAAATGAAAAGGAGGAATTAATGTGGATACTAAGAGAATGATTACCATACATGGGAGACAGGAGTTTTCCTCTGATTCCCTTCTGGATCAGGGCCTCCTGAATAGCAAGAGGACTTGCTAATTGAAAAGCCTTCTCCTGGTCTAGGAATACTACCACAGACAGTGCTAATTGTGCTTAAGAGCGTGGCTATGCTGTGTGCTCTGCTCATTCCCATCCATTGAGGTGTTCATGTGAGGGTCTCATTTTCCATTGGAGTCGGTTTAGTACCATTCTCTCGGCCGTCTTGCCCAGACAGCTGAGGAGAGAGATGGGGCAGTACTTCCCTGGCTCCTTTGGTTTCTGGATGGGAACTATGATAGCCCTAGGGTTGAGAGGAACTTGTTGATGAGTTGCATGAATGCAAGCTCACCTGCCAGTCCTAGGAGGGAAATGATGGGGTACGAGATCCCACCAGGAACCAGGGTTGTGCAAGAACTGTTTTTTGTAGGTTTGTCTTAGTTCCCTCAGAAAGAAGATAACATCTGAGTTATTGGGTTTGGCTGCCCCTCTCTCTGATATGAACTAGTCTGCCTGGTTGTAGGCATTGTTGGTTTGCCCTCAGTTCAACTGGCAGACTCTTGCTGCTTGTTCTCGCAGCAAACTCCAGCACCAGTCTTTTTGCTTTTGATTGAGGGTTGTGGTGTGTGCACCTCTGGGCTCAGTGGCTAGTAGCTCACATGACCCATTGCCACAGCTCTGTAAGGGTGGTTCAGTGGTCAAAGGACTCACACCATTCCAGCCACTTTTCCTGCCTGACTCTTATAGCAGTTTCCTTGGCATCCCTGACTGCTTCCCTTAGGAGGGCTAGGTTGTCAGGGGTTCTTTGCCTTCGGAAATGTTTTCTACACATGTTCACTCTGTGGTTGACTTCCTTAATCCCGTCTTTAATGGGGCGAGTTTTAGGTATAGTCTGTGAGGCTGCTTGATTTATAGCACTGATACGTCTGGCTTCAAGCACTTCCACGTTATCACTCTGTGGGGGTTCATTGCTTCTAAGACAGTGGGCCAAGGTATTTTGAAAGGCTTGCCAGTTGGCCTTGAATGTTTTCCATCTTGGATTTGCTTGTGGCATTTGGGCTGGGCCAGGTCTAGGACCCCTCCTTTGGCATGCGTTAGCTCTTGGCTATTGAGGAGAGCGATCTCAAGGAAAGTCTCAAGCATGTTGGCTATGTGATAGCCTGCTGCATCCGGTGCCCTGCAGGGAGCCAGGATGGGGTGGAGTGCGTTGAAGACTCCCCCTATGATCACTTGGTCTTGTGCTGCAGTAGCACAGACCTGGCTAATATCTAAGCTCCTACAGCCTGACTTGCTGTACACACTGTACAGCTTGAGGGGG
The DNA here is from genome assembly GCF_015228065.2 of Penaeus monodon. Taxonomy (NCBI): domain Eukaryota; kingdom Metazoa; phylum Arthropoda; class Malacostraca; order Decapoda; family Penaeidae; genus Penaeus; species Penaeus monodon. Next base: position 21,364,920 of record NC_051399.1, on the reverse strand, counting down.
CCCTTGGCCAGGTGAATCTCAACAGCAAGAAATTCAACATCCTCTCCACAGTGCGGTGCATCGGCTATTGTGGAGCAAGGGATTGCTGCTATAACCAGGGTAATCAAGTCTCTTTTGCCAGTTATGCTTGGCAGCATAAAGACATGATACTTTGAGATGCAAACAGTCCCCTCTATTAATGTCTCCTGGAGCATGACAGTGTCATTGTTCCTTGATCACACTACTGCGTGGAGGATGCCATTCTCTGTATTGAAGCCACAGGTGTTCTACTTTAGTGTGCTTAGATTGTGTGTCATGACTGTTATTTTGTGGTAGTTACATCAGAGACATCTTTGTATTCGGTTTCAGAGTCAGTTGTGACAGAGTCTGATAACTCCATTGTGAAGTCCTTGCTTGGTGAGGGGTCTTCATCTATATTTGTCAGGCTAACTGTGGGTCCACTGGGAGGTGGAGAGCCTTTGGTAGCTCTGACTTTGGCTTTGTCTGTGTCTTTTCCCTTTGCTGACTTTACCTGAGTAAGGTCAGCTTGGTCTGGCACTGGCTGCACAGATACAGCCTGTTCTGGCTCTGCCTGTGAGGGTGTGGGGAGGGGTCTCGTCTTGGGTTGAAGGTGGGGCTGCTTTGGCTCTGTTCAGCTTCCTCCCTATCAGGACTGCAACAGTTTGGGTCATTGCCGTTATGGCCACCGAGGCTACCTTCTCCGCTTCCTCACTGGACCTCCCCAAAGCTGTTGCTATTGCAATGACTACAGCAGTCAAAAGGAGAGTCATATCTTCCTCGTCAAAGGGGAGATAATCGTCTCTTGGGGAGGCTTTTGCAGTGTTTTTTTAACTTTTATTCCTGTGTTTTTTCTGTATTTTAGAAATGGTGGGAATATGCATTGTCGGTTGTGGAGGGCTTCCTTCCTCTTAGGAGGTCAAAAAGTCTTTTCTCTTTTGTTCTGTTCCTAGACATGGGTACAAAGCGTAATGCTCCTTGGCACAGTTGGGACATATGGCTCTTGTGCACCTTTGCCCTTCCTTGTGTGTTTTGAGGCACACCTCGATGTTGTGTGCCTTGCTACAGACACCACATTTTGGCTTGGCCTTGCAGCTAGCCTGGTGGTGACTGTATCTTTGGCACTTAAAACATCGACGTGGCTCTAGTACATATATTCTTAGGCTGTAGGAATCCCAGTTACCCAGATCAAGGGTAGTGACTGGGGCTCCTTTCAAGGTCACCAGGACTTGCCCGGTTAGGCTCTTCCCTTTCGACATTCGGGAAGCGTCCACAACCTCTGGGTGTGATGTGATCACTTCCACATCATATGATAGTGAGTAGCAAGTAGCACCATCTTGACTCTCCTATCGTCGGGATTCAGTGGCGAGAAACACACTTTCCTCCCATCATTAAGCTCCTTGGTTTCCTGCAGGAAATTCAGGGTAGCTTGATCTTTGGGCATAAAAATCATGGCCTGGTCTCTGGCAACCTGGATTGTCAACTGGATGCTCAGCTTCAATGCTCTTACCAGCTGGTAGGCATTATCGAAGCCTTCACATTTAGAGGGAACCTTAAACTGTAGGAAACGTCTAGGGGGTCCAGACTCACCCTCAGAGTCTGTCTCCAGCCTGGGTCGTTTCAGACCGCCTTTTCAGCTTAAATTCTGGGCTACGGTCGTTGGAGCAGCAGCTGTCTCGGCTGGATCAGCTTGTGCTCCCATTTCGGTCAGGGAGGACATCTGAGGGTTACTCAGAGGTCTTCCTGGTTTACCTGCTGGCCTGGATAGGCCAGCATGAGAGTCCATCTGCTGAACAATCTCATGGACAGACACGATTTTGGCTGATGTCGTGTCCATCTTAGCAACAGGTCTCACAGAGTCAACCTGTGCTTTACATTTTCTCTTGGCACTAGAAGCAATGTATGGCTTCAGAGTGACTGCCATAGTCTGGGCCTTGCATTGTTCGTCAACATTTAAATCTCTTTCTTGTGGGGGGTTTGTGTTAGTGTTTGCCATAAAAGTAAGCAGTTCTTTCATCCACCACCAAGTCCAACAAGGGGAAGCTGTATGTTAGAACTAATGTCTAACAGCCACAAGGGTGGTGAAAGGATATACGCAGCCAATGGCCGGTGTACCGCCACTCATGGGACCAGCGTGAGGGCCAACATTGACATTGACTATTTGACCCTAGGCTCCCGAAGAAGGATCTGACCGGGCCAAGATCAGACCACCTGTCTTGCTGGAATAAGGGACCAAAGAGGTGTTGCTAGCCACAGGGCATACTCATACCCTTCCACCTACAAGATAGGCATCATTGTTTGGAGCCCTTTCTTCCTCCCAGCCACCCAAAGGCTGTGTCACCTTAGAGAGGGAGCTCTAGTCCTGCACCTCGAAGAGGAGATTCCAGTGGCAGGACCACGAGTGTGCTAAGAGGTCATAAGTTAAAGTTAAAAGTTTGGAAAAAAGATTGGGTAGGAAGAATGGGGATAGGGGAAGGATAAGGGGTGGAGGAAAATGAATTTTAGGAGAAGAAAAAGGAGTCTGGGCTTAACCCAGCATGCAGGGTAATGCTTGGGGTAATAGTTGTAGTGGGTTCTTTGAAAGGAGGGAAATGGGGAGGGTGGCCCATCGCCATCTTGAATCTTTTGTGTTCAGTGCAGGTGATTATGGGCACGCGGGGCTGCCCCTCCGCCACACGAGGCTGTGCAGAAGGACGGCTGGCCAACTCTCTGTGCATAAGGTATGAGTACCCTACGACCTTGACCACATACCCGCACTGGAGGTCGCGCGCTCGCGGCATTATCATGGGAAGTGGGTAAAGGTTGAAAATGAAGGAGTAGGAGGTGGCTTCAAAGGATAGGGCCAAGTCTAAAAAACTGATCCACTTCTCTGTCCCACACCAAAGAAAAAAGATCATGGCCTAATCCCTATCTCCGGCCGGAACGAAAGATCGTGTTGAGTCCATCCAGCCAGTTGGTATGCCAAGCACGGAGTGTGTCAGTCTGTTTACAGACCAACCTAAACCACTCAATGAAGCAAAGTTCAGATGTAATAAATCGATCCCAATCTACCATATAGATCCATCTGAGTGTTTTATTCTGAACAAGCTTGAGCTTGTGCTTGTTAGTGTATGCTATTTGTGTAAGTGCAAGTGGTGTGTATATGAGGAGAGGTTTAATCAGTGTTTTGTATAGATGCAGCTTCATACATGGGACTGCACTATTAAATCGATAAAACGAATGTAAGGTCTTTCTTGCCAAGGCAGTCTTTGAATTGATATGCAAGTGAAATCGAAAGTAGATATCAAAGGTTAAACCAAGAATGGTACAAGAGGATCTGATTTGGAGAGGTGCTTGTAGTCTATCGAAGGTATTGAGGTAAATGTCGTGAGGAGGAAGTTTTCGTGGTCTTACAGAGAACTTTTGTTTTCTTCGCATTAGTCTTGATATGCCATTGATACTCCCATCTCGAGACAGTGTCCAGTTCGTCATTAATGCGCTAAACGACACCTGAAAGCGCATTGTGTCGAGCTAAGTGTGTACAGTCGTTAGCATAGAGGATAGTGAGTGAGTCTGTGTGTGTGGGGTCTGGTAGGTCGTTTGTGTATAATGTGTAAAGTGTTGGGCTGAGTATGCTTCCCTGTGGTACTCAAGCGTGCACTGAAATAGTGCCTGAAACTTTGTTTTAGAATTTTATTTTTAATCTGTGGTTATCAAGAAAACAAGAAAACTTTTTAATTAGAGGTGGAAAGTTAAATTTTGTAGTTTGTACTTGAGGCTAGCATGCAAAACCATATTCTTGTCACATCTTTTGTGACAAGGACAGTCTTTAGTCATCAGTCTTTGTTGTTGTTTATGTAGTTTGATGATGTTGATTAAGTCCTGCGTCGAGTGATGCGAGTGAAAGTCGAATTGTTTGTGTGAGAGACGGTTATGGTTTTCGAGATACCACCTTAGTCAAGCGTTTATGATTTTTTTCGAAAAATTCGCTTAATGTCTCGAGTATACTAATAGGGCGGTAACTCTTTGGGTCAGTCAGGTCTTTTTGTGGCTTAGGAACAAGGGCCACTAAAGCAGTCTTAAAGAGAGAGGGAAAATAGCCGGTAGCGAGAGAGGCGTTGTAAAGGTGAGTCAAAGCTTGTATAAGGTTGTCAGGAAGGTGAAGAAGAAACGACTTCGACGTCGATCTCGGAGCCGCTACTCTCGTCGTCAAGGATGGTGTCATCCATATGATGACGACGAGGCTGTGGGACTGGGGGATCCTTTTTGTTTTTTTTGGCGTGCTTGTTTGGTGTATTTTTGTAGTGTTAAGTGCTTGTGTAGTTTCTTTTGGATTTTGTTGTGGTGCTGGTTGCAAAACGAGGTGTTTCTGTGTGGAGCAATGAAGATCTGGGTTAGTGTTTGTCACTTCAGTTCCTGTGGTTTGTGATGTTATGGCGTATTCAGGGATGTATAAATTGTCGTCTTCGAAAATCTCCTCTGTGACAACAATGCTAGGGAAGCTGTTTCTCTGTAACATGATAAGGATGATGTTTGGGAATTTCTTGGCGTTGTATTTAGCAGCAATGAGAGCTGCATGTAAGATGGCTTGTATTTTTGGATTTGTGTTAGGTGTTGTTGAATTAGGGAGGTGGAGGCAGAGTTGTCCTGGAGGTAGATGCAGGTCATCTGGGTGTGCTAGTCTGGGCAGGCAGTGTGGCAGCTGTTGTGGCTTATTAAGGAGCAGTGTTCTTGTTTTCCCTAACCTGGGATCGTTTTGCTTTGAGTATTTCCTTTCGTTTGGGGCAGGATCCGCTAACTGCAATGTGCAACCCCTCGCAGTTGCAGCATCTGATGCTCTCATTGCATTTGGCGAAGAAGTGACCTTCGCCACCGCAACGAGAGCATCTCTGTGTATGAGTGCATGTGTGTTTATTGTGTTCATACCTGTAACAGTTAATGCATTGTTCGATGTGGATAAAGCACTCTGGTTCTATATTATAGGTTGGGATTGATGTATTAAACATCATGATCCCACCTGTAAGAAATTTCTGGGCTTCCTCTGGGGCAGAGACACGAATCTTAACGAATCGTGAATCGGGAGGCTTGTAAATGTCAAGGACAGTGTCACCGTTCTTGGTGGATACTTCCTGGCCGATAGATTCGCACGATCGAGGGAGCATCGTCCTGTCGATCTTTTTGGCCACGACCGTGCACTTTACTTTCGTTTCTGGTGAGGGGACAGGAGTGAAACCATATTCTTTTAACTTTCTTTTGCCTTCAGTCATAAGGAATGGAATCAGTTGTTCGGGTTTGGCTACCGTCACTTTGAAGCCATTGTGGATTTAAAGAGGTGTGTGACTGCCACCTCAGTGAGTGTGAAGATCTTCTGGAGAGTTATCTCACAAGAGATGGACTCTCCAGTGTATGCTAATTTGTTGACATGTCCCACCCAAGCTATAGCATGGTCATGCTATAGCTTGGGTGAAGATGACGGGTCAGACGTTGTCTAGCAGGTGCTAATTAGACAGCACAAGGTAAGGTGGCTGAGGGCATCAAAAAGGAGGGCTCCTGCCTGCCTATTCATTTCCTATAGGAAATATTCTAGAGTGGCAGTCTTAAGATGGTCTGCCATACCAGTCCCTTGTAAAGAAGGCAACTCACAGGCACCCCCCCAGACACACCCTCCCCTGCGGGAGGTAAAGGTCTGCCCAGATGCGCAGTGAGTTATCATAATACAGAAAAATATGTATGGTAAAGAATAGCTGTTGGGCGCGAAACTAATTGCTGCAATTAGAGTCGCGGCGGCAACGAAAGGTTTGTGCAAAACAAACTGGGTATCACGCAAGAGCCAAGGTCGTTGCTGTGGAGGAGCCAAATCGCTCTCGTTATCGAACCACAACAAAAACCTTGGGACCTACAGGTCCTGGAAGCCCTCCTAGAGATCCTGAAAGCCCTCCTAGAGGTCCTGAAAGCCGCCCTTGAGGTCCTGAAGGTCCTTCTAGAGGTCCCAAAGCCCTCTTAGAAGCTTAAGGATAAGTCCGATATGCGAAGTTTGCCTCGCCCGGGCTATGCCATGAGGGGAGCCCCGGCCTATGTCGACTAATGCCGACTCTCTCACGTGTGTCAGCTGGTGCTGACTTGGCTGAACCTAGTCCTTAACCGCCGTGGTGCCCAGACACAGCAGTAACCTCCGGACGACAATTGCAACTTCTCGCGCCTGGGCGGAGCGCGAACCGCCGACCCCTCGGATGAGAGGCCAACACGTTAACACTGTACTAGCCAGGAGGCTTAGAAGTATTAAGGATAGGGATAAGTCCGATATGTGAAGCTTAGTCTCGCCCGGGCTATGCCATGAGGGGAGCCCAGCCTGTGTCGACTAATGCAGACTCGCTCACGTGTGTCAGCTGGTGCTGACTCGACTGAACCTAGTCTTTACCCGCCGTGGTGCCCAGCCACAGGCAGTAACCTCCGGACGACAATTGCAACTTCTCGCGCCTGGGCGGAGCTCGAACCGCCGACCCGTCGGATGAGAGGCCGACACGTTACCACTGTACTAGCCAGGAGGCTTAGAAGTCTTAAGGATAAGGATAAGTCCAATATGTGAAGCTTAGTCTCGCCCGGGCTATGCCATGAGGGGAGCCCAGCCTGTGTCGACTAATGCAGACTCGCTCACGTGTGTCAGCTGGTGCTGACTCGACTGAACCTAGTCTTTACCCGCCGTGGTGCCCAGCCACAGGCAGTAACCTCCGGACGACAATTGCAACTTCTCGCGCCTGGGCGGAGCTCGAACCGCCGACCCCTCGGATGAGAGGCCGACACGTTACCTCTGTACTAGCCAGGAGGCTTAGAAGTCTTAAGGATAGGGATAAGTCTTGATATGCGAAGCTTAGCCTCACCCGGGCTATGCCATGACTTGGCTGAACCTAGTCCTTAACCGCCGTGGTGCCCAGACACAGCAGTAACCTCCGGGCGACAATTGCAACTTCTCGCGCCTGGGCGGAGCGCGAACCGCCGACCCCTCGGATGACAGGCCAACACGTTAATACTGTACTAGCCAGGAGGCTTAGAAGTATTAAGGATAAGGATAAGTCCGATATGTGAAGCTTAATCTCGCCCGGGCTATGCCATGAGGGGAGCCCAGCCTGTGTCGACTAATGCAGACTCGCTCACATGTGTCAGCTGGTGCTGACTCGACTGAACCTAGTCTTTACCCGCCGTGGTGCCCAGCCACAGGCAGTAACCTCCGGACGACAATTGCAACTTCTCGCGCCTGGGCGGAGCTCGAACCGCCGACCCGTCGGATGAGAGGCCAACACGTTAACACTGTACTAGCCAGGAGGCTTAGAATTATTAAGGATAAGGATAAGTCCGATATGTGAAGCTTAGTCTCGCCCGGGCTATGCCATGAGGGGAGCCCAGCCTGTGTCGACTAATGCAGACTCGCTCACGTGTGTCAGCTGGTGCTGACTCGGCTGAACCTAGTCCTTACCCGTCGTGGTGCCCAGCCACAGGCAGTAACCTCCGGGCGACAATTGCAACTTCTCGCGCCTGGGCGGAGCGCGAACCGCCGACCCCTCGGATGAGAGGCCGACACTTACCACTGTACTAGCCAGGAGGCTTAGAAGTCTTAAGGATAAGGATAAGTCCGATATGCGAAGCTTAACCTCGCCCGGGCTATGCCATGAGGGGAGCCCGGCCTGTGTCGACTAATGCCGACTCGCTCACGTGTGTCAGCTGGTGCTGACTCGGCTGAACCTAGTCCTTACCCGCCGTGGTGCCCAGCCACAGCAGTAACCGGGCGACAATTGCAACTTCTCGCGCGTGGGCGGAGCGCGAACCGCCGACCCCTCGGATGAGAGGCCGACACGTTACCACTGTACTAGCCCGGAGGCTTTAGAGGTCTTGGAAGCCCTGGGTTTATATATGACTCCGCTCCCATAAACAGGGGCGGAGTCACAGGAAAGTGTAGCACGACAGTTTTTGACGGCGGAACCTAAGAAATATCTCTCAATACTTAGGCAATATGGTAAAACATGTGAACATTTCACAAAATCGCCATGCTCTAGCAACAAAATATTCATCTTGAAAATCTATACTGCTCTCGTAGTGAAAATCCTTTCATATTAATAAGGCCATGGCCAAGAAGAGCAAAACGTATACCAACGCTTTTGATTAACACATTTCAATGTCATGCACATGTAACAATAGTCATTATTGTTTTTATTATATTATTTATGCTTTAGCCTTGGACATATTCAGGCCCCCAAAAGTGTTCCATGACGAATGAGATACGGGTAGTATCTCATCATGTTTAGCTTACAGAGTGTGTTTGAATGGTCAAAAGAATATTACGGAAAATTATATTATGTTCTACATAATCAGTTTACTTCTTGTGTACGTATAATTGAATGTGAAGGCGTAAACCCATGTATCCTTTTAAATGTGATTAATATCAATTAACAAAATGCGACATATTCAAAATATTTGCAGAAGTGTGACGTCCGAAACCGATGTCGATAGACGAAGGAAAAAGTATGATGGGAGGCGCTTAGGGCCCGCGCATTTTCAACTGATTTCGGTAATTCTAAATCGTTTTATTTGTGATTTCAAAATGTTGATAGCGAAGAACTTATATATACTGCTATTTCCTATTGTAATATCAGTAAAACAGAGGTTGATAATTTAATATAATTCAAAAATAAATTCAGATTCGTCAACTTAGGCACGATTCTTAGGAATAGGAGTGGAGTCGAGCCTTTGGCAATAGCGTAGTAACATTGGCATGTTCCTGTCGCGTCCAGTCCGGGAAGTGTCGCGAACAGTGCTGCCAGATTAGGGGAATTTTCCCTAGTTTTGAGGAAATCATGATGTTGATGGGGAAATGGGGAATTCAGGCCCATTTTTGGGAGAATTTTCATATGCGATTTCTCTTAATTTGGTAATTCTTCAACACATCAAATTAAATAATGTGATACATAATAACTTTAACAGATTTATCTATGGGAATATAATAATTTTAAGATGAACGCGTCCTCGTCCTGTATGAGTCACGAGACGCAAGCGGCAAGTCAGTAAGTGACACTGACACCCACACCACTGGCCACACGAGTCACACAGTCACTGTCCGTGTCACTGAGATGGGGTCACGGTGGAATTGTACAGATTGCCTTTAACACCTTACAGTGGTATGATTATTGGTTTCTAATTGTCTGATATTTGCGAAAGAGTTAGGATACAATGTTGAGCTATGGATTGGAAGAAAGAGTACTAATGATATGTGTCGTAATTCGGTGTTATTTGGCAGGAATATTATTTATATAAAAAATGGTTGGCTATCAATATGTACTTAGTTACTTGGTATCATGTCACAATCTTGATAGTAACTAATAATATCTAACAGACTAGGCCTATACTGTACTATAAAGCATTGGCGACATTAGACAACAGATTCACTAGTGTTTACTTTGAAGGACATGAAATGTTCCTTGGTGACAAATGATTCACTTACGAAAGAGCTCCAGTATAATTAACGTATTTTTTTTCATTTGGTACAGTTGTGAATCCAGTCATGGCGGATACCGATGATGATGGATGCAATGATCCAGGCAGGGATGCAATGACCCCCAAGGGCAGTCAAGAAAATGAAATATTCTCAGAAATATTCATGTAACTGGGAATCACTTCCATTGTTCAAGGGTTGGCTGCAACCGAGTTTGAAGAAGAAAAATAGAGCTTATTGCAAAGCCTGTGATTGTGAACTTAATGCAAAGAAATCCAAGCTAGAGAAACATGCAGGTGGACAAAAACACAAAACAAATGTCAGTAGTGCTGCCAAACAACCTACCCTATTGTCAATGTCATTTGCAAGAGGACATTCACCACTGGATAAAGAGGTGAAAAAAGGTGAAATAAAACTAGCAGCTTTTGTTGCAGAATATAACCTACCTATGAGTATTATGACACATTTAACCCAACTAATAAAATCTGTATGTAGTGACTCAGAGATTGCTAAATATATTGCATGCAGTAGAAATAAGACTACCGCAATACTCAAGAAAGTAATTGGTGAAGCTAGCAAGGAAGAGCTGGTCAGCAATCTAAAAACTCAAAAGTTTTCAATTATTGTTGATGAATCGACCGACAAAGGTTGCACTAAACACCTGTGCCTACTTGCCCGTCTGATACAAGGCGGTAAAGCTAATGATGTATTTTTGTCTGTTCTGTAAGGAAAGAA